>NC_090929.1:234689317-234998530 GCF_040938575.1 Ambystoma mexicanum
GGGGCTACAACTTGATCCTTGATCCCAAGTGAAACTAAACAGTTTCCGAGGCAGATTTTTGCCTTTTCCTTTTCCCAGTTAAAGCCCTAGCCAGTGGCAGAGGCAAGGTCATCAGGTGCATAGAAGGGGCATGGAGTGGGAGGGGGACTCTGTCTGCCTCACAATACCGCACCCAGGTTAACCATGGCTCCTGCAACAAGACCATGAAGCCTGGCCTTCCTGGGTCGGAGAGTCCCATAAATGCCTGTGGATGTGGTCAGGGACCTGAATTAATGATATATGATATGGCATTTATAACACGCCTGTACACAAGTGTTTCTAGGCACGAAACATCAGCCTCATCACACTGGGCTTACTGGGGAGGAGCCCAATAACATATTAAGGCATAACGACGGTGGCTGCAATCTTTCCCCCTACCCCACAGTACAGGTGGATAAGACGGTGGGGTACACAGTGCTATAGAAGGCTCTAAACTTCTCATCTGTGGGTAAAAATATTTGCAGTGAGAACAGCTGGAGTTTTTGGTTTAAGGCCTGATGCAACCCCCTGCCACCTCTTTGGTGTAAGAGCACCAGTAGGCCCCTCGAGGAGCCCAAGACAATCAGATAGAATCCAGTTTTACACCATCTTGTCTCGGATCTAACCACTCAAGCCACCCGCTCTGATAAAATAATATCGAACCAACTCTAAACCATGCAAAGAACAATAAAGACCAGCTCGGTGCTGGCAAGCTACCAAATACTAAGGTGTCGAACCAGTGGACTAGGGCCTATCCCAAGGCACACAAGTTAAGTGGCCTTTTATTATCACAGAAAGAGTCTCTCCTAGAAGGCTATTCTTGTGTTTTATACCCTTTTTCTAATGAATGGCCTATTTGGACATCCCTCCCGCATTGCAATTCCCAGCTATCCAGTCTGCCTTTTGTTGAAATTCAGTCTGTCTGTACTATGCTTTTCACTTGCAGGGTGATTTGCTTGTTGTGTAATGTGTTTAGTAAATAGCTCTAACGTTATATATATCGACTTGATTAGACATTCCTTTTATTTAGTTTAAACTGTACTTTGATTTTTTGGAGAGTTTCCCTGCTGACTTAACTCGTTTGAGGGTATAGGTTACCCTCTGCCATTGCTATCTAAGAAGAAAGAGGTAGATTATCAATTTTAGTCTGAAGCAATGATGGTGATTGTATTATTGGAATATGTAGTCTGGGCTCCCTTCAAAAAAGGGTTTCATGTACTTGCTTTGTTGTATTGAAGGATTGAAGACAGTTCCCCCGATCAACAAATGCATGGAGTTGTGATCACTTCGACTTCAGGTCCACCAGCTTTAATAACTAAAATAGAACTCCACCACAGTCAAAAAGAGTGCTGCAGTACATTTCATATCATTGTCCAGTGACTGGTGGACAACATGCCTGAAGAATGCACAGGATATGGGTCTTTTACTTAAGGAAACATAGACCTATTTTAAGAGTCTTCTCTAGATAAACTCCTAAAGTACAGAGAATCTCTATGCCACATCCTTAGGTCTAGGTTCCAAGGCATCAATGTTAAGAACTTGACTTACAGGTCCTTTTGGCATATAAAGGTAAATGTGGCTAGCACTACTGGGGAATGAATCCCTGATGAAGATAACAAGTTAATTTTATTTTAATGTCCCTCTGTTTATTTGTGCATATCGGATTAGACAACTTAACTTAACAGCTATTGTTGTTAACAAAATCACATGGAGCTATTGGGGACATATTAAGCATTTACACCTTGGAAGGGGGCGCTGGCCAAAAAGGAAGCTAGAACGTGGGCTGAATTCTCTGGTGTAAGCCTGCGTTCCAAGCAGCTTAAGTGCTGCTGGCCAGTGGTCCCTTCCCGGCTCCTATTTCCCTTCCCCCTCACCGGTTAACACATGTGTATTTCATACCTATGTGGTTAGGGTGTGTTAAACTTTAGAAAAAAGAAAACCTACCTCACGGTGTGGCGAGGTGCTCCATTTTCAGAATCCCTTTCCTTGTTCATGATATCACGGTCATCAACACAAAAAAACAGACTCCAAAAATGGAGCGCAGCACCACACTTCAAGGTAAGTTTTCCTTTTTTTAATTTATACACACCCTTAGCACCCATGCAGGAACTAGACAGATGCTAATGGCAATATAACCTTGGGGGTGGGCCCACCAGTAAGGCTCTGCCGTCCCTGTTAACGGACCCTGGCTGACCTCAGGCCCTTAACTTGGGCGGCGAGCCGGTACCGGCTGGTTTGGCCTGCATCTGAGGGTAATATCGCCTCAATAAGGCAACATAAACATGATAACCATGTTTTCACTTAAATCCCTAAATACCTTTGCATAAAGCAATATATATATATACACCTATCCATGATTGCTCCTCAACCTCTTACAGAGAAGGGATGTCACTGTAATGTATGCGACCACAGATTCACTATGTACCTGTGTAAGCCACTCATAAAAACGCCAGTTATGTTTGAAATATTCTGCTTGCTTTTGTCCACATAAATTTAGCTTCCTTAAAAACTTAACTCCCTGAACACTTAATCCAGCTAGGTTTTCATGCAAGCACACTGACTTTGAAGCCATGTTCACGACCATTGTGACTAAGAACAGCAAAAAAAAGGTATTTAGTGATGCTGACTACCCAGCCTTCAGTCACATATTTTCAGATCCTAGATTAGATTCTATACACCACTAATCATATCATTCAGAAAACTGATTTAAAAAGTCAATGTAATATTTAAGAGATTTTTAAGTACAACACATTCTAGAGGTGGTGGTTCCTCAGAAGAAAAATGCAATAATGCAGCCAATTGTTGGGGTATTTAGTGAGCCCCAGAGACACAGGACTCCCTGGTGTTATTCTTATATTTGGATCATGTGCGGCAAGCCAAAAACCAGACCTGTTGCACAACAAGGCACAATTTCTCAACCTTAGTGGTATGGAATTGGTGGTATTTTATTGATGTTAGGGGCTGAGAACAGACTTACCAGGTCACCCGGAAACTGTAACATGGGGAATCAGCTCTTTACGATTTGCCCCAGTTCAACAGTATTTTTGTATATAGAAAATACCTCCTTAGCGCTGTGCCTCTCTATGAGTTATTGCAAGCGATTATAGCACACAATAAATAGACCAAACTGATATGTTTTGTTTACCAACTTTATAAGCAACTGTAGGGGAAGCATGGTATCACAAGTATGCCACTGACACAAAATGTACAATATGTAAAACCGTTATTAAAATTTCTGGGTTTGGAAAAACTCCTACTTTGCCCTATAACCAAAATGGGAGTAGTCTTGACCATCAAACAATAAACAAAACACTCCTAGTAGAGGCTGTCAAATCAAAATGGCCTATGCTAACAAAACCTAATGCCTTCCGTATCTTGTGTACAAAAAGTGTATAAAGGAGATATGTATATAAAGGAAAGATCAGTGTTCAAAAGAATAAATGTGACTGAATCAGCTCTCCTCCCCTCGCTAGACCACATTGAGTAAGGTGGTGCCCATAGGGAGGATGACACACTCTGGCTCGGTTTTTCTACACAAAACAGTTCAAGAAGTGGATCGAGGCTCACCTGGCCTTACACATTTTAAGTCTCTCTTTCTGGTCTTTCAAGTGATGATTCAACAAAACAGTTCACGCTGGTCCCCCTCTGTTGGGCTCAGACCAATTCAAAAAAAAGTTTCACATGGGTCCCCCTCTGTCGGGCTCAGACCTTTCACAGCAAAGTTCACATGGGTCTCCCTCTGTTGGTCTCAGACCTTTCACAACAAAGTTCAACAATACTTGCAGGGGGATCCATAGACTTTCAAATTTGCACAGCTTTCTTTACAGACCTCCGCAGGACCACTTCAACACAAAGTTCAATGTTCAGCTTTTTACTCTCCCCTTTTCTGTGGGTTAATTTTGCTTACTAGCGCTTTGGGAATTCATTCACTTTACCATTAAAAGCAATGCACCTTTCACAGCAGAGACTTTCAAGTGGGCTATTTCCTTTATGTCGGACCACTTCATTACTCAGTATCTTTGTTTTCCCAGCTGTCCTTATTTTGAAGTTCATTCTGCCTTTCTTCACATCTCATTCACACGCGTGCAGTCTTCACTTGTGAAATAATGTTGCCACTTCAATCTTGATTTAACACACACCAGTCTCTCTGGTTGCTTGCCAATCACTGCATGCGTGCGTTTCTTTCTTGGTTTTATGATTTCCAATTCACAATTCAAGGTTAGTACCACAGGCTTGGCCTCAACTCCAGAACTCTGCCGTTCATCCGGGAGGGTCGCTGGTGTCCTTGAAACAAAATGAAGCCTTCTAATCTGGGCTCTGGCCTTCTCCGCGTGTCTTTCATGGCCTGTTGGAGTCAACGTCCTGTAGGGAACTCTTGAGGTTTTCGAACCACTGCTCTCATTCCTTGGTCCCTTGCTTTGCTCCAGTAGGTTTGCTTTCCTTCGCCCCAGATGGTATTCTCATACTCATGTTCCACCTTGCTCAGAGAGTGTCTCTCGGTTCTGTCTTTTATCCGTGTCAGGAGAGCTAATTGGTATTAGGTGTATGCACTTCAAGTGCCTGACTTTGCCTGACTCGATTAACGGGACATGTCCAATACAATGTATAAGAGGAAGTCTTGTTACTCTCAGTCACCCTCGTCCTCAGCCCAGTGTTTGTGTAAAAATCGGCACAGGAAGTTGGGACCTCGGAGAATCCAAAAAATACAATGGATTAGGTGAACAAAACAGGTGGGAATACGGCATTTTACCATCAGCTGCCTCACCCCCATTCCTCAAAGTCCCCTCACCCAGGTGATCTTCCCACACTGGTCCACCCCCAGGGTCTGGATACAAAGGCGATGGCCGTGCCCTGGCTACCTGAGAGCGAGATCCCCAGGGACTAGTGGGCGAGACACCCTTTGGTTTCTCACACAACTGAGATTCATGATTGACACAAAACAGCATATGCAATGCAATGAGTTCAGCATGACCTTTTCTGCAATACAGAAATGAAAGCACACATTGCTATTTCATATTTTCCCTTTTCAGTGATTGCAGACTCCACGCTTCAAGCCAAAATGGAGCTGTGGGCAGACTTCATGATAACTGCCTCCCCAGCAATAAAGAGTTGTTTCCCATAATGAACATTGTGCCTATGCCTATGCCTTAGTGTGCAACCCACTTTTGGTATGCCTGCTTTCAACTTCCTGTATAAAATGTATATAACGACTTTTCTCATACAGCAATGTAACCGAAGCTGAATAACCCTCTTGTTGCTTATTGCGTTCTGATACCCTCGGGTCTGGTGCGCATTACA
Organism: Ambystoma mexicanum; assembly: GCF_040938575.1. Lineage (NCBI taxonomy): Eukaryota > Metazoa > Chordata > Amphibia > Caudata > Ambystomatidae > Ambystoma > Ambystoma mexicanum. The sequence continues at coordinate 234,694,634 of NC_090929.1, forward strand.
AATATTAAAACAAACAAACAAACATCAATCACACTTTTAGCGATAGTTGGCCCAATCTCTACTATTTATGGCCTTGAAACTTAGCATTTGTCTTGGCAGCTTAAAGCATTGAGTTATATCTAAAATCTGCTTCTCGGATGGTGAAGACAAGCACATGAAAATAGCGATCTACGTTTGTAATTGTAAAAAGCTATACACACTTCACTTGTACTGTATGCTCACCTAAAGAATGCTTAAAACGTTCACACCAGCAGAGATTCAGCAAGGAATTGTTTCAGTTGCCCTCGGTCTCAGCACGGCTGTCTCCTCCGCAGCGCCCCCCCTTCCTCTGTAGCAGGACAAACCGAGCAAGACAGTCGCCAGATCCTGAGTCAGCAAGTCCTCCGAGAGACATCCCCCGACTCTCTCTGCACTTCGCTTTTTAAGGCCTCTATGTGAGAACTCCTCGTTGATGTATATTTTCCTACAGAAAGTGAAGGAATTGCCTGCCCCTGACTGTGATGTCACATGCCAATCAGACACCAGCACACCTGACCAAACCTCTAAAATTTTCCAGAGAACGCGTGATTTGCCTGTCACCTTTCCACAGAGATTCAGGGCAGCAAACGGATGCCAAAAAGTTAAATTTCTCTATGCTGGTTTCCTGCAGCAGAACATGAACAATGGAGCTACTTTGAGCAATGTGGCTTTTCATATTCCATATTTTCATTGCATGATTCAGCTTTATGTCTTGCATCTTTCAAGCAACACCGCACAGCCTGCTTTTGCAAACTCATGAATTGGTTCAATTTATAACCATACTCTGCACCAATGCTTTGCTCCAATGGGCTATGGACTGAGCTGTAAATATTAGCAAGGTATTAGAAATTAGTAGGTTAGGGATTACTAATTATTAGTCTTATGCTTCATTGCAACTTAGTCCATGCTATACCATGGTGTGGTGCACTATACTATGGTATGGCTACCATGCAAATCTAGGTTCACATTTTTCTTTTTGCTTTGTAAACAGAGCTGACTTACACCAGATTCACACCAGAGTTTCATACCTCTTGCTGTCAGAGTCTGAGTTTTTGATGAAATTCTGTCCAGGCTAAAATTTGGAGCCCTATTTTCCCTACACAATGCTATTGACAACAGCAGATGTTTCAGCAATGTAGCAAAGATTGTTTCTTGAAACAAGGTATTTTCAAACTATGTTGCTCTCCCTATAATTTTCTCCTAGATTTACCCCCTTCCCCCGCCGCCATTCGTACAGGCCACTCTCACTTTCTCCCTGCATTTGTGCTATTTAAATCCAATCAATACATTGAGATGACATTGTAGTCCCTGACAAAATCATCTAGTAGTGTGGGGCTGAAACATTCTGGCATCAGACTAAATGTTAACATGTGCATACACTACGTACCTCATTTATAATATAGGTGGTATATCTACAAATAAAACTGATGAAAAGTAGATCAGTTCCTGTGAGCATTCTAAAGTGAAGGAGGAGGAACAGGAGTGGAGAAAAAGAGAATACTGAGGAATGGAGGGGTAGGAGGGCACACAGCATTGAGATGGTAGGATGCATGAGCATGGTTAGAGAGGGAGACACATGAAGCTCAAATTGAGTGGGAGGGTAAAGAGGGCCGAAATAAGGAGTGGAAATACAGCAAAGGAAGCTTTTAGGGAGTTGAGAAGGAGGAGTGTAAGTCGGAGGGTGGTAATAAGAAAGAAGACTGAGGAGAAGAGACTGAAATAGTGAAGAAAGTCCCAGAAACAACTACGTTAAAATTATTTTTAGAAATGCAATTACTGTGATGCAGCGGCAAAGCTAGACCCGCATTCTTCACCAGAATTTGGTTACTTTCTTTGTAGCAAATTATATGACATCAGAAAGCACCTTCAGAAGCACACATGAAGGGGAATATCCAGGGAAATGTTTAACGCTGCACAGTTTTTTAGTTGCCAAAAGGCATTAATGTAAGAAGTAAAATGTAAAAGCAAGCCTGGCAGACTATCGGGGGCCAGATGCTGCACAGAGTGATGCAAATTAAAGTTGATGTATTAAAATGCATATACACGGGGTATTTTTCTTAAGTGGTGCAAAATTGGAAATGGGACTATTGCAAATGGCGGTGGTAAATTGCACCAGGTGTTTTGTTCCATTAATTTTATTATGTAATGGGTGGGAGGATAGCTCAGGGGCAACATTTGTCTTGAAGGCAAAACAACGGAAGGCAACTGAGGTTCGAGTTCCAGTCCTCTCCTTAAACACAGGTATCCAATATTAAGCATGCTATAAAAGATTAATTAATTAATGTTTGTTTGTTTGTTTGTTCATTTATTTGTTTGGTAATGCGCGCCAAACCCATTAGGTAGACAGGCGCAGTAGAGGTCAAGACAGCTTAAACTTGGTTACAAATGAGTACATAGAAGCATATAATATACAAAAAAACAGTTTGAAAATAGGCTGCCAGGGTAGCTACAGTGGCATACAGAAGGAAGCAAGTTAAGAGAACATGCAGCAGAGACAGGAGTGCAAGGTACCGAGAGGGTAAGCTAACAGTCGTTCATTCGTAGCCATTTAATTATATTGAGTCTAAATTTAGGATATTGTTGTTCCTTTCTGAGGTTGTGCGGTAGGGCATTCCAGGTTTGTGCTGCAATAACTGGGAAGCTAGATCCTCCAGCTGTGACATGTTTGAATCTAGGCGTTTCCAGGGTATGGGCATTGGCTGTTCTCGTTGGGCGTGTGGACAATCTTCTATTTATCCTTTCAGCAAGGTAGGGTGGGGCCAAGTTGTTTAAGCATTTGGAGGTAAGGGAGGCTGTTTTTAGAAGTATCCTGTCAGCTATTTTTAGCCAGTGAGCCTCTCTCCTAACATCAGAGATGTGTTCTCTCATGGGGATATTCAGGGCTGCTCTTAGGGCATTATTTTGCATTCTTTGTATTTTGGCGATGATATTTTTGTTGGCACCTGAGTAGAGAGTGTTACAGTAGTCTAATTTCGACATTACAAGGGCATTGGCGAGGGTGATGCAACTCGAGGTAGAAAGGAATGGTCTGCAAGCTCGGATAAGCTTACAGGTGTAAGCTGTGGAGGATGCGAGTGAGTTGACTTGTTTCTTAAGTGAGAGAGTGGCATCAAGATAGAAGCCTAGTGTTTTGACCACTGGCATCACCTTGATGAGATTGTTGTCAATATTGAAGGCAGTATAGTTAGGGCTAAGTTTTTTTATGTTGGTTTCAGAGCCTAGGATTAGTATCTCAGTTTTATCGTCGTTCAGGCAGAGGCCGTGATATGCCATCCATGCCTGAATGAGGAGGTATACTCTGTTCACTAAGGCTGTGTCCTCCAAAAAGTTGCCCGAAAGGGGAATGAGGATCTGGGTGTCATCTGCATAATTAGTGTAGGTGATACCCAGTCTGTCCAATTTGTCGAACAAAGGCTTAGTGAAGATATTATACATAGTGGGTGAGACACAGGATCCCTGGGGTACTCCACAGGAGATTTGAGTTGGGTCAGCAGCTGTTAGTGGGGGAAAAGACTCTCATTGTCCTGTTGGCAAGGAAGTATTGGACCCAGGCTATGGCTTCCCCTGAGAAGTGCGCCGCCGACCTAAGATGGTTACATAAGACTGCATGATCCACTAGGTCGAACGCTGCAGAGAGGTCCAGGAGAAGTAGCATAGCTGTTCGTCCCTTGTCCTTCAACTCGTCAATTTGAGTCTTAAGGTCTAGCAAGGCAGTTTCCGTACCGTGGAGTGGGCGGAAGCCAGACTGTCATGATCCTAGTAGGTGATTAGCTTCTAGGTATTCTCGAATTTGAATGTAGGCTACTCTATCAATGATTTTAAGTAGAAAGGGGACAGTGGTAATTGGCTTATAGTTGGTGGGGATGGTAGGGTCTAGTGTTTGTTTTTTAAGTAGGGGGAGGACCAAGGATTCTTTGAGGTTATTGGGTACTGTATTAGTTCTGAAGGAAGTGTTTATGAGCTTGGAGATAAATGGGGCAAAGTCTCTAGCCGCATCCATTATAATTTGTGTCGGGCAACTGTCTCCCTTGCAGTTAGATGGTTTTAGAGAGAAAATGATTTTTTCCGTGTCAAGAATACAGATTTCTTTAAAGGTAAATGGTGTAGTTGTGTTACCACCTGTGTCAGGGGCTGGTTGGTGCTCAGAGGGGGGCAGAGAAGCTTTTTTGATTGCTATTTTCTGTTGGAGTTTGGTGATTTTGTTCAGGAGGGCTTTTTGAATTGAAGTGCACCATGGTTTGTCCTTCGGGACAGTGTCTGCCGGTGGAGTTGGGGCTTCCATTTCGCGGAGGATGGTGAACAGTTCCTTAGTATTGGAGCTGGCTTTTGCAATTCTATCATTGAATATATTTTTTTTTGTGTTGGTTATTTCTTTTTTGTAGTGTTTGGAGAGTTCTGTTAATTTAGCCTTATTGACAGTGGTCGGGGAGTGGTGCCAGATCGTTTGCAATTTTCTTTTCTGTAATCTTAACTCTTTAAATTGAGGTGTAAACCATGCGTTGAGGTGGGCCTTTTGTCTGGCTTTGCACATTTTTAGTGGGGCGGTAGAGTCCAAGGCTTGGGACATGGCAGTATTGAAGATGTCCACTAGAGATTTGGGGTCAGCATTATTGTTAGTGTTATTCAGAGAGGGGAGAAGGTACGTGAGTAGTTTTTCTGCTGTAATGTCCTTTTTGCTTCGTTTGGGGAGTGGGGGTGCCATCTCAATGGTTTTAGGACTAAGGAGGTCAAGTGTGGCTAAGAAGGTAATGAGGTGATGGTCGGACCATAGTTGTGGTATATTATCTGTAATAATAATGTTACAGTTTGAGTCAGCCACCAATCCAAAGTTCTACCTTTGATGTGGGTGGGGGATAGGACTTTTTGTGAGAGTCCATGATCTTTGAGAAGTGCAGCTATAGCTTGGGTGTGTTTGTTTCCAGCCTCATTGAAGTCGAGGTTAAATTCCCCCAATAGCAAGGATTGTGAGTGGTATTTGGTGTTGCTAGCTATGATATATCTGTAAGGTCCTCCTCAAAGGTTCCTAGTGGGCCAGGAGGTCTGTGTATCAGGTGGATCATTAAAGTGCGATTGTTACATAGGGGAGGTTTAGCCGTGAGAACTTCGCATGAGGGGCATGTAGTTGGAGTGGCAAGTCTAATGGAGAGGCTAGTTTTAGCGATAAAGGCTAGGCCGCCACCGCGAGAGTTAGGCCTATCCACTCTGAGAATCTGGTAGCCCTCGGGTATTGCTATCATGAGGGCAGGACCTGCTGCATCATGGAGCCAAGTTTCAGTTACAGCTAGTAGGTCTAGATTCTCATTGTGTAATGTGTCTGCAATTTCAGAGGCATGAGCTACTAGGGATCTGGCGTTAAGTGCTCCCGATAGGGATAGTGTGCCTTTATTTGTGGGGTGTGGGAGAGGTTTGGTTTCAGGTTTATTGGGGCTAGCAAGGTTTTTTTCTACTATATTGGACGCAATCCGGTTATTAGGAGTGGTTAACACTGTGCGGTTGTTGGTATTTTTAGAATCATAGAGCCGGGATAGTCTAGATCTAAGTCTCATATTTCTATCCAGAGGAGGGCGCGTTAGGAGGGTGGCTAGAGCCATAGTGACTAGGAGGCTAAGTGTGAATACTAGAGGTAGGGTTCTCAGGTTGTCGAGCATGTTCAGGGCTATGCCGTGGGATCTCAAATGGTGTTTAGGGTCAGGTGAGATTCACTTAGTAGGCTAGTAACCGGTTTAGTGTTGATTGTACAACAATTGCACTAGTGGGTTAGGTAGGCAAAAAAAGTTGCACAAGCAGCCTAATATCAAATGCACAGGTAGGCCAGTATCAATTGCACAGGTAGGCTAATATCAAATGCACAGGTAGGCTAATATCAAATGCACAGGTAGGCCAGTATCAATTGCACAGGTAGGCTAATATCAAATGCACAGGTAGTCTAATATCAAATGCACAGGTAGGCCAGTATCAATTGCACAGATAGGCTAATATCAATTGCACAGGTAGGCTAATATCAAATGCACAGGTAGGCCAATATCAAATGCACAGGTAGGCCAGTATCAAATGCATAAGTAGGCCACTATCAATTGCACAGGTAGGCTAATATCAATTGCACAGGTAGGCTAATATCAATTACACATGTAGGCTAATATCAAATGCACAGGTAGGCCAGTATCAATTGCACAGGTAGGCTTATATCAATTGCACAGGTAGGCTAATATCAAATGCACAGGTAGGCTAATATCAAATGCACAGGTAGACTAATATCAATTGCACAGGTAGACTAATATCAATTACCTTATGTGTGCTAGCAAGCGGATTGGAAGTGTGGCGTAGTAGTGCATATAATCAAGTCTTGGGCGGTTGCATGCGGCAGTTGTGTGAAACAGTTGCACGTATAACCCATAATAGGTTAAGGGGTGACTGTGTGGACTATCTGCTCGTGCAGGTGAGTGTATATAGTTATAAGAAGTGTTCACTTGGGATCCTTAAAGTTTAGGATTGCGATGCTGCCCGGATGTTTGGGCAGGTGGAGGAGTATGCAGCTCATCGTTAGTATCCACCCGTGATTGCAATAGATTAGATGGAGTCCATATCGTGGGACCAGATCACTGACGTGCGGGCATGAAAGAGTATATATGTGGGGCCAATAGATATAGCAGGAATGAGATGCAAGATTGGATCATACCTTAAACTGGCGCCGACAATAGAGACGGTGCGCATTCAAGCGCATAACAGGCGCAGAACAGGGCCTTTTCCCCACGGGCCTTATCCAGTGAGGGCCGGCTTCCGCCTCACCGACGGATGATGTGCTGATAATATTACGGGCGTCTCCTGGCAACGGACGACGCTCAGGAGGCGGCGGCCATCTTAGAAGCAGGCCGAAGAACGATATCTGTGCAGGCCAAGCGAACAGCTGATTTCACGGGCTGTTTTGCATGCGGGCCTCGGATCACGTCGGGCGAAGAGCAGCAATAGACTATAGAGTCGGATAGTGTTCAGGGGTTAGTGGGGGGCTCCAGGCAGAAGGCTGATTGCAGCTGGAGCGCAGTGGCTGCCCTTGTGCCGGAGCACAAGGTGGGATGCTGGGCTCCTGCCCACTACGATGCAGCATGATGTATGGAGGAGGGGGCGCAGAACAGGGCCTTTTTTATCCAGTGAGTGCCGGCTTCCACCTTGCCGGCGGATGCTGTGCTGATAGTATTACAGGCGTCTCCTGGCAACAGATGATGCTCAGGAGGCGGCAGCCATCTTAGAAGCAGGCCGAAGAACGGTATCTGTTCAGGCTAAGCGAACAGCTGATTTCACGGGCTGTTTTGCATGCGGGCCTCAGATCACGTCGGGTGAAGAGCAGCAATAGACTGTAGAGTCGGATGGTGTTCAGGGGGTTGTGGGGGGCTCCAGGCAGAAGGCTGATTGCAGCTGGAGCGCAGTGGCTGCCCTGGTGCCGGAGCACGAGGTGGGATGCTGGGCCCCTGCCCACTCCGATGCAGCACTATGTCTTGTATGTAAAGTAGTCTTGTATGTGTCTACCTGCTATTTTGGCAGCCTCTCTGGGTGTGGGTCTGCAAACAAAGAAGGGGAGGTTGAGATGAAATTGGTTTAGAGGGGAAGACAGACGCACATTTTTAGGTATTGATGCAAGTAGGCCAGACGTACTGAAATCAGGGTGCTGGTATGATTCAACATGGTATGTGGCAGGGACACTTGGGTCACACACCCAGAGGGACAAGGCCAAGATGAAGCGACAGAAAGTCAGTGCTTCAAGACCAGGTCGGCCACTGGTGTGCATGTGAGCACTAGCATTGCTCAATGAAGGGTAAAGTGGTCGCTGCCCTGTGCGAGGTGGACTGTGTGAGTTTTGTAAGCGGCTAAGAGATGGAAAGGAAAGTAGGTTAATTGAGGGTAAGAGAGGGAATTGAGATTGATGACGGCTCTGGTAATAGGAGTTTAAATGCTGGACAGAATTGTTTGAGGTCCAGTCGGTTGTTGATCTACTCTGACAATATTGTTGTGCTGTTGTTCATTAGGATGCAGAATTCTTACTGTTCTGAATTCTATTCTGTGGGAAGGGCAAGGCAGACCAAACCGATTGAGTGCAATCTCCCGTGTTTTTTGACTGGGGAGTTGTGCACTGGGCTTCGTCCATGTAGGCGGGAGAAATTGGAGAGAGCCCCATTTTTTGATCCTGTTTGAATTAACCATTCATCTTCTAAAAGGCTAGAAGACTAGTGACACACAAACAAAACAATGAATATTAACCATACACATGTTTTATATTGACTTCACCCCAAGCACAGCAGCACAGGGCCCTCGACACCCCAATGACACACGCTATAAAAAAGAAGTGCATGCTCAAAAGTGTCAAGTTGGCATTTTATTATTTTTGGAGTTCTGCACTCTCTGCAGTGCATGGCCCTGCATTGGGAAGAGCGCAAGCCACCTCCTTGTCCCTGCTGCCTATTTGTAACAATCACTGTATCCCGCGTGGCCATTCCTTCACTGTTAAAATTTCACCATTTTGACCTAACATGTACAAAAAGCTCCCTTGAAATCAACCAAGCTCATCTTGTTTCAAACTTTTCTGTAACATTTGTAATTTGTGATGATTAGAAAAACTCTTTTAAATAAAAAGAAAACAGTTTCATTTCATCAAGGATTTTGGCATTAATGCTTGTTTAATTAAATTAGCATTTTTGATTAGCACATGGAAGGAGGCTTATTCTATGCTGAATGAGCAAATCCTGGTGTTTTTCCCCGGGATTCGCTGCTCATTAAACTCTTCATTGTTAACCCTTTAACTACTAAGGGTGCCCCATATTCCAAAATGCAAAACCTCTTCAAATTTTCTAAACCGTCCAATCAAAGCTCACACGCCCTTTTTTACCATAAGAAACTGGGGAAGGTGGGAATTGCAATAACGGTACTCAAAGCTTTTTGGTGTTGGTTGCCAAAAAAGATGCAACATTGTATGACAAGTGTTTATTTGATTTGAAACGTGCAATACATTAAATCTGTGATTTTTGTAGCAACTATCAATGAATGTCCAACATTTCTATGATAAATGTATATTGATGCTAGACAAAAATTATGAAAAATCCATTAGTATCATTTTAGAGAGATACCATTTTGGCAAGAGCAAAAAACAAGAAACAGATTCTGTAGGACAATACATCATTGCCTTGAGAGGTTTAGCTACTACTTGTGAGTTTGGTATTACATTCAATGAGCGGCTCCAAAATCAGTCTATGTTGGAGTGTGCTGATGGCAAGGTGCAAGAAGCCTTGCAGTCTGAAATCAATACTCCCCTTGAGGAAGTACTTAGAGTTGCGGAGGAGGTAGAACACACTCATAAATGTGTCAGAGAATTAGAGAAAAGAACAGAGGTTAAGCTCAAGAAAAGTGAGTATACACAGGTCATGGAGGCCCTGGCCATACAAGGCAAAAAGCTAGATAAGAAGAAATCTGCCCAAAAAAAGAAAGGGCCCAGATTTAAAGGAAATAAATATGCTGAAGACAGGAAAAGATGTGGTAGTGTATATCATTTTGTCAATAGTGACAAATGTCTTGGTGTCAAACCTCTCTGTAAGAAATACAATAGGAACGGTCATTTTACAAACATTTTCAGGACAAAGAAGGAAAATGTAGAGTGTGTTGACGATCTGTGTGATGATTCAGAGGAGTGTGCTTATGTTGTAGAAGAAAAAAAGATTGGCAATGTTATTGATGAAGATATACGGAAAACCCATGTCTATTGTTAAGATGCATTTTGTATACTTCGAGATGGTAATAGATTCAGGTGCAAAATACACTTTAATGTCGAAGAAAATTCTAGCTAGTAAGATGACCAAGAATTTTCAACTCAATGCGGTGGAGTTCAAACCAGTGCCATGTGGGGGAAAACTGATTGAAATTCTAGGTTGGTTCCACCTGTAAGAAATCCCAAACTGGCACACTAAAACACTATTCAGTAATATCTCCAAACAATACAAAATGCCCATTCTGTCAGCAAAATCTGCAGCCTATAGCACCAGGATCTCCAACGCCAAGTCCAACACCCAAGAAAGCCTTGAAATACTCAGAACTAGAAAACCTGTCTGCCCCCCTGAACCCCATTAACCAAGGATGCAACTTGGTGCACTAACGTCCAAAAGCCATGCTAGGTAAACTTAAATCCTTGCATCTGAAAATTGACCAAAAACAAGGTAATATCAAAGCGTCTAACATCCCTCTCCTCATACCGCATGACTCTACTAATCTCAGCACCACAGATTTCCACTTCAGAGAAGTCACGGAACTAGACGAGTCCAACATCCTCCACAGCCTTAAACCATCCAGGTGCAAAGGTGATGTTTGCCCAGCCACCATCATTAAGGACTGCACACAAGCCCTAGTCTCTTTTATCACTAGGTTCATAGATGCCTCCTTTGCCTCGAACATTGTCCCATCGAGCCTTAAAGAAACCTGGTTCCTCCCCTACTAACAAAGCCCACTCTCGATTGAGCAGATCCCAACAACTATCGTCCAAAAACCTACAGTCCCTTTGCTCCTAAATATCCTTGACAGGACTGCATACAAACACATAGAACACTTCCTGGAAACAAACCACATTTTAGGAATGCGCCAATCTGATTTCCGTCCAGCGCAAAGCACTGAATCAGCCCTGCTGGATTTAAAAAAAACTAGCTTGATGACATTTAAGATGAGGGAAAACCAGTCCTTCTCCTCCCCCTTGACCTCTCAGTGACCTTCGACCTGATCAATCATCAAATACTATGTCACCACCATAAAGCCTCTGCCAACTGTTCCCCGGAAGCTACGACCTGGGTCACCTCCTTCCTTGAAGGTAGATCAACGAGAGTGTTCACAGACTCATCTAGCACCCCTGCAGCACCCATCCTCTGTGGTGACCCACAAGGTTCTTATGTTTCTCCCACCTTATACAATGTATTTACTAAACCTGTCTTCGACCTTTTGAACTCCATCGGCATATAGTATACCAACTATGCCGATGACACCCAAATTCTCCTTCCCCTGTCAGACAACTACGACGATGACAGTACTATCCTCAATAAAACCTACCTGACAATTCAGGCCTAGTTGGTCATTATCAATCTCTGCTTGAACGACAACAAGACAGAGCTCCTGTTGGTTGACTCCCCAGCAGTGTTAAAGAAGCTTAATGTCCAGTACACCGCCTTCATTATTGACAGTTTACATATCACTTTCTCCAACTCAGTAAAAACTCTAGGTGTCCACTTGGATGCCACCCTCTCACTAACAAGGCACGTGAACACTATAGCCTCCTCGGCCGTGTACACAACCAAATTGATTAACGCTGCCAGACAACTTTTCACACCAGCTAGTTGCCTCATGATTGCTCGAGCCATAATCGGATCCAGGCTCGATAACTGCAACACCCTCAATGCCGATACCTCAAAGCAGAACATTAATAAGTTGCAGGTGATCCAAAACAATGGTTTACGCTCTGCCCTCAGCATTCACAAATGAGAGCATATCTCGAGTACAAGAAAGGAGGGTCACTGGCACCTGATTAGGGAAAATATAATCTTCAAAACCTTCTCCATCACACACAGATGTCTGTCCCTCTCAGCACCGGTCTACCTATCCCAAAGAATTGCCAGAGTTAACTCCACCAGAACTGTAAGGTGAGCCCATTCACACCGCCTCACCCAACCAAGATTCAAGCGGGCTAGAGGAAGAAGCTCCAGCTTCCCTAATGTGGCTACAAATTACTGGAACTCTCTCCCACCTGTCCTAAGAGCGAAGGACTCATATTGGGCCTTCCGTAAAGCACTGAAAAACATGGTTGCTTGTATAACACTGTTGTCCATGAGAACTTTATGAGCCACATGTATGTATCACTGCATATAAATGCACAGTAATATAAATGTGAGTCCCCCTGTATAACACATATAACTGGTCTTGCAATAGCACCTTGATGCCCTTGGGCTTAAACGCTTACAAATTTAAAACAATTAATAAATTCAAGGAAGGAAAGATGTATGTCTCAGATAAAGGTAGTCTTCCGTTATTGAGATGGTCTCATCAAAGGAGATTAAAGATAAAGTTAGACATCAATCCTGGAGAGGCTTATTATGTAGTGGATAGAGTGAATGGTGATAGATTCCCAAGTAGTGTGCCATTAAATATTGAAACCCATGAAGTGTTCAACGAGAAATTTAACTGTTTTAAATGGTATATGCACAGGATTAGATTGAAATTGGATTCCCTTCCTGTGGTGCAGAAGGCTCAATCATTTTCCATAAATCTCAGATCATAAATTAAGGAAGGACTTGAAGAAATGGAGAAGAATTGAGTTATTGAGAGGACAGATTCAGCTGAATGGGGTTCTCCCCTTGTAATTGTCCACAAGCCTAATGGAAAACTATGACTCAATTGTGTTGTGGAGGAGAGCTTTGATTTCTGCGCTTAAACAGGTCTGTGCAATTAACTGTGGACTGCTGGTCTAAGACAGTGCCCTAATGAGGTATAGCCATACCTGAGAGGTAACGATAAGAGTGGGTTTAGACTTCTGCTTTGCACACATCCTAATAAATCAGTTTCAGTCATAAATTGATTGAGATGTATATAAAACAAGACTTAGATGATTGGTAATCATTTCTCTCGTTTCTTTCAATTGGGTTCTTGTACAAAGTGCTAGTTAGCACTTGCCCATTCTGCTGACACGTGTTTCGACCAACACTTTGTCTTTCTTTAGGATGGGCTTAGATTACTATTATAAAGATAAGCAACTGTTGTGTTAATACATCACACATTATATATACATACCAAAAAACAAAATTGTTGTGGAACAAAGAAAGTGGGTCATGTACATACATTTAATAAAGAAAACAGAGCATTGAAGAAGGTGGGGATGGGAGAGATTAATAAGGGCTGACTGTAAAAATAAAAAGAAGATAAAAATACAGTAATCATAACATTAGATTGAATAAGTTGAGTTTAATATTGAAATTACATTAACGTGATACAGTACAATAATATATCAATGATTAGATTCATGTTTTTATCTCATTCCATAGTATGTCGGGGGCCTCGATTGTATTCTACATCATGCTTAATATTATTACAATTGTGCGTCCCATAACTATCTACTATTATGACATATTATTTGTATCTATTATTTTACACTCATCTCTTAGAGTGTTAAACTGCAGATTGAACATGATTTCACTTGTTATTTTGGTGACATTTGAAGGCCCCTGCACGCTCACACCAAAAGAAATACAACCCGCTAGGGAAATTGGCCTAAGACACTGCTTGCAATGATAACAAGTTTTTATTGCTACAAAATAGGAGTGCACCAGCAAAGAGCTCTGCTGCTGTGATGAAAAGGAGAGTGGGGGCTAGCCATTTGGCTGCCGGAGCATGTAGGCTCTATGTGCGGGCTGCTACAGCCAAAGGACTGCATTTCTCATGAGCACCATGGGTGGTTGGAACGCACGCAATTCCTAGAAAGCCCCTCCACAGCCCGTGCTGCGTGTTTGTGATTTTGGAATCTGCAAGCACGGGCCGGGGAGAGCGGGCGAGAAGCTGGTCGATGATAGGATGGTGAGTGGTGCATTTCCTTGTGGTGCGCTAGGCAGCACCACCCGGACCGTGGGTTATCTCGCTTCAAGGCATGATCTTCAGAGCCTGGGGCGGAGGCTGTCGTCCCTCACCCCCAGACCTCAGTTAACATTTTACTTTTTTATTTTGCAATGTAAACACATAAAACATAATAACCAGTTAAGTATTCAGCATTGAAATACAACAAAGGTATATCATACAACTGGATTACAACAATAAAGTATTAGCCAGAACTTAAAAAAGAACTTAACTAATTAAGTCATAAGAAAGAAGAGAAAGACAGAAGGAAAAGAAAAGAAAAAAGAAAGTCAGTAAAGGGTTACAAATAGTGAATTCAAACAATTCCAACAATCAGATGCAGCAACTATTGGAAGCAACACACACTAACATGGATATTACATCCATAGCAAATACAGGAAAAAAAAGAGTTTTATGAGTTACAAGACCAAGTACAGGAATGTTTAAGCTTAACTCACGCATCAACCATACACATCAAGGAATCTTCCCCATATGTTCCAAAACTTATCAATGTCCCCCATTTGTTTGTGGATAACCTTCTCGTAGGTGGATACCGTGAGCAGCTCTTCTACCCAGTCATCGATACAAAAAGAGCTGCTTGATTTCCAGGATCTTAAAATAATTTCCTTAGCGACCATGCATGCCCAAAGTATCCAGATCTTCTCATTGAACTAGATTTCCTCCATCAGACACACATCTCCTAAAATCATCAGAGAGGCATTTATAGGGACTGTACATCCCAGAACAAAACCTAATCTCTCACAGACACCCTCCCAAAACAAAGTAGTCTTTGGGCAGAACCAAATCAAATGACAGAGGGTGCCTCTAGCGTTTTTACATTTCCAGCAAAGTTCGTTCTCCAGAAGGTGTCTTTTGAATAACCTAACAGGCGTCCAGTAAGATCTAAAAAGTAGCTTTGTCTGCGAGGCTCTAAGGCCGCAGTTCATACTCATTATGTGTGTATTTCCACAGCACCTTTCCCAGCATTTCAGACTGATATCTCCCCCCAGCTCTTCAGCCCATATCGCTAGCAGTCTCAACTCTCCTTTACGCCAAGCCTTTAAGATTCCATACATTGTAGCTGCAGTGTGAGATGCACTTTTACAGGTCTCCAGAGTTGAGCAGGCCACATACAGCTGAGACACATCCAAAGTTGTCGTAATAATGTTCTTCAATCTTCTGTATTCTACAAATGTGCAACCAGTCATGTCATATGGCTGACTTAATTGTGCATATGAAATCCATTTGCCATCTATAATCAAATCTTTAAGGTATTTAATACCTGTTAAAAACCATTCTGGCCAAAATAGGGCCTTTCCTAAAGATTTCAGAGCCAGGTTAAGCCAGATGGAGGCATCAGGGAACAGGTAAGGGTCCATACTCATGCGTTTAGAAATGTCATGCCAACATTCTTGCAATAATGCAGAAAGTGGGTTAATTCCTTTAGATGTTCTCTTCTTGGTTGTCAATAAAGCTTTTGGATCTAACTGCAACACAGCACTACCCTCCCACACCAAATATTGTGCTTGTTCCACATCTGTTTGGTGTTCATAGTATTTCTTGGTGAAATCGAGGGGGAGTAACACGGTCAGAGTTTGAACTTTGGGCCAACAAAGCTGTGGATAGGAACGTTTCATCTAGCATAGGAAACGTTCCTTTGGGTGCACTGTATAGGCACATGAACGCTTTGGGTAGCGTATGCTCAAGGACATGGGCTACGAACGTGCAATGTTTGATTGTTTGTTGCAGCTCCTTAGCACTGCATTAGTGCACCAGTAAGGCCAGAGAATGAGGCGGCAGTAGGGTATTGCATATTGAAGTCATTCCTTGCTCAACGCTATGTTCAGTCATGTGTTCAGCAAAACACTCATGTGCTAAATGATTACGCTAGTGTCCTGTACCTGTGTTTTTTATTTTTTTATTTTTTTATTTCATTTTTTAGCCCGAAGGCATCAGGGCGCATTACATAAAGATGAGGACATCCATATGACGGGACAACATAAGCTGGTAGTTCTAAGTATCAGTGGATAGGAGAATAAGGGTCAGGAATCGAGTACCATTATTTAAAGAGAAGAGTTTTAAGTTTCTTTCTGAAACTAAGGTAGTTTGATCCTGCTCTCAAGTTAACGGGCAGCTCATTCCACCTAGTGATTGCTTTGGAGGAAAAAGATCTGACCATTGCGTTGACTCTTTTTGATGAAGTGAAGTGTAGGAGTCCTTTGTCCCTAGATCTAAGGGTACTGTTTGGCTCATACCAAGTGAATTGCTTCTTTAGGTATGAGAGGGCATCACCAAACAGGCAGCGTTGGACTAGCATCACTGATTTAAAAATGATGCAGTCCTCTAAAGCCAGCCAGTGTAGATTTCTCCTGTCGCCTGTGATATGCTCTCTCTTGAATTTACCTGTGATAGTTCTTATGGCATTGTTTTGGATAATCTGGCACTGTTTGATAACATTTGCCAGTGGCACCTAGTATCAATGAGTTCCCGTAATTGAGTCGTGAGAGTATGGTGGCTCTAGCAATGTTTGCACTATTCTGTTGACTCAGCAATTGATTAATACGTCTCAAGAGTTTTTGGTGGCATTGGCAGTTACGTTTAAGATACGCAACTTGGGCTTCCGCTCTCAGTGGCGCTTGCAAATAAACACCAAGAGTGTCAACTTTTTCTGACACTTTGATTGCTGAATCTTTGATCGTAAAGGAGGAATAGGCAGTGTCGACATTACTTTTGGCACAAGAGGAGCCGAATGTCATTAGCTCAGTTTTAGTGCCATTGAGGCACTTCCGATTTGTTTTCATCCATATTTCGATGGAATTGCATATGGCTGACTCTTATTGCTGTCCCTGGTGTAATTGCCACTTAACTCAATGATTAGTTGAGTATCGTCTGTGAAATATGTAAAGAAAACACCCATGTTTGTCAGTAGGTTAAATAGGCAGCATAGATACAGGTTAAAAAGTAGCGGGGAAAAACTGGCACCTTGTGGTACGCCACAGTCTACTGGACTAGATGAAGAAGCGTGGTTGCCCCAGATGGTCTTAGAACATCTGTCTTCAAGGAAAGAGGCTACCCAATCGATGGCACCCTTTGAGCAGTTTCCTGATGTATCCAGGGCCTCTCGGAGCTTCCGATGATCTTATAAATCTAAAGCTGCCGAGAGGTCCAAGAGAACCAGTAGGCCCGCTTTACCTTCATCCAGGATGCTTAGCACCTGGGACGGAAGGCCCAATAATGTGGATTCTGTTCCGTGAGATCTTCTGAAACCAGATTTTTGTGGGTGGAGGAGGTTGTTATTGTCAACATAATCCTGAAGTTGGCATGTGGCAACTTTGTCCAGTATTTTTAAAAGGAAATTACAATTTGTAATTGGCTGGAGATTTGAGGGATACTGTTGGTTAAGGCCTGGTTTGTTTTTTGGCCAGGGGTGTGACCGTGACGGTTTTAATTGCCACTGGAACTTTACGGTCCCTGAATGATGTATTAACCATTCTGCAGAGGTATGGTCAGAATGTCTCCATTTTGTCTAATAGCTTAGAGGGCAGTACATTCTCTGGGCAGGAGGTACAATTAATGGTAGAGAGCACTTTCTTCATGTTCAACAGAGATATGGGTGAACTGAAACTTCAGTCTCCGTAATTGTGGAATTTCTTCCGTTGTTAGAGGAGGACAAGATGAGTCTTCGATTTTGGATCTTGTTATTGTTTATCAGGATTTTAAGATTTTGTTCATGTATCTGTGCTCATGTAATTGCTTGTCCAGGTTTTCCATGTGCTATGTGCTTGTCAGTTGAATACCAGCTATCTTATGATTTACTGTATATTTGCTTTTCCATGTGAGCATAGCCCTAACCAAGAAGGAGTGTGCTCAGGTTTTGTCAAGAGAGTGAATCCAGGAAGAGGTCAGGCGTAGCAGGATGCTACTAGTGTTTTCATGATATATGTTGTGCGTGCCTTTCCTTACTTCACCACTACCCATCCTTTACGCAAGATCCTTACCCTCATTCCGGTTACCCTAAAACACCCCCTTCCCTATCCAGAACTTCTCTCTAACCATCTTCCCCCATTGGCTGCCTCAAGGTAACCTGTTATCCAGAATCAGGAGCCTGTGCCAACCAAGGTGGGAGGGGTCAACTGCATTTGGCTTCTGTGGTCAAGACGGAGTTGTGAGATACTCCAGGGGTGTGACAGCTGCCGCTGAACGCTGTGGCAAATTGGGGGTGCGCAGTAAGCTAAAAGAACACCTGGAGTCATCAGTGTCATCATTTACATACAGTGAAAACTCACGTGGCTGGTTGGCGAGACCCTGTACATGGGCAGCACAATCCATAGCAGATTTTAGGCCATTGGTCCCAGCCTTCTCTCCGTCTTTGACCACGTGGTCGCTGCTGGTCATCCGCAATAGAACAGGGCCTAAAAAGCAATGAGTTACTTTTGAAAACAATGCTACTTTATCATTGTAACAGTGCACCTGGCAAACACAGATATGGGCCCTGGGGCAGAGCTGAGGTCAAACCAACTCGCATACTTCACTACTTCTCAGACAGGCCAGCAAGCTTCCAAGGCCTTCCACCCTCGCTTTGAGCTACAATTTCATCCCTCCCAGCAATCTTGGAGAACAAATCACATCACCCAAATGTGAAGGCAAGATAGCCTTGCTTTCTGATCTTTTGATCAGTCGTGGGTCTAACAGTTTTATGGTAGGTGGTCTGGGCCTGGCTGGCACGGTGGTATGTTGAGGGTCTTGGGATCAAGGCATAATACTGGGCTGTAACACTGGTGAGCGGGTGTTGGAGCTGAGGGGCCATGCTATCTGTCTCGTGGGATGGTAACGGCCAAGAGGAGATCTGCCCATTTCTTGTGACCTTGCAAAGCACATTCTTCCCAGGGCGCAAAGGCATACAGCCTCTAAGACAATTAAAGGTTTATAACTTCCTGGAGCTCACTTGTGGAGTGGGTTATCTCTGTGCTAATAAAGCAAGCCAATACTAAAAAGTTTGGTGCTTTTGCTGCGCTTGGGCATGCATTCCGAAATGGCTGCCAATAACTAAGAAGGTGTTTACACTTGCCTCTACCATTTAGCTCCTAATGCAAGCACTAACGCGATTGTGCACTCTCCTGCATGCACACCCCCTAACCACTGCTCTTTCAAAGTACGGTCTATCGTTGTTCTCTCATTCGGAATCGCCGAGGGGGTGGGAAGACCCTCTCTCCTTCCCAACACATTTCCCCCCAAATGATTTCTATGAGTAATGACCTGATATAACTCAGGAGCAAATAGCTATACTTTATTACTATTAGTAAGACTAAAACAAGTATAATGAATAGAAATATAGATATTTTACATAATAAGTTTAAATGCATAATATGTAATTAGGCAATAATGAATCATAATTTATTGGGCTGAGCAGTATACATAGCCGGATTTATGTACCTGTCTCATCATTCCTCACTTACTATTGTAATTTTCTCATTAGGGGTCACTATACCAACAACGCATCAACCAAGTTATCTTGAGACTTAGCATTTTTTATCATCGTAGAAAAGAAAGTTAGACATATGCTAACATACGCTTCTGCTCTTAATAATATCAACAAACCGATCAAGCACATCGCTATTTCTTACAGTTCGGTACTGGCAAGGGGCAATGTACAGTGAAAATCATGATTGCTAACCGAATCTTGACAGGCAGCAATATAACTGAACTGCAAACATGGAACCGTGAGTTGTACATAATATTCCCCTTAATAAGATTGTAGAATAATATCAAGCATCATGGTATTCATGTATAGTTCAGGATCAGCAACAGACAATACGCAATAAGTATTGTGAATCTCCGCCAATTTAATAAATCTTAGGATTCGCTGGTGGCCACATAATAACATCATCATGAATGATTGCTAATACACCTCACAGAAAGAGAGGCAACATTATTAACAAACCTTAAACGTGGCATTGTGCTCTGTGCATCATGCACTCTTTAATTAGATCAGTTATCATCAGTAACACATCGCCAAGTATATATGGCATGGGACTGGCAGTAGGCCATTTATACTAAATAATGTGATTGTTTATCAAATTGTAAACCACAATTATTAAATAGACATTGTACCAAACATATAGGCGTTACCGAGTTAATAATCAGTATCCTTACAATTACTGTTATCTAATGTACTGTTTCCGTACACAATGAGGGTGAATGGTCAGTACAGCTAACCACTAGTTACGTGGATAATGAATAGACGATACAAGAACAAACACAAGGCAAAACATGTGACATTGGGCTTTAAGCACATCACGTGACGTGACATAACAATGTAAATAAACATTCAAAATGGCACCAGCGATCCAGACCACGTGGAGCGCCTTAGCAGTCCCCCGGTAATACAGGGACTCATCGAATGTCTAAACCAGACTCCAAAGGTAACGTGCACATAATGAAATGAGCAAAGATTAATTAATTTGTTGGTGGAGCAGTGGGAACCTGATACATTATGATATTCTTGTAGGAGATGTTTACCAAGATTCAAACATGCAAAATATCAAACGATAAACAGATGGCTAAGAGGTGAGAACGTTATCTCTATAATTTAGCAGGATACCAACACCACGGTGAAAAGATATTTAATCTTTGGTGGCAACTTTTTTGATAGACACAATTGCTTATCATGGCACAATGATCACAAAGGGCAACAAGACATGCAATATAAGCTGCAATTTTATACTCTAAGAGATATGGTGTAAAAATAAATAGTACATACAAATAATATGTTTATGGGAAGCACAATTATAATAATATTAAAACATGATGCAGGATACAATTGAGGCCCCCAACATACTATGAAATGAAATAAAAAACATTAATCTAATCACTATATATTATTGGACTGTATCTCGTTAACGTAATTAGAATAGTACGCTCAATGTATTCAATCTAAAATGATCATTTCTGTATATTTATCTTCTCTTTATTTATTATTGCAATCACCCCTTATTAATCCCTCCCATCTCCACCCTCTCCAATTCAATGTTTTCTTTGTTAAATTTATGTGCATGACCCAATTTCCTCGTTCCTTACCAATTGTGTATTTTGGTATGCATATATAATGTGTGATGTATTAACACAACAGTTGCTTACATTTATAATAGTAATCTAAGCAGTGATAGATACTGCATGATACTGAATGTTACTATGCCCAGCCTAGAGAAAAACCAAGGATTGGCTGAAACATGTGTCGGCAGAATGGGCAAGTGCTACTTTGTCCAAGAACCCAATTGAAATAAACAAGAGAAATTATTACCAATCAACTAAGACTTGCCTTATATACATCTCACTCGATTTATGACTGAATTGATTTATTAGGACATGCGCCAACCAGAAATGCCAAACCATTCTAGTGGAAAACAAAGGTTTTGCATTGATTTATGGCCGGTAAATCATTCTGTTATACCTGATAGGGACCCATTACTAAACATAACAGAGATTTTAGGCATCATAAAAGGGGCTAAAATCATGATCAGATTGGATCTGAGGTCTGTATACCATCAAACAGTGCTTCATCCAGAATCCAGAAATGTCACAGCATCGATTACACCGGAAGGGTTATTTCAATATAAACGTATGCCATTCGGGTAAGTGTCTGCTGCCATGGTCTTCCAAAGACTGATGTATCAATTGTTCCATGACATCCAGGGAGTTCTGTTTTCAGCATGATGTATTGATATATGCACAAACGAGGGTTGACCATGATAAAACACTAATGAAAGTTCTAAATATATTTTTGAAATATGTTTTGACACTTAGCAAAGAGAAGTGAAAATTTCACAGAGCCAAAATCCAGTACCTGGGACATGAAATAATTGAAGGCGGCATCAGTCTGAAATTAGAATATGTAAACAGCATTCTGGGATTTCCTAGTCCAACAGATAAAGCTCAAGTAGTTTCATTTTTAGGAATGGCAGAGTGTTATTCAAAATGTATTCCTGCTTTAGCCACAAAGTCTGCGAATTTGAGGAAACTGGTAAAGAAAGGTGTCAGATTTCAGTGGGATTGCACATGTGACACAGAATTCCAAGACATCAAGTCTGCTTTAAATAAGGTCTGACACTCAATAGCTATGATTCCAGTAGGAGGTCTGCTGTGACTACAGATGCCAGTAGTCGTGGGTCGGGAGCTATGTTAACTGAAGTAGATAAAGAGAAGGAGTATACTGTAACATTTGCCTACCGAGCAGAGAAGAACTACTCATCCATTGAGAAGGAATTGTTGGCGGTAAAATAGGCTGTAGACAAATTTTGACTGTTTCTGTGTGGCATAAAATGTACTATTCATTCACATCATAAATCCTTAAAGGAGATTTTGACTACCAAAGGTTTGGATAAGGCTACTTCCAGAATTAGAAAATTGGTTGCCAGTCTCCAGGATTACATGTGGGATGCAGAGCATGTACCAGGTCTTAAAAACAAGGTGGCAGATTGTTTATCCAGATTGAATAATGTGGTTGAGGAACAGAATGCAGGTGATGAGAACATGGATGATCAAGTGTTAGAGATATAAGTAAATCAAGATGTGGTGTCAGAAGAGGAATGGCAGGAAGCCATGACAAAAGATGAAGTATTGAGGGATACTAAAGAATGTGCTGAGTGTGGAATAAAAAGTCATAAGGTAAGGATAGGATCCATACTGAACGCCATAAGACTTGTGATCGATGACTAAGCTTTGAGGGAGATATGATAATGAGGAGTGATAAATTAGTTCCTCCTGAAGATGTTAGAATGTAAATATTGGGTAGAGCACTGTTCAAAAAGGATATGCTAAACCCTAAGAAAAGTACCTTACGAACATATGACAAGGTTAACGTCTAGATATACAGCACCTTTTGAATTTTAATATTCTGATTGTCAGTGAACAAAACAACCTGGCCTAGATATGTCAGTGAACAAATACAAGTGGGCCAGATATGTGATGTCATCAGTGATGTCATCAATGACATTTGTGATTTCATTGTTGATGTCCTGGGTGTTAGTCTTAGCAGTGCACAGTGCTAGCGTGAGTTATGGTTGCTTAGCTTACCATAACTGGTGCATTTATGAAGTTTTTCGGTTTTACTTGTAACCATAAAGTTTTTTCATTGAATTTCATAGGTTTTTATTAGTGCAACTTTAACCATGACGTCCCTTTAACAAAGTTATTTCAGTGAATTTTGTAGGTTTTTATTGGTGCAACTTAACCAAAACGGCTCTTTAACAATGTTTTTTTCAGAGAATTTCATGGGTTTTTACTAGTGCATGCTATTTTCCTACAAGTTAATAATATCATACTTACCCCAATATAGCAAAATATTTGTCCAATTTTACAAAGTTTCACCTTAAAACTCTTTGATTTCCCACCTTCTAGCATCATTTTTAACACTTCTATACTTTTTCCACTGTTTTTGCTTACGTCGACATCCGCGAACATCTGGCCTCATCACAAACCTTCCACACAGTGCCATGTGACCATGCGCTCGCGCACAGCATGATGACGTGTCCATGAACGCATTTGCATTTTGCTTTCGGTTCCTTGCTTCAAGGACAGTTCAGAACTGCATTTTCTACAGATCTAGGAACTTTCAAGCTCAAAATTGACCCTTGCACAGCTCCTACAGCTATTCTTTCTCATTATCCATTAACAATGTAGTACAAATCACATACTTGGAAGAATATTAGAAAAACTGCTATTTATCTTAAAAATTGCATCAGCTATTGCCATCCCTCCTCCTCTAGAGCCACCACCACCACCAGCTGGAGGACACACACAACAACAAAAAAGTGCAGTATTTCCAAAGACAATGAAGAGGACCAAGAAGATGAGGTAGAGGAAGTACCTACCTCTAGCACCCAGAGAGAATCATGGGTGTGGCAGTTCTTTACCACTGTTGGGAATGTACCAAAGGCTAAAGCTAAAGCTACAAAAGTGAAATGCACTGAGTGCAACTTTGTATTCAGTCGCAGACTACCTGGACATTGCTCCTACGTGACCACCTCCATGCGCCACCACACGAAATCCAACTACCGCAATGCTCTCAGAAAGATTATTCCTTTCTTAGTAAGTAGTAGAATGTCTTCCACCACATCATCTTCCTCAACCAATACTGTAACCACACAGCCTACTTCTGTGGGACACATAATCCCACCAGCTACCTTGCAAGCAATAAAAGAGGCTGTTGATCCATATCTTAGGAAGACAACAGTCTTCTGTATATACTGCAACACACCACTCTGCAGGGCAAAGCAATTTCAAAGTGCTTTTGAAACTGTAATCAAGGAGCATGAGAAACACTGCCCACTACCTTAGAAGTAACACACGCGCAACATCTTCCCCTGTCCACCTGCCCCTCCATATTAGTGCTTGGTGCCTGTTCCCTCATTTCCCTCCTCACCTTACCTTCTAACCTCTCCTGCAAACATTTTTTTTTTAAAACAATAAAAGAAAGGTTCCTTTAGGAACCACCTTTCACAGTTAAAAAACAAAACTAAAAAAAATCTGATAGACTCCATCTACTTTACATTTCTCAGTAAAGGACATAGACTCAATACATTTTTCCAACATTTCCATTAGCATTTTGTGTTATGTTAATGGGAATAATGTGGCGTTCAACCCCCGTTCCAGAGACTGGAACTGGGGATAACGACCCGAAGTTATCGGAGCAAGAGAAGTGTGTCTGTGTGCGCCCTGATGCCTGCTGGCTATGGCACATTATAAATAAATAACGAGGGCTCCGGCCCATTATCCTCCGTTGCAGCCTCTTGAATGAGGGATAAAGGCCATTAGCACCCCTGGTTCCCAAAGCAGGAACCTGAGTTGTAAAATATAGATCTTTCTTCTTACAGCAGGATGGAAAATCCTTTTCTAAGATGGCCACCATAGAAAGGGAAGGCAGGGTTCCATACAGAGCCCCTCTTCCCTTTCCATGCAGCCTGCAGAAGGCGAAGACAGAACCCTATAACCATATTACCACAAGCACATGTTTTTTCCCTTTCAAACCTATCCCACTTTCAAATAACTTTACGACATAGCCGGCCCCAGGTGGACATGGCCACTTTAGTCCCATTTTTCGTCCCTCACGGTCATAGCCAGTAGCCAGATTGTCCATTTCATGACCTAATACCATGACCTGGACAATCTGTTCACTGCCCATGGCCACAGGCTATACCTCAGTCACCAAAGGTATATCACTATTTTTTGTACCTACATTACGACACTTGCCAAAAAATAAAACACAGGCACATTTGCAAAACCATGCTTTAAGGTCCTTGCCAATGCTCCTTACACAAGTTTGCTTGAAATCCGCCCATGTTTTATTTTTTCAAAAGTGTCAAAATGTATGTACAAACATTAGTCACATGACTTAGCCTTCACTTGACAAAATCCATTCAGTCTTTCCACAAACATTGATGGTTGGGTCTATAATGTTTCGGATAACTTTTGTCCACATTCGCCAAACGGCAACAAAGTTATACGCCATCTACAACTGTTGAGACCCCCCTCTAATTAATACCCCTCTTGAGAAAATCCCACCAAACTTTACAAAAACATGTATCGTTTTGCAAACTTTTGTGCACATTCATCAAATGGCACCATATTTATAAGCCTTTCCAATATTTTGGGACCCCCTCTCAATTTGTTCCCTCTTGACAAAACAGCTCCACACTTTCCAGAACCATTCAGAATCAAGTCTAGAATAATATTCCAAAATGTCATACAGTTTCATTGAGTGGCGCCAAAGTTATGAGCCATCCAAGAGCTGCTTTTGACCAACCCTGTAATGCAGAAATAGGCACAGATGTCCACGAACATCTGAAGTGTCCGGCAACTTCACAAGACTGCCCCCGAACATCTTATGGCCATATGCTATCCCATCCTCATCACCCCTCACCTCCCCAGAGATAGTTTGATAAGTTTGAGAAGTGCAATGTTGTGTTTTTTAATATGATTTTACTGCGATGTCCGCGGACACCAGCGGCAGTCCGCGAATCCAACATAGCAGGCGGTTCCAAAAATCTGACACGGTTCACGCTTTTTACCATCCAACAGGGGGCGCGTCCGATGTCGGCGGACATCACGTCACCCTCTAGGCCAATCGGAGGCCTATCCGCAGACCGAACAGGGAAATGGGTCCACTAAGTGGGATATTACACATTTTTTGGGACCTACATTTTGCCTGTTTTAAAAAGAACTACTGGACGGATTTACACCACATTTACAAATGAGCGCTTTTGTGACCAAACCGCCACTCCTGCCACAAATTTGGTGAAAATCAGTCCAGCGGTTTCGGCTGTAGGCGTGAGCAAAGTTTTATTCCATTGCGTCTATGGAAAAGAATATGTTGGGACCCCCCTATAACTTTGCCCCCCTCCCAAAACCCCTTGATGAAATCTCACCAAATTCTTTTTGCAAAGTTTGGTAAGGATTCGTCCAGGGGGAGCAAAGTCATAAGCCACCCAAAAAGTGCTCTTCCTAGGAGTTGAGCAACTTACCCATAACTACACGGCCGCTACCACAGGCCATGTAATATATATATATATATATATATATATATATATATATATATATATATACACACATTACTAGGGCTTTCAAATATGTATAAGAGGAATTGCATTCAAGTAACAAAATGAGTTTTCTTTATAGTCTGTATGAATTTGTTAGAAAGCACTTTTACTGTGATTTAGATGCGTCTGAACTCTTAATATTACTGAATTAGCATTTGTTCAGATCTTAATATTTCTTTATTTGTATTATTGAGAAATGTTATAAAATAGAACCAAACAACAATGTTAGAAAAACAAGTCTTAAAACTATCTCACTTTTCCACTTTTTGAAGTCTGCACATAAAAAAAAGACAGATTTATTTCAGTCGATTTTGTGCGGCCCTCAAAAAGCTGGCGAAGCACATGACAAAGGATTTTTTAATTTTATTTTTGGATTGGGTGGCGTGGGGGTTCCACCCCCGTAATTCCCTCTTTCCTCCTTGTCATCCGCTCCCCCACCTCCACCACATACACAAACAAACACACAAACACTTTTGTTTGCCTCTGCCATTCCCCTTCTCAAACGTGTTTTCTCACACATGCGTGCGCGCGCACGCATGAACACACACACAGAGGCAGACACTCATCTGACACACCGTGACTCCTCCTCTGTGTCACAGCGGCTGACAGTTCATTTTAGAAAAAAACTGTTTTTGTATGACTATGCATTGTTAATTTGGTGTTAATGGAGAAATCAGACAATCAGATTTCAATAAAGTTAAGTAAGTATATGTATAGTTGGTACGGGAAAGATACATAAAGGGTTTGAAAAGAAAGGGAAGGTCCGGGAAAGGAGGAGGGGAGAGGTGGGCAAAGTGTGGCATTCTGTATTTACCCCCATTAAGAAGAAAATTCACAAAAACAAAAAAAGAAATAGGTCCCAAAACTGACACCCAACCGATCCATGAAGGAATGGTACCTTAATTCCAACAGGGAGGTATGCAGAAAGTTGTAGAGCATTAATAAAAAGCAAACAACTCAAAGAACGAACTCATTGAAGGACTTTTCGATGATTAACCAAATAATATTTGAACTTTTTCTTGGTTCCCTACAAGAGCAAGAAAAGTGGGTGTTCTAAGAGTGAAGTTGTGGGTGTTTCAAAAAGCTGTTTGAATGGAGAAGAGTTAGGCCCCCAAAACGTGTACCTTAACATTAATTCACATAACTTCAAAACTGGCTTACAAAGTTTTGAGAACACACGTAAGTTAAAAATTGAACTTCTGGGTATAAATGTTAGATGTGAGTGAGGTGTGAAAGTGATTGAAAGTCTATGTAAATGTGTGGAATAAAAAGGGAGTACATGTAATGGAAACATATCTTGGAGTGAGAAAAAAAAAGTGTATAAAGATTTTCGAAGAATGTTTTGATTTATTTATTTATTTATTTACTACTATAGTTGTATTTTAGTTCATAGAACCTTAATAACTGTTTGAACAAGTAACATAGCACAATATCACAGAATTGTGTTGTCCTGTCTGCCACGTCCAGACCATTAATGTTTGGAATAATCCTTTTCTGTGACTCTGGCTGAATATACACAGATTGTATGGCAGTATTATCACGTCCAGACCATTAATGTTTGGAATAATCCTTTTCTGTGACTCTGGCTGAATATACACAGATTGTATGGCAGTATTATGTCACACTTGATTTCTTTGACAGTATCCTTTTGGAGTAGAATGTATGACCACGTATAGGTAGGAGTGATTGACAGTTGTAGTAACTTTCACCAGAAAGGCATCCTTTGTGGGCAGACTTGTATGAGCTAATAGCTCGTGCCCAACACTCATTCTGACGAGGTAGACGAAAAAACAAAAAGCGCGCGGATGCAACTGAGAAGACAGACAATCGGGGGTCACGGGTATGGCCAAAGGGCTGAATTTCTGCGACATCACCCCACTCAACCCCTCCAGGCTTGGACCACAACCAGTGTAATCGTTTGATGTTAGCAGCAGCAGCCAGGAGCCGGTGGGAATGAGCAGTAGAGTTTGCTCCCCTTTGATGCGCATGCCAAGGCGTGTATCCTGTCCTCGTATAAATATTAGGCGTAGCTCGGTGGCATATTCGCTGGCTCGTGGAGGTGGCATCCAAGGAAGCCTTATGAGGTCATGGCACTAACACAGCAAGGACCCAGAAGATATCGGGAAACTGACACATGACGCACATGGATTTCTACGAAAGGATGAGTTTTTTCTTTTGTTCAGACAGTTGGCATCACAGTTCCACTCTGATAAACATCTTATCCGATTTGGCATTGGTCTGCGCTTCTCAGAGCCCACAGCTGACACTGAATCACAACCTGCTCAGTGCTTTGTAGAAAACCTATTGTCTTAAGTGCGGCGCTCCAAGCCGAGATTTAATCTTAAAAAAACATCTGTTGGAATGTATATACGACTCAGAACGTCCAGTTCACTGCAACACAAAAGCAGCCGGCTTCTCTAAACACATCTGCGGGTGGAGTCAGCGCAGTGCCTGAAAGAGACAGCCCAGAAAGGCCAGGCTTGACAAGGCTCAGCAGTGGCAGCAGAGTCATTAACACGCATTATCTGATGCTGGGGTCAGGGTGCTAAAGGCGGCTGCACACGACCTTCCCCACCCCCCTCTTCAAGCACACACTACCATTCTCCCAGGAGACATCACTTCAACACTTCAAAATCTTGCTTCTAGACACCTTCATACTCGGAACAAAATATGAAGAAAAAACCTGACGAAAGGGACGCAAAGTCAGAGGGTGACAGAGTGTTTGCAAGTAGTTTGAACACAGAACGTAGTTGGACATATTATGCTTTTGTTTTGGTGGGCGCTGGGGTTTGTTCTACTTAACAAGCCACTGTTTTCAAATTACCCAACTACTTTCAAACAATAACATGTAGCTGGATATATTTTAGAGCATTTTAAGTGATAAAAGGCTCTCTGAGCCATATCGTGTTCAACAAACTATTTTCTTTAGAATGATTAATGATTTTGGAAAACATTTGGAACGTTACCAAAATGGAGGATTTTATGGGAGCAGATCATGTTAATAGGATGAAGTTATTAAAGAAAAAAAAAACAAATCGCATACAATATCTATTTGCTGTTGGTTTCATGGGTAAAAATATCTATCATACTGTTTCAAAGCGCCCACAGGGCAACAGGGAGGGCACACGGGATGATAGACAATGTAATTACAACAATGTTAAATAATTAAATACAACAAAAGAAGAAACAATGGGGAGGGGAAGACGAACCTACTGTGCCTTGTGAGTGTTCAGAACATACACGTGCATAGGGGAGAGGGGTATGGGATCGGTGCTGAGTTGCACTGGCTTTATCGTTACCCCAGGGAATTACCAGGCCCTTCTCTCTTTCCATGATGGTCAATGACGAGGCTGCAGAGACGCACCAGGAACACTGCGGTTCACGGTATTGGCGAGGGACCAGGCTGTGGAAGGTAAGTAGGGAAGGGATGGGAGAAGGAAACATAGGGGGTCAGGGGAAAGGGCTGCACGGCATCACTTACCTAAGATCCCGGCGGGGGAGAAGATGACAGCCTCCCGCTATGAGGCGACTCGGACGGCGGGATTACCATGTGGTAAAGCCCCTGTTTTGCGCCTACTCATTCGTTGGGAGGCCGACATACCCCCTACCCATCACAGGGTACTAATAGACAAGATAAAGTGCTGAAGTACGATTCGCTCCGGTCTCTGTCCATCGTTGCATATGATTTGAGACACCTTAGCACACATCGTTTGGGAAAGTTTTGGAAAATCTTGACACTCTAAGACTTGCAAAGCGATGTAGTCCTCCCTGCAGTCAAAAAACAAACATTCGCAATGTCAACAAGCTTAGTATGTCATTGGCATTTGGCAAGTTAGTTATTTAAGCACTTTATTTTGGCGTGAAGCCATAACATTTTTTCCGAAATACATGATTCAATTTAACACACAGTACAAGTATCAAGAGCAAGTCCACGGGATAACAGAATCACATTGCATACCATATCTAGTCATAGAACAAATATAAGTTAAACAATCATAATGATAATCATATTTACACATGAAATCCTAGGATGGCTTATAGTACATACAGCAGCGCCAGCGCGGTGATTCAGAGATGAAATATTTTTTTTTTCAAAAATAATCTAGTATTTTAAGACCGTCATCCTCATTATAACTTCTCCGATTATGGAATCATATTAGCACACCTTTCTGTTCTACTCCAAGCCCTATCCAAATAGTTAGAAACTGCAAAAATGATGCCCTTTGCAGCTGCCATTTACAAAATATTCTGCTGTATTTAATACAACAATGCCTTTATTTGCTAAGCAAATTGCCTAATGTCGTCATGTTTGTCACGGCAGAAGGGACATGTATCTGTATATTTGTTGTTCCAGCGCGCTTTAACCACTGCAAGCGGGAGAGTACCAAGTGCGTCTTTAAGTATAAAGCTCTCTGGAAAGGGATTTCAATGAGGTACCAATATTCTTCCAGGGAATAACTTTGCTGGATACACAAGAAATGATACCCCAATGATAGCTGTAGGCAATTAGACATATACTGACCCCACAGCATCTCTGTATGCGCTTCAATGACGCGTTGTCTGCTGTGACTTCGAGGTTAAGCAAGTGCAGGTACCTCTTAAACCATTTCAAGGAATCCTTGACAGCCACCCTATATTTTAAGGGGGTGTGACAGGACCAAATGCACATTCACAAGAAGACTGGTTTAAGAGCTTATTCATTGCTATTCATATCGGTCCTAATTCCATTTGGAGCGGAAGGAAATCTCTGCACTGGCTTCCAGTAGAAGCAAGGATTACATTCAAAACCCTCTGCATTGTCCACAAGGCCTTCTGGGGCCTGGGACCTCAATACCTTCAACTCTCTCTTCCTAAATATCTTCCCGCTCCAGCTCTCCGCTCATCCGCCTCCAACTCCCTCAGGGTTAGTCGCTTCTCCAAGCAGCATGTTGGTGGTAGATCTCTTTCTTCTGCTTGGGCCTCCCTCTGGAACAGCCTCCCTGCCTCTCTAAATCTTGAGGAGAACCATCTGTGGTTCCGGAAGCACCTCACGACCTTTCTCTTTGCTTTTGCTTTCTCTCCTCCTCTCCCCTGCTGATCTCCTGGCTGAATCTGAAATTACACTGGTTAACCTGGCTACCCTCTGATCTCGGGCCCAGGTCCCTGCCCCCACCAATTGCACACCTGCGCTGCCCCCATGGCAACCCTTGCACTCGGGGACTGTGTCTGTATCCCTACAGCCCCTACAAGCACCTGACACCTGATGTCTGCACTTACCCTTGCACTTGTCACTAGCTGACTACACTTATTGTCTTATTTATTATTTATTTTACTGTCATCCTATGTATTGCACTGCCCCCTCCCCTCTCACTTTGCTCTTTTCCCCTCCCCCCTTCCCCTGCACTTGCGCGATCTCAATGCCACCTGGCCTAGTAGGATCGTTGACGCTGTCTTCCCTCTGTTTCCCCTCCCTTGCCTTGAAACACTCGTGTAGAGGAGCGTTATAAATGCCATATCATACTATTCGAGACCCAAATAGCTTTTTTAGAAAATTATTTTCAGTCACTAAATGGGCGCATGCCATAGTGGGCTCCCAGATCTCTGCCCCATAAAGAGAACCTGTCAGTGCCTGGGCTCGGTATATTTCCAATGCTGGAATTATAAGATTCTTTCCAAAGGAGTTGGCAAAGGATATGATGACATTGCACTTCCTTCCCAGTGTCAGGCTGGCTTTTTTTTGGTGTTCCTGTCATGACCCATCCGTTGAAATACTAACTCCTATGTCATCAAACTGACGCACTACATCTATTATTTCCACCCTCTATGTTTGTGTGCCTACGTGACCAATGACCCTTTCACCTGTCCCATCTAATTGCTTTTGGTTTGCTTGCATTAATACTTCCAAGTCTTTATTCCTGCAAAACTCTAGAAAGTAGTCTGACTGTTTGGTTAGACCTGAGGTAGTACAGGAGGTCATAATGACCACATCGTAGGCAAAAAATAAATCTTGTTCTTTTCACCACCCAGGGATGATGCATCTGGAGGGTGCTTGTGAGCCCAGTCAAGATGGCCACCACTGTGTGAGCCCCCAGCTTGCCAATATTAATCTTGACATAATCCTGTGCTTTCCGCCATGGAGCACACAACTCAACAAGTGCTTCCATGGGGGAAGGTCACTAGTACCATACAGGACCAAATTCGTTTCTCTGACACTGCTAATTCGTCTTCAACCTCTGGTGGAGCGGTCCAGCAAGGTCGGGAAATTCCCCTCGGG
This sequence comes from Ambystoma mexicanum, assembly GCF_040938575.1. Lineage (NCBI taxonomy): Eukaryota > Metazoa > Chordata > Amphibia > Caudata > Ambystomatidae > Ambystoma > Ambystoma mexicanum. Next base: position 234,727,115 of record NC_090929.1, read on the forward strand.
CACGGCGAGACGTGCATGGTAGTCTCAAGTGGGGAGAACAGGACAGCGCTGCTTCTTCAGTTGCATCGCGTTGCAAATCCTGCTTGAGAAGTGCTGCCGGGGGTGGGGAGAAGGCTGTGGTAAACGTTCAGTGGAGCAGTGGTTACAGTTGCTGGAGCCCCGCAGAGCCCTGCCCGTTCACCTTGACAGCGGGAAACATTGGCCTGGTGGCACTCTTCAGTACGGGAAGGCGGAGGAAGCCACAGTGGGAACTCAGAAGAGGAACAGCTATCTTGTGCTTAGGGAAAGCACTATTTGGACAGTACCTGAAATGTGTCCTCCCTCGTAATGTTGCTGCACAGAGCCCCTCACACTAGGGACACACACAGAACTACTGGTGAGTCGGCGATTAAATAAGGAGAGCTGTGCTGTGGGATGTGGTGCTATATCTTTTGATACTGGGAGCCATTGCTGCTGCATCCACAAACTGCTGCAGCTTTTGGATATTTTTGGGCAGGTGCGCAGAACACTTGGCACACTCCTATTGGGGTGTAAATAGGCTCGGTTCTAGAGAGCTCCCGTTAGTGATACCTAGAAGCCTCCTTTGACACTATAATGCGCTGAACTTTATCACTGGCTGCACGGGCCACCCATACCAGTCCCTGCTGGAGCATTTTCATTATCTGTGATTCCCACTGGGTACGCCACGTCAAGATGGGCAAGTCAGATCGGAGTCAGTTTAAGCTTCCTTTTTCAACTCCTTCCCAAAGTAAGCAATCCGCCAGGGTGTAATTGGAGACAGAAGCTACAAAAGATCTGCGACCCACTGCCTCCTCAGGGGTATTTCAGGATATTAGAGCCATGTCATGCTATCTCAACTTCAGGCGAGCATACCATCTTTAGATAATAAGCTTGATACTTTGACCTACAAATTTGACCACATGCAAGTCAGACAGTACATGGTGATAGGTTGGCTGAGGCCGAAACCCGTTCATCCACTGTTGAAGATGAAACCTCTTCGACCTCAAGAGATGGTGCCCAAATGAAAAAAGTGATCAAAGAGTTAACAGAGAAACAGGAGGACTTGGAGTCAAGATCACAATGGAATAATCGGAGGATAGTGGTCCCGGAGTCAGCGGATTCAGGCTCTATGGAACTGCTGGTGGAGGCTATCCTCTGTGATGTTCTGGGCAAGGATGGCTTTTCATAAGGTAATGCATGGAGCGGGCTCATCGGATACACAGGGAGACTAGCCTTCAGTGCCTGGCGCTCCACACAGAGCCATCATTGCCAGATTGCTCAATTATAGGGACAGGGATTTTGCTTTACGTTGCTCCAGGGAACAAGGTACCCTCACGTACAAAGGAGATTAGGTGCATATTTTTACAGACTTCTCAAATAAGGTCCAGGTGTCCAGGAGAACATTCCTGGATGTTAAGAAGAGAGTCAGAGCAAAAGGTCTAAAATATGCAATGTTGTTTCCTGCAAGGATCCGAGTTGAACATATGGAAGGGCATGGTTTTAAATTCCTGAGGAGGCGTGTAATTCTTCAGATTCATCGTCTAATAATTCCAAGACTCAGGTGAATAGGAATAATACTTGTAAGTCCCTGGGATGGGGGCCTCTGTTGATCTACATGCATTATCCTTCCTGAGCAAGTAATTGTTGCAGCTCCACACAATGGCGTGAGCTGATCCGTATGGCGAGCAGGGTTGGCTGGGCCTCGAGTGGTCCTCACGCATACTCACAGAATGTATTGTGGGTTATTGGACGGGGCTATAACTGGCATATTTGTGATGCTGGTGGGGGTGCTATATTGGGGATGTTTGGCTGGTTGCTTTTTTGTTCTTGCCGACAGCATGTTTTAAGCACTTTCAAGATGGTAATATATTTGTTTCTGATTCGGGGTTGCTCCCATTTGACGTGATCAGAGTATCCTTCCTGTGGCAATTGGTGTGGTGGAATAGAGGATTGCGTATTGGCCTTGTTGATGGTTTGGGTAATTGTTTACGAAGGAGGAAAGCAAATGGCTAGTGGGATGTGAAATATGATGTGGAATGTCTGTGGCCTTAATTAACCCTCCAAGACCTGCAGAGTGTTACTATATTTGCAAAGGCATCAAGTGGATATAGTGTTTTGACAGGAAACCTGCCTCACACCCCTAGTCGAATAATTAACAAGCTGCAGGTTCTGCAAAATAATGCGCTTAGAGCTGCACTAAACATTCCTAGAAGAGAGCACATTTCAGCAACCAGAAAGCTTTACAAATGACTCTCCATACTAGAAAAAATGGACTTAAAAACCATCTGCCTTACCTACAAAGCTTTGAACCACCAAGCCCCACCATATCTCACAGACAAATTCACTATGAAAATGTCAAGCGGAATCACAAGATCTACTAACACATCTTGCCTGATGGTGCCCAGCTACAGCCTAAAAAGAGCTGGCGGAACCAGTTTCCCGGTTCTAGACGTCCAATTATGGAACACTCTTGCACAAGACATCCAAACCATTCAAACCTTTGAAAAATTCAGAAGTCATGTCATCTCATTGTTACTGAATAATAACTAACACCACTTAGCTTACACCTGTCACTACCCTGTACTCCCCTACCCTTATGTATATATCTTCCCCTATCTTGTATCACATATTTTCCTATGCTCCCCACCTGCCTTTGCTTTTAATTTGTTATTTGAATTCATTATCTGTAATCTGTCTTTATAACTGTATCATGTAACCACTGTATAATGGTATCTTGTAACACTTCCTTTACCTAAGTGCCCAGATACCGCTGGCTCAGGCGCGTTATATAAATAAAATAAACAAGCAAGCAAACAAACAAACAAGGTTTGTTAGGTCATGGTGTTGTCACAGATACTTCCCATTCCAATTACTCCAGAGCGTCTACATTATGGTTCATGGAGGGGGGTGTGGGTTTTCACCTTATAAAAGTTGTGAAAGCTTCTGAGTGCAGAGCATTGGTCTTCAATAGAGTAATAGGGGGCCAGGTCATTACGTTGGTAAATTACTATGGTCCCAATTCGGAATTGCGGAGACATTAGGGAGTGGATCGAGAAACAATTATTGGAGTTCTGCTTCAGTGTGATTTTCTGGGCAGAGGATATAAATTCTGCGATGGATCCTGACTTGGATAGAACGAGTGCAACCATTCTCTAAGATCACACAGAAGCTATGACACATTTGCATTACCTGCGAATTAAGTGATGCTTGGTGAGAATGCCACCATAATGAGAGGGGATACACATTTAGGTCTGCAGTTAATCAATCGGCATCCCGTTTGGATTATTGCTGTGTGTCAGACAGTGAGCCGGTTGGGCATTACCTCACACTTTATCGGATCAAGCACCGGTCACGATAATTATGGCTATATCGGGTAAAGCAGGACATAGAAGCTCCTGAATCTTTAACAATGAGAGTGTAACTGATGTGGTGTTTAGAGAAGCCATACAGGGGAGAATCACTCCCTTCTTTAAAGGAAATGAGGGTTCCGTAGACCCTGACTCAGTATTGTGCGAAGTGTTTAAATGCGTTCTCTGAGGGGAATGCATAGCGAAAGAAGCAGGCACAATTAAAACCATCAGAGTGGAACTTCTGTGTAGTAAGTCTCAGCTCTGTGAGATGGAGGCTGAAATATACCACCCTCCTGATTCAACTAAACAGGCTCATATACATTGAGAACTAGAGGCTTATCATGAGAGGTGACATTTTTTAAATAGACAGATGTCAGTTCGGCAGTACAGAGAGGGCCAGCTCCCGGACAAGTTATTGGCACGTGTGGTGAGGATTGAGGCTAAGAAATCCCAAATTACAATCATCAGGAGAAAACCAGTGGATCTAAAACACACAGAAACAGAGATTACCCAGGCTCTACAAGAATATTATACTGATCTCTATTCCTCCAACATAATGACATCCCCAGGGTTGCTGGAGGGGTTCCTCGATCAGGTAGCCCTTCATTGGTTTGATCAAGGGGAGCGAGACTGGTTGGGTAGCCCTATCATGCTACAGGAGGTCCAGAGGATCATCAGCTCATTTCCTTCAGGGAAAGCCCTGGGCCCAGATGGCTTCTCAGCCGATTCTTTTAAGGTTTTCTCAGCAAGTCTGGTGCCATACCTTCTATAGGTATTTCGACAGGCACTGTTGGATGGTAGGTCACCAGAGATGAGGGAGGTTGTAGTCGCACTTCTTTAGAAACCCGAGAAAAAGGCTGAAGAATGCACCTGCTATAAGCCAATATCGCTTAGCAATATTGATAATAAAATATTGGTGACAATCTTGGCATCTAGATTGGCCCCCTTGATGACTAAATGCGAAAAGGCAGATTAAGCAGGCTTTATACCTGGGAGGTCTACTTTCTATGGATTGCGTAGGATATTTGGGCTCAGCAATAAGACCAACAACAAAAACCGGTAGTGGCCGCCTTGTTGGATGATGAGAAGGCATTCGACTGTGGAGTGGCCCTTCCTTTTTACAGTACGGACATGAATGGGAGCAGGGGAAGAATTTATATCCTTGGTTTCCCTGTTGTAAACCCTCACCGTGGCACGATTACGAGTTAACGGTCAGCTCTCAGGACCGATTAAATTGTGTATAGGGGTATGAAACAAGGCTGCCACCTTTCCCCTGTTATTAGCTTTGGCTATCAAGCTCTTAGCCAAATTGATAAGGGAGCAGCATATCCCAGTTGTTAACTCATGAACTGGTGATCTCGCTATATGTGGATGACATGGTATTACATGTTTCAGACGCAGTTATCAATTTAGCACCTAGAGTTTCAGATGTTCTTGAATTTGGGAAATGTTCTGGTTTCAAAACCAATCCCAATAAATCATTACTTTTTCCACTGACTGACTGGATGGAAGACTATCCAGACAGTCAGGGGTTTCAGTGGCATTTGATCAGTTCCGGTTACTTGGGAATAGAGTTGTCACAATCCCTTTCCCAAAAAGACTATGTCAGAGATGTGACTGAAAGAGGGAAACCTCCAGCGTTCCCTTCTGGGCAGGATCTCTCTTGTCCAGATGATCATCCTGCCCAGATTTAATACTTACATCCCCATTTGTATGGCCAATGCAGAACAATTAGTTGAGGGTACATTCGGGGCTTGGCAGCATACAGAGGGCAAGTCACACTGCAATATCATATACTCTCCCCTATTACCAGTGGTTCACATTCCAGGGATGCAGTTAACCAGCGAGAGAAGTTATGTGCAATGTATGAATAGGTTGGGCATTTCCCAATTCAGGAGCTCTTTCCGCAGGGGCAATTTCTCACTTTGGAAGAGTTTAAATATTTATGTGATAGGACTACACTAGATTGTTTTTTGTATTTCCCACTCAGAACCACTTTATATGAGCTCTTCCCGTCTTTCCCTAAAGCTCCTGACATTGCCCTGCTCCTCCACGATATGATAGTCGTGGAAGGCAATGGAAAATTGGTCTTGATTTTATATGGCAAGATTATAGAAAGGAGGGTGGGGTGGGCAAATGCTGTGAATGGGAACTGGGAGGATTCTTTGGGTGTTTCGCTCTATGATGATGTGTGGCATTACTGCTGCACAAAGACCAAGAAAGTGTCTCTCAATAGTAAATATGAATTAATACGCTACGTTTTAACAACAGTTGTATTACACCCATGCTGCTCCACATAGATTTTTAGTTTCGAGAGGAATGTGCCCTACAAGGCTGTGATCACAGACCAGCGCCTGGTGCGCATGTTATCTCACACTGGACAAAGCATGACCCAGCCCATCCCCAGTAGAAGTTACTAAAGAAGTTACTAAAAAGAACTAACTTTGTTGTTGGGGACTATAAATCCCATGTGCTGTCTCGATGCCAGGGTTCACATTTCTTCGAGGAATGTCGATGCCCTGTGGCTCCTGCTTTGAAGGGAGTCCAATCTCGCGGGACCCATCGAAGAAACTCTTCTAACTCGGCCACATTGGGGTAGTTGAACATTTTGACCAGGAAACAAGACTATTTAAACATTAATGGACTTGGCTTGGTAATACTATTTATTACAGGTTGCCCAGGTGGGAGGATCCTCACCCAGAACTGCCTCTAGGTAGAGGGGGTCAGTATTCTGCCATTGTTTAATTCAACTTGTCTTCCTTCCTATGATCTATGATTGATGTATATATCTTGATCCTTATTTATATATAAAGAACTGTGTTAGCACATAACATAGTGTGTGGACATTCCTTTGTATGGGGCTTGGGGACTACACTGTACTTAAGAACCAGCCTGCATCACCTCCTGAGAGCTTAAGGCTTGGTTGCTCGTCCATGGCTACCCTATAAAGAACCTTGGCTGGGGTGCTATGTGCTTCTACTCTGCCATATAGAGGGCAGGAGAATAGATACCCCCACCAGTCTCAACAGGTAGCAACTGCTCTCCCCTTCCGAGGAGGGGCTTCCTGCCTTAGCTTATAATGCCATGCCGAAATAATCTCTTCGTAGTACAAACACTAACAAAAAAGGACACAAACCTCATCCATGTCACATCAACGACCTTGCTCTCCACGTGCTGACACCTCTCACACTTCCCCATGCATCTGTCCCCTACTTGTTATCGATTATAAGAGTCTACCCACGTGTGCATGCTGACCCGAACTCCTCTGCCACAGGGTTCCAACACCGGCCTGCATTCTCGTTGGAGCTGTGCTTCAAAGAGCAGAGAGGACTTCTTAAAATGGCTCCTGCTAAACCACTCGAAAAAAGTGTGTTTTCGGGATCAGTGGCTGTAGGTGGGTGCAGCTTCTTCTGGAGATGTGGCCTGGAAGCCTCTGCAAATACAGGCGGCACTGGGATCACATCGGGATCACCAATTGAAGGCAAGCCCCTAAACGCTCACATCAGAGACAATACAACCCGCCACAGAAGAAAGTCCCAAGTCGATCCTGCAAGGATAACAAGTTTTCATCTCACACGCTGATGAGCGAAATAGAAATGGTCTCTGCTGCTAAGAACGTTCTTCCAAAACGTAGTACAAGCAGGATCTTATAAAGGAAAACATTATCATACATGACGCAATACACATAGTAAATGCCCACGTGGCTGGTTGGTGTGCACCTATACATGATCCATAAGAGATTCCAGGCCATTGTTTCTAGCCCAATCCGTCCGTCTTCCATTACGTAGTTGCTGCAGTGATCATCATCTTCTCGCGTCAAAGGTCAAAAAACAAATTAACTATGCTCCTAACATACAGCTACTATATCACCATACTGTGCACCTGGCAGGCCTTAAGACGGGAACAACGGAGGTTCTGGGGCACTCCAACCTTCACATACACACATTTCACTCACTCCCTTCTGCGCTATCGGGCTCCAAGGTCTCCACCCTCATTTTGAACTATAATGTATCCCTCCCAGCACCTCGCAATACAAATCACACGATTGTTGCTGAACGATGTGCCCTGTCAATCCTCTTTGAACATTTCAGGACTTGTTACTTTGGGGTTGGTGGTCAAAGGACACCTGGTGCAGTGGAATTCAGGGATCTTAAGGTTTAGTCAGGTGTATGGGCTATAACTCGTGGGCACCTGTGGATGGGCCGGGTCATGCTTTGGCCAGTGTGAGATAACATGCACACCAGGCGCCGGTCTGTGATCACGGTTTTGTAGGGCGCATTCCACTTGAACATCTTTGCAATACTGTTAGAACAATGAGTAGGCATGGCGGTTGGAGGTGTGGGATGTCCTAATGGGAGTTCGGGCATGGCTGGAGATTTCCCTCATCTTGCAATTTGGGCCTAGTGCATAGAATGCTGCATTCCCTAGGCAGGCCTTCCCTTCTACCTGTGGTTACTAATATCTGCGCAAAATGGCAATGCTGCTCACGAACTACACTATACAATGTGGGTTGATTATATTTGTTATATTGAAGTGGGGTCTTTTAGTATTGGGAGGTGGTCCTCTCACTGTCCCTCCTCCCCCCTGGCTCATTATAGTGCTTCGAATATGTCTTGCACTCACTCTAAAGCACCTAGGGAAGTATGGCAGGGCTGCCCTCTTCCCAACAGGCATTTAATAATAATGTTTATAATTTCATAAAATGTCACATTTTGAACAAACATACAAAAGTTGTCTGCCTCGCATTGCTGATCCCTCTTCCCCCTTATATGGTGTCAGGCATGGGTTGTATCAGTTGATACAAACTGGGGACCCACTATGAATATAGCAGATACAAGCCTTATCATTGGTCTTTCTGGGAGTAAGGAGAATAACATCACCTCTCCCAGTATAGGGTCCAATCATATCCCTTTAATGACTGAAGAAATATTTAAAACAGTCAAACTGTCTATTAGTGGGCTGGGACTCCTAGAAAGAATGTGTGACCACCTACTCTATTCCCATTCTCGGATGGGGTTTGTTTTTCAACCCCTACCAACCAGGCCATTCTTCGCACTAGGAAACATGTGGAGGGTAACACTTACAATCTCATCTTTACCCGGTCTTATCAAGTAACCAGTAGGAACAAAATCATAATTTCCCTAGAGCTCATTGTGGAAGTTTATTTATTTATATTTATGTATTTTAATGTTTATAGAGTGCCACACGCCCATAGGCCTCAGAGCACACAAAGAACATAGCATACAAGACAACAAAGAGCATGAGAAGAGAATAATAACCAGAATATTCAGCAGTAAACAAAAAAGAAGAGATTAGTCCGGGCTAAGGTTAAAAAGATGTGTTTTCGCAACTTTCTTGAAGGAAGTGAGATTGCTGGCTAGATGAATGGAGACAAGGAGGGAATTCTACAAAAGAGGTGCCTGAACGTGAAAGCTGGTCCCACCGAGGTGGGCCAGTTTGAATCTAGATTGCAAGAAAGTAGGCAACATAGAGGAATGAAGGCTCCTAGTGTGGAAATTAAACTGCACACTGCCTGACACATACACGGTGCATGAACGAGAGAGGCATTTGAAAGTCATTGTCAACATTTTGTGAGTAATCCTTTGCTTAATAGAAAGCCAGTGCAGCGTTTTCCTGGAAAATGAAACGTGCGCAACAAGAGAGATCCAAGTTCCATCAGGCTCAGCTGTTTTATCCTATGCCCATAAGTGGAGGGAGACAAAAGGGAATGTTAGGAGTGGTACCTCTGATGTTTGGTGAGAAAGAAAAATCGCCCTTTTGAATTTGTCATATAGATTAGTACAAGTTAAGAGAGGCGAGTGGGTTGGACTTTTGGTACATGAAAACTCTCTGTCCCAGTCTGATATCGGGCAAAGAGATGGAGAGAATCCAGAAAAACAACTGTTTGCCTGCCTCACAGTGGGGAACAGATAGAATCTCTGAATCCAGTTGCACACAGAATGAGTCAAGCTTAATACGTGAAGATAGCAAAACTGCAGAGATCCCCATAATATCAGAGGACTGCCCGGGAGAACAGGAAATTGGAATACACTTGAAACTATGATTGTTCCTGTTGATGCTTTAGAGAGTGATGGAACACGTGAAGAGCCAATAGAGGCCTCTTTAGTGAAGGCTCCAGACAAGGGAAATCATGACTGTTATGCCATCCCATTAGCTAGGAAGACCCTTGACACTTCAGAGACAGAAAATTGTGATGTCCCCCAGTCCAAGGTTTTTCAGACCTCTTCGCTGGATGATAATTCCAACCTGTCTGAGGAAGATATTCCATCAAGGTTAGCAACTTCCTTAACAGACGAGTGCAAAGAGGAACTTGTACTCTCATGGCAGGATTTTGGGTTTCCTCTGGGGCATCGAGCCCCAAAATAGGCAGTATCACAGGAAAGTATCCCATATATTCTAACTCCATCTATGCCCTTGGATCAGAAATTATGTTTCTCTTGTGGGGAATATGGTCATCAGGCGAGGTATCACTCCGCAAATAGAATTGAAAGCCCCACCATACCATTGTTAAAGAATCTCATTCAGAGTGGGCAAGGTAAGGAAACAAGGGCTGAACCATCTTATTTGAGGATCCTTTGTATCCAACCCAGTGAGATGCTAACAGAAAGCCCAGAGAAACTTCTCCCAAAAGGGAAGAAATATAAGAAAAGTATAAGAAAGAAACCAGATCAAATGTTTTGTACTGGAGATAAAACCAGTTATCAAGTCCCTGTAGTATTCCAGGGGAAAACAATTTCGGCTCAGTTAGACACTGGAAGTAAAAACTCTTTCTATTCATGCTGACCTTCTAAACTCATTGTCATACTCCTTGGCAAACTACAAAAACTCATCAGTAACGGTGGTTGGCTTTCAGGGAACATCTAAGCATACATTCTATATAGCCAGAGGTTATGATTGGGTATCTTAAGTCAAGGTGGACAACTAAGCCCATCCCAAATAAATGGTCATCAACATCGTCACTAAATACACGATTAATTGGTTACACAAACTATATGGCTCTTTATTACATGGCCCTCTATGATTGGTTTGGCACTCTTATACCCTCTGGAATATTCCACACACTAGCAGCGCGCAGGCTACCATTCCAGGTGGATGGAGGTTTGGCGTGGTCTTAACTCCCCACCAATTAGCCCAACATCGATCATCACTCCTACAGTCTGCCAGTCAATTAAGGCTTTGAACTTGTCCTTGCAGAAGCTGCTTACGCCTGAGAAATAAAGGGAGTTTGGCATCGTTCCATCTTCTAGTTTCAGTGTAGTTTGACCCAAGCTATTTTGATCTCACCTATGTGACTAGAGACCACTCTTTTTGAGCCTTTTGTTGCATTTAATTCTATTGAATAATGAACTCTTGACACCTACAGTGTTTTTTCATTCTGCTTCAAACAGGAGGTGTTCTTTTCTCACTTTCATTGTAGCCTTTTTCACTTGCACCCAACTCACTGTGGCCTTGTCTTATTCGCCTTGCCATTAGTAATTTCCAACTGTGCCACATACTGAAATCCCTTCCAACCATGGGTTTATGATTACTTTTCGCTACTCGCGTTACTGTTTCTGTACAAGTGTAAACTGTTTTACATATTCAACGTTTCTGTAGCATGAGCATCTTCATCTCGAGCCCAAAATGTTGCTCATCTTTACCATCTATACTATAGCTCTTAGAGATTGTCCTTTCACCTCGTTCATCTTTTCTGGGTGCATCAGTTCTTACTTCACATGATGTCATCAGTCTTCTTCCATGTTCAAATGCACATCTCTTCTGGCACGCCAACCAGACGGGCACCATTTCTTCATGCATTTATATAGGGTTATCTTAATGGATAGCTTGTCTCAAAGATTCTTTGCAGTATTGGCATTCTTACTGGAACTACACGTGTTGCCATTACCGGTTCCCAACATATAGGCAACATGGGGGTACTTGAGTCCACCTGTACACTTCTTCCATCCAATTGGAAACCTATTGGATATAAAGAAATAAACTGTGTACATGGGCAAATGGAAAGACATCCCCTGACGAGACTTGATGTAAACATTTTTTGAAAGAATTTCTGGGCATTAGTAGCAGCGATACCTGAGCTACCTACATCTCTAATCTTGGGTAGTGAAATACCCCATTTAGATAAATGGATGTTCCAAGTATCCCAGATAACATTAAGACCTACAGGAAATCTAAATAATCAAGTAAGGGGAATATAATTGTTGTACTCCCCTCACAATTCAGGGTCTCATGAAGCATTCTTTTCTAATGATCCAGTTTGGGACTTGTACTATAATTTATATTGCTTTGAAGTATAGCGCTTCACTGAATGTGACAGCATTCTATTGCCAGCAATAATGTGGCACACATATAGCCAGCCCTATGTTGCTAGGATAACATATGGGTATGCAGATGGTGACAGGCTGCAGGTTTAAAAGTGCACCAGAATATAATTTCTTTCTTTTCTTTCCTTGAACTGCTTCATACACAGGAGACCACATTATTTATCTAATTGACTGACTTAATTAACAAATACTAATCACTAGAGCTAACTCATTAACATTATAACATTATAATGTAATATCCATGTGGAAAATGAGGTAGAACTACATATTCTGAAATTCGTTTTTCAAACGTGCACTTGGAATTTTTTTTTTCTTCTCTCTTTGTTCACTGTGTTTGCAGAAGGCAAAATCTGCATGCCAGGAAATGATTTTAGTTACAATTTCTTACTGTAAAAATGAGCTATTGTGGAAGGAATGGTGATACAGACTTTTTAATTTGATTGGTGCAAAGTATATGCAGTGGCTCCACATAAGCAGAATGGGACGGTGCAGTGGAAAAAAAAAAGTTCAGATTGCTTTTTGCTGAGCTGCTGAGGCATGCCCAGTCTCAATTAGTTTTGTGTATGTTGGAGACACAAATAAAACAGAAAAATCATGCTCACCACTAAACTACCGACAATAGTGTATACTGATATATTATCCCATGTAATGTAATAAGGTATGGTCACTGAAAGGAAACAAGGCCAAACCCAATCTAAATGCAAGGGGTAGTCATCACCGAATTACCAATTTTTTTTGGTAAGAAAATACCGCCAGACCCCCAATCTACACAAAATATCCAACAGACTGGAAAGTAGGTGGACCTGCTAAGAATGTGGCGAGGGCAGATGAAGGAGAGGAACAGGGACCTGGACTGGGAGGTCAGGTCTTTAGGGGAAGGGTATGTGAAGAATCCTACGGATCGCTCACTAAACCCCTCCCTTAAGTCTCCTCCCAGGTGGCCAGGGAACAGCATATGCTTTCTGATTCTAACCTTGGGGGTGGTGTACTGCAGAGGATCACCTAGAAGAAGACAAGGCCTGGGGTGGGGTGGTGAGGATATCCTGTGGGATGAGACACAGTATTTGTCATTTAAAAGGGAGAACCTTTTAAAGTTGCTAGAACAGTTAATGGCCTATTTTCATTATGATGTATCTGAACCACTTATAGGATCTATGGCTCGAATGCAAATGCCTTTAAACCTGAACATACCTTAATAACAGAAAGACCATGTAAGGAAATTCAGGATAAACCCCCCCACCCTCCCTGCACCCAAAGGTATAATAAAAAGGAAACTCTGAAACATTTCCTTAAGTAAATTCTCTTCCTCTGCAACAACAGATTCTAATGATTCACCCTTAAGTGACTTTAAGGGAAATTAATCTACACTTAAAACTAAGATGTTACTAAAAAGAACTAACTTTGTTGATGGTGACTATAAATCCCATAATCCCATGAGCACTGGGAAGAGGAAGGGGGATGAAGAGGTATGCTGTGGTATTAGTCAGGCAATTAAGCCTAATAGCCCACACCTGAAGGCGACTGAGGGACATAAAAGGCCCCCTCAGGTGCAGGTAAGGAGACGAAGGAGCTGTAACTGTAACTGGAGTTTGTTTAGTAGTATCAGAGGCAGAAAGAAGAAGGGACAGTGCTGGAAATCCAGGCAGAAGTGCAAGAACCGAAGGGATGCCAGAACTCTGATGCAGCAGATTTCACCTGCTTGTTCCCCCAAACTATGAGTTGAGTCTAATTGCAGAAGTTGCCGTGCAAGAAACATGTAAGAGGCAAGTAGCTGTTGTAACGCTGTGGGTCTTAGGAATGAGAGGGGCTCCTTAATAGAGTGGCTGGGCCGGAGACACCTTCAGTGAGGAAGGGTGTGGGTCCCAAGTGAAGCACGAAGCAGTAGAAGTTGTACAACAAGGTTCACAGATGGTGGGTAGTTAAACATGGCATTCTACATCCTTGCGCGAGCACTGCCGGCAACAGTATCCAGTTTAATATTCACTAACGTATAAGCAGAAACGAGCTTAGGTTTTTTTGTTGAATTCTTAACAACGGGACAATTGAGAACTGTAGCACTCGCATATGACTGGGTATTCTCCCTTTCCCTCGAGTGAAGAGCACATGCTATGGAAAGCCATTGATGAACTTTTAAACCTTGAAAAACCTAAGAAGTGCTCGTGTGTGCCTAAATTCGCTTTGCCAGAGAAGAGTGAACTTTTAATCTTTATTCGCGTGAATGACAATTGCTTATAAAGAATAAAGGGCACGTTTCTCCTGTCTGTGTTTTGTGGACAGGTTGGGTGATTCTAGCATAACGCATAGTGAAGTGTGCAACGCAAGTGTGGTGACTGACTGGCTGGGAATGCTACTTATCTGGTGTTCTGTGGTTTGGAAGTCTCAAAGTCCCTGGCTTCATGCTCAAGACGAAGGTTGCTTTAGCCTAACGAGGCAAAACTGCTGTGGACTCTTTATTAAGTAAATATGAGACTTTGGGGCTGATTCATGGAACAAACGTGCGCCGAAAATCCATGCACAAGCAGGCGCAAGCGAGCGCAAGCGTGAGAAACGCAGCGCACGCGCACGCGTGCGATTCAAGGAAGATGTTGCGCGTGTTTCCCGCTGTCCGTGCGCCCAATCCAGCCATGGTGCACGCAGGCATACACGGCATGCGCTACGAGCACAGCAAAAGCGCACATAGCGCGGCGCACACAACCAAAGTGGGTGGAACAGTGGGCGTAACACGCGGACTGGGGAACAACGCGTGAAATAGAAGGCGTAACTGGGGAAGTACTGCATGGAACTACACGGAACGCCCACACGCACGCGAACAACCCGTATTCATGGATCCAAATACGGGAAACCCGCGCACGGCAAAAGACGCACACAAGTGTCAACGCGTCCGCCACACGAAGGCAGGCGGAAGTGTCCCCGCGCACAGTACAAAAGTGTGCGCAAACAACAAACACGCATATACAGCTACGATGAATGCCCCATTTGTCGCAGCACTGATCGTGGGACACCGCAGGAGGAGGAGAATAGCCAGGGCATGCATTTTCGCACCACGGACAAGCCTTTTTGGGATGCCCGATGACCAGGTCTATGGCAGGTATAGGTTTTCACCCCACATCATCCTAGACCTGGTCAGGGAGTGGTAAGATGACCTTACAACCCCCACCCTTTGCTCCCAAGCATTGAGCCCCTTGGAGAAGGTGCTCAATGTCCTGCATTTTTTGGCCACTGGGTCATTTCAGCGGACTACTGCCATAGTGGGGGGGTCTCACAGGCCACGCAGTCACGCTGCCTACACCAGGTACTGGCAATCATGACAGCGCGCCCCTCAGTCCGCAGGCACATATACATGCCCAGAACACCAGCAGAAAGGCAGGCCGTTGTCCTGGATTTTTTCAGGGTGGCACACTTCCCCAAAGTGCTCGGTGCCATAGATTGCACCCATGTGGCCCTACGTCCACCTAGGGCCACTGAGCACATCTACCGAAACCGCAAGCACTGGCATTCCATCAATGTACAGGTGGTATGCGATGCAAAGGGAATCATCACCTCTGTCTATGCAAACTACCCTGGCTCCACCCATGACAGTTTCATATACAGAATGTCCACCCTGAGCCGGGCCCTGGAAGCTGGGCAGCATGGCGACACATGGCTCCTAGGTGAGTACAAATGCCTTTGCACATGCATGCAAGTCACACACAGACAAATACCCAAACCCTAACAATCTCAACTATTATCACCTCGCCAGGGGACAGTGCCTACCCTTTTGAGCAACCACATGATGACGCCAATCCGGAACCCCACCACACCACCCCAGGTAAGATACAACGCCGCCCATATTGCAACCAGGGCCATAGTGGAGCGCACATTCGGAGGGCTCAAGTCACTTTTCCGCTCCCTTGACCGCTCTGGCGGGCAACTACTCTATGCACCACCAGTAGTGTGCAGGATCATTGTGGCAGCATGTGTCCTGCACAATGTTGCAACACGGCAGGGCGTACCGTGGACATGGTGGTGCCCCCACATCCCCAACCACAGGCACAGGCGCTGCCCATGTGAGGGGACAGGGCACGTGGCGAGGAAGCCCGGACCCAGCTTGTGGCCACATTTTCACCTAAACTCCCACCCCTGCGGAGTGCACACAGGCCTGGCACATACCAGGTGACAATCGATGATGACAAAGAGACAGTCAATTGTCACAACCCTACCACCCTGAGATAGTTGCCATGGAAGTGCCACATCGTCTGCATCCCTAGCTACTTAAACACAAGCTATCCTGTGTGACCAAAAGGCACACATATGACATACGACATGATATGGCCTAATCACAAGTATTTCAAGGTGCGATGAGGCAGGGAGGGGGAACAAGGGAAGATAGACAACGGTACAACTAGGCCAGGTGTCATTCAGATTGTGCAAGTGCAGGGGTAGGGGGAAGGGAAAAGTGCAAGGGGAAGGGGAGGGGGGGCTGAGTGCAGTACAGGGGAAGTAGACCAAAAAACAAACACACAGGCCAGCTGGTGGCAACTGCAAAGGTAAGTGCAGACAAGTGCTGGGAAGGGGGGGCTGTAGGGATAGAGAGACAGTACCGCAGTGCAGGGGTTGCCAGGGAGCCAGTGCAAGTGGAGAGTGGCTGGGCCAGGGACCGAGGTTGGTGAGAGTGGCCCAGTTGCAGATCCAGTGCAGTTCCAGTGAAGAATTCCGCAAGGGAGAGGCAGAGAGAAAGCAGAAGAAAAGAGGAAGGTCTTGAGGTGGTTCCCGAACCGGAGATGGTTCCCTCAAGTTCAAGTGAGGCAGGAAGGCTGTTCCAGAGGTAGGGCCCTGCCGCGGAGAGAGATCTACCCCCAGCTAGTTGCTCTGAGAAGCGGATGACCCTGACATGCAAGGTGTGCATCACACACACCTGCACAACAGGCCATGGCCATCACTGTTATGTCACTCAAACCCTCCCAAACCACAACATGACATGGCAAGCAATACCCATACACCAACACAGCAACAATAAGGTACACATTGCCATGTCCAAAATGTACAGTGGCATCAGACAATGATGCCTGACCAGGAATCAGATGAAATGACAGACCAACAACTTCCCACCCAAAATAAGTCATTTCCAAATGCATTACAAGAGTTGTAGACGTAACATAACAATGAATGCCTGTCTACATGCACATTGTGCATTGCAAAATCAACACTGCAGCTTCTGTGTGCTGTGTCCTACTCCTGCAACACACTGCTCAGCGCACAGCACAGTGAACAGCCATTGTGTGTGATGCACACCCTGAGCATCACATCTAAACGACAGACCACATCAAAAAGCAAATTAGGCATCTACAAGATCCATAATTGGTCACAGAACATGTGCTGCAGGGACACAGCGGCCACCAGAAGGCAAACAGTGTACACATGGATATGCAAGGGTGGGAGTACATGTAGTGCATCAGAGTGCAAGTGTGTGGGTCTGCAAGGACATGCACTCAACATATGCATGTGCACTCAAGTGACCATCAGTGTTCTCTACACATCACATGTGAACATTCACCATGTGTACACCCCAGCATGTCAAACCACAACTATCCCCTCGCACCTGAAAGGTAAACACAACACATGAACAGGCATTGACCAGCAGAACACAACATGTACATAGGATACCACCATTACAATGTCAGAGTTCCCATCACACTGCAGGGCAAGGCAACTATCAACAACAACCCCCCTCCCTCACAAATGACCATGACCCACTGAACAACTGCACCTGGGTCATGGAGTCTTCAACCCTCAATTCCACCTGGCCACAGGATCACCTTTACCCTTCGTCACCATCTCCCACCTTGTGTGTAAAAAGATGCATGCACCCTCAGAATCCACACTCATTTCCAAAATCACAAAATCCAAGGCATAAAAACGAACCCGAACACCCTCCAGTAAATGACTTGACGTAGCAGTAACTCACAAAGGCCAAGTACTACCACAATGATGCAACAACCAAGGTAGCACAGTAAAAAAATGTTACAACAGGATGTGAAGCATGTGTGGTACATAACATAGGATGATGCATCATGAACGGATGTGTATTGTCACAGGTCCCGTGTACAGGCGCGGGAGTGTCACGAAACAACCACCCCCACCGTGTCCCGGATGCCTGCAAGGTCAAACTCACACAGGCCCCTGAGACCCTGGTGGGGAAGGAGGTTCAGGGATATGCAGTCGGGACAGGTGTTGGCACACTGGATAACTGGAATGAGTGGCAGGATAGGGGAGGAGGAATGACACATGAAAGTAGGGAATGCACGAAAATGTACTACCTGCATGAACACATACACAATCCAAACAAACTTGGACATCATTTTCATGGCCTTCTGTAGTCCAGGCTTAGGAGTGGTACGAACCAACCACCCCCTCTAGGGTTTTGGCGCCTGCAAGTTCGGGGCTTACACAGGCATCCGCAACCCCAGCGGGGAAAGAGGGTTAGGGAACGTTGCTTGGATAGGTACGGGAAGCAGGAACACCGGGTAGAGGGTACAGGGTTCAAAATTGCATAGGATTCCGGGTGATTAGGGGGAAAAAAACATACCAAATTGAATCACACATACATCCATGCATTAGTGCACCCCCCAACAAGCCTATGCAGAGCAGTTTGAAAGAAAAACAACAAGACACTTAGCTCTGATTTTGAGTGCTGACCTCCTGCCTGCGCACTCTCAGGTCCGGTTACAGGAGCACTGCAATGCTGCAAAGAGAGCCACAGTCAACAACCTGTACGTGTCAATTACACAAAAACACACCACCAAACATGCCCCAAAGCAACAAACTACTCTACAAACAGACAATCTGGTGTAGATGCTTCGTACCCATATATAACATTACCCCTGTGACGGGTCATACACAGTCAATGCAGTAAGTCAGCCGCCGGTGGGTGTGTGGCAAATGGAACACCAATGTGTCACAATTCACACAACATGCAATGTTCCCTGGGTAAGCAGACAGACCTATATAGCAAGCCATGACTTCAGAGCAAGTTGCGTACCACCATGACCGAAACAAAGTCGGCAGTGCATTTATCATAAAGTACATGGAAATGAAATGCACTGCACCCGAGTATGTCCCTTGCTGTATGTCCCTGTGAGCTGCCCCTTTCCATGTCTCGGAAGGCTACATGGTTGATACAAGTGCCTCAATGGACCTTGGTGTACCGGAGGGCATGTGCCACTGCCCCTGCAGGTGTCCCAGACAACCTTACAATCAACAGCCATCAGTCCACCAACACATCTGAGCTGCATTGTGTGCTTCAACACTAATATTCGTCCAAGCTCACCCTCAGTGCTATGACTAAGCCTGCATGTGCAACTCGCCTGGTGCAAGCTTTGCTGTGTTGTGGCCCCCCTGTGCTGCTCACCTTGCCTGGAGTTCCTTGGAACACGTCAGCAGTTCTAGGATGTAGGTCTGCAATCCCTGTGCCTCTGCTTGTGCACACATGTGCATGTGGGCACCAACAAACGTGTCCAGAATTCCGTCGTCCAATGGGCCATGTCTGCTGGCTAAGGTGCTCTGGAGGCTCATCCCCCTGCAGAAAGGGGATGAAACACATGATTAATGCTTCAAAGTCATCTGTGTGTGTCTCTTCAGGCATCTCATTACTTGACCATGTCAGAGAGTCACAGCATAAATCACGCCATCAGTCCGTCTTTCACATCCAAAGTGTGTAACACTATCTACAGCATGAATTGCAACAAGCACGTGTACAGTAAAGATAAGAAACATACTGCACAATGCATAGCAATGAATGTACACATTAATCATGAAACACCCCATCTAGCAAAAGCTGAACAGTGGACAATAACACCAAAATCATCCCCACTAGGGGTGTAAACACAAGTCACACAGCACCAGACATGACAGTCCAAGGCCCTTGTGTAAAAGTTTGTGACACCAAACCATCCTTGCGAGCCCATGGATAAGGGAGGCAGGAGTGGCATATGTGAGTCAAGGACCCAAAGCAGCAAACACATACACAAGACAAGCCTGAAGGGCCCAGCTGGAACAGACAGTGGATGCCTTCAAAAGCCACAAAGCACCGCACCGTCACAAGAAAGCACAATAGACGGGCAATTTTAAACTATAGTAACTATTAACTAATTACACTAACTATGGAAAACCTACATTACCTAATTAAACTAACTATCAAACAGAAACTTAACTAACTAAACTAAAAGAAAAATCAGAAATGGCCACATACGACCCGGGGGGGAGGGGAGGCACCCAGGAGGGTGCAGGGTGCTGCTCAAAATCAACATGCGATGATGCTGAGCCAAAAAAAAACCTCCATGGGCTCAACGCCTGCACAGCCCGACCTATGTGGGAGATAGATGGTCGTCTGAGTCTGGCTCATCCTGTAAACGAGGACGTGGCACAGAAGCCTGGCCACGCCTAGCCGCAGCTTGCCCCTCATCGGCAGCAAGTCTGCCGGACGGGTGAGCCTGGTTCTGTGTGGCGATGTGACGTAGGTCTGCATGCAGAACCTCACGTGATACACGAGCTTCCTCTTGCAAGGTAGCACGTGTAACACGGAGTTCCTCCTGCAAGGCCTGGCTGGACAACCGCTGCACCTCCCAGCAAGCCTGTAGCTCAGCCGAGATGGTACGCTCAAGCTGTGCAAACCTCTCCTCTGCCTGCTGCCTCTGGGACATCATAAGGACACCCAGAGTGGATCTGAGGGAAGCATACTCCTCCCTCAGGGCATCCATGTGCGCCTCTGCGTGAGCAGCAATTGCTTGACGCAGAGACGACATTTCAGCCTGGCGTGCCCTGTCTGAGGCCGCCATGCCCAGCCTGAGCGAGCGGGCCGTGGACCGTGCCGCCTGCTGCTGGAGAAGCACCTGCCTAGCAGGGGCAGCACAGATCGGGCCACACGCTCCATGCTCTCAGCAATGTTCTCCATTGCTGCCCCCTGCCGTTCTGAATTGGCAGTCATGTCTTGCTCCCACTCAGTATACTGCGGGGTCCTCGCTGTGTTGGCACCGCCCGCGGCTGCACGACTACATGCCCCCGTCGACGTGATGTCCCAGGCACATCAGTGACTGGTGTGGAGGGTGACCCTGCGTCCCGATCCGCCACGGGCGGAGGAACCAAGACTGTCTGATCCCTCAGTGCAGGTGTCGCAGACAGAGGAGTGTCCACATCAGAATCACTCACCCCTGACACATGGACTTGATGTTCATCCAACTCAACATGGACGTCAGAGTCGTCATCAAGGCTGGACTCATAGGCAGCCAGAGACAAGATGGACTGTAGAACTTGGGGGTTTTCGTGGCCTACCACCCCACAACCCCCACTAGTGCCGGGTTGATGTAGCGGTACCAACCCTGTGTCTGGCATGACAACACCATCCTCCGCCTCCATTGCGTCATCACCTGAAAAATAGAGAGAAAAAAGGTCACTACACATGTCAGAAGCACACAACACACACACACACCGACAGCAAACGCATCAGGCAGACATGTGACACACAACATATAACCTGCCATGCATGCTGGGTCAACTTTGAATTGCTTCTGTGATCAGACCTGTTGAAAGGTGGCAGTTTCCATGGAAGTGGGTCTATGCAGTGCAGAAAATGTGTACGCCACTCACTACCTACATGTACAAGGACTCCATGGTGTGTGCCAGGAAATGTGAAGGCAGTGCAATGTCAAATTCAGACATCACGTGCATTGTGCATTCAATGTGTACCATATCTAGAAGCCAAGCACCCCTCCACCCCAGTACCAAAGCAGGGATGCCTAGCATGGTATCAAAAGGCTGACCATACACCTGTGTATTGACAGGCAGTGTTGACTGGCATCAACAGCTGAATGTGATTCAAGTGACAACACTGCAAATGATGCAGGGACAGTAAGCAGGACACATGATGAAAACTCAGGATTCCACCCATGTGTGAAGAAGACACAACAACAGTTGGACAGAGTCATTGGCCATTGAACAGGCTGAGGCCTGTGAGCCACACAGATTGTCAGACCCTAAACATGTATACAACGCAGGATTGAGCCACAGTTGGCATGGGAAGGCTAATGAGATGGCAGGCAATGTATGTAACCAAGGACTTGTATTACAGTGATCATCCAGTCATGGACACATAGGGGCATGCGTGCAATGCACATGGAGCATGAATGGGCACTCATGTCCCTGCGGAAGATCTGACCTATGCACAGTACAAGTGAGATACCCTGCATCAAGTACTAAGGCTGTACCACACGGCATATGTTTGGCAGATTCTACGCTGGAAGTTAGCATCTACACAGGATGGAAGTTAGCATCTACACAGGACGCATGAACAAGAAAGTACACATTGGCAAGATTGAAGAACACCAGTGCAAAGGTGGAACTGGGGTGCAGAGTGGCGGAGGAGGGGCAAGGGAGCATGCCTACATGGAGTCCCCGCATGCAGGCAGAGGAGACATGCATGACTGAAGCATTGCATTACTTACACATCAGAACCATGTACACGTCACATGTAGCGGCAATCATGTACAACACATCCCACAAGTGAAACACACACGTCCTCAACAAAAACGCATCAACACTCACTGGACTGGGCATCAAAGTCCAGCATCTCTCCCACTCCTTCGACCAATTCAGGTGGTATGAACTCCGAGTGCCTCATGCGGAGTGAGCTCTTCCTCCTCTGGTGCAGGCCCACCGCCAGTCACCAGAGTCAAGTTGTAATTAGAGGCACGCTTAGCCTTAGTGCTGCGTTTGATGTCATGGCCGAATGAACTGACATGTTCTGCAACATGCTTCCAGTGGGTGTCACGTTGGGCAGCCGTAGTCTTACTATTGGCACCCACTAGCATGTCACGGCTGTTGCCCCGCACGTAGTCCACGAGGAAGTCCAGTTCCTGCTTACAGAAAGGCTTCTTCCTCAATGTGCAGGAGGTCATGGCTGTGTGTGGGGTCCCAGCCTGTGCTGCAGGTGCAACCTTCCTCCTCTTGGACTGTGGCGCAGACCCTGGCTGGCTAATGCCGCCCTGACCAGTATGGCCAGTGGGTTCGGTGGATTGAGCCAAGGGAGTGGCAGGTGGAGGGATGACCAAAGGCCTGACTTGTGTCAGTGGCAGCTGGATGCCCACTAATGGACCCTGCGCAGCAACACCAGCTGTGGCAGGGTCATTGACCGCAATGGTCCTGGTTGGCAGACTCACAACCGGGGTGCTGTTGGGTGCATCTGCCCCTGCACTTGCCAACACCCGGCTGTTCGGGGCAGCAGATGAGATGACTGCCCCAGGGACACATGTCTTGGTCTGAGCAGCCCAGCCTGCCCCTATGGTTTCCCCCCTGGCCTGTTGGAGATCTACCAAGGGCTCTTCAAGTGCCAACGCAGCCTGTGCTGGCAGACACCGAGCCTGGGTGGCGGTGTCCACAGCTGCACTTGCAGCTACCTCTACCCTTCGGCCCGTCGCAGTCGATGGAACGGACTGCCGGGTCACACGGGCGCCAGTGCCAGATGCAGAAGCTGCATCCCCCGGAACCACATGGGGTGGTGGCATGACTGCACCGACACATGGCACAACATTGTGCTCAAGTGGCGCACCCCTGCCTCTTCCCCCTCTGTGGCCGCCCTGGACACACTGGAGTCCACCTACTCCCTGGTCACCACGGCCACGTCCCCGACCACGCCCGCCAAGAGGAGGGTGCCCAGCTGAGGCGCCCCTCACCTTTGGTGGCCTCCCAACCATGGCACAGATGTAGTAGTGCCGGCACAGATGGAGTGGTGCCAATGGGAGGTGTACACCACAATTGACCTATGCAATTGGGGTGAAGGGGGTGGGAAGCAAGATGTTAACAGCCCCCCTGCACCTGCAATGCTGTATGTGACCCCGGTGATGTAGTGACGGGTCACGCAACGCTCAGGCACCCCAAAACTGCAGTAAAACCGTGCACGCAACCCTGCAGCCTACGTGCATGGATTCAACGTCCCGCAGTACGCGGTGGGACCCAGTAACACGAATAACGCATACGCGTGGGACATGCAGGCTACTATGACATCGAAAATGGGTGCGATACACAGGGGCACCCGCAGTGAGAAAAAGAGCGTGTGCGACTCACCGTCTGACTAGCGCGATGCAGAAAAACACACGTAGCCAATACCCCCACCAAAAGAAGAGATACGTCCTTGATAGCTGTGAAGTTGTGATGGCGCTCGAAACAGGAAGCAGCAACACACGCCGGTCTCCACGAAAGGCACGTACAGCGAACTGCTGGGCCCGCTCACCTTTAACCCGTGCTGAGGGAAACGCACGCGCGCGTCACGTCACTTACGCGCATGGGCCCTTTCCTCGTATTACACGCGGACGTGCAGTTTTCCACGCGTGCTGAAATGCCCATGCACACCTGTGCGCGTCACGTCACAGAGGCGCTTGCGCTTGAGGGGCCTTCTGTCCAATGAAATTGCGTATGCGTGCAGACGCGCTTACGCGCTAAGGGCCTTTCCTCGAATTACACGCTGACGTGCCGAATATTCACGTGCCAAATCACTCCCTATCAAGCTGGCCACGCGTAAGCACACGGAAGACCACGCTCCTGCCCAGAAGGCTGAACTACTGCCCCCCAGAGCCCCGAGCACGCTCCCACCTGCCATCTGCTGCTGCCTGACTGCCTGCTGCCCACGTGCCCTGCCATTTGCTGCCTGCACATCAGCCAGGGGTGCTGTTGCTGTGACCACCCCTGCTGGAACCGAAGACTCCCGACTGGGATTCCATTGCTCCACAGCCCAGCCCCAGGACCCAGTTGCCCACCCACTCCTGCCTCTGGGGTTGTCATGTCGGGCACTGCAACATCTGGCACCACTGACAACCCCCGGCCAGAGAGGCAGAGGGGCACCAGCTTCAGTGCCACCGAAGTTGGTGTCCTGGTGGAGCAAGTCCTGGGGCAGTATGATGCCCTCTTCGGAAGTTCCCGCGCCGACAAGGAAGGACGGACTCGGATCTGGACTGACATCGTGACTGCCATCAACGCGGAGGGGTTGGGAGTCTGCGACTTCCAACATGTCAAGAAGAGCTGGGAGGACTTCAGGTCCAGGACCCTGAACAAGGCCTGGCACCTCTTGAAGGCAGCGGATGCCAAGGGGCGCCGGGGCCACTTGTCAGAAGAGCAGATGAGGGTCCTGGAACGCATGTCCCCAGCGCTCCACTCCAGGTCCTTGAGAGGCAGACCCGTCTAGAGTCGAGCGGTAAGTGTACATGCATCCTGATTGTGAGCTGTGCGTGTGGTGATGTTTCAGTAGTGTGCAGGTTGCACATCTGTTTGTATGGGGTCGAGTATGGCTGGGGGTGTACAGGGCTGTGGGGCTAACACATGCGAGGGCTGTAATGTGTGAGACATGGATGGTGCTTGTGTGTGTAGGCTTGCATGCCAAATGCAGTTGTGTGGGCACATATGTTTGGATGAATGTGTATGTAAGTAGACACGTCCGTGATGTCACGCATGTATGTTATTTTCAGCTGCATGTATCAGCACTGTGTACATGTGCATTTGTGTGTTTTTGACAAGGGTGAAACAGTGATGCAACATGGATGCATGTGACAGCGGGATGTGGAAGCCTGATTGGCAGATGTGACATGGATGCCCATCTGAACACTGCGACACTTGGCAGAGGTGTACACATGCATGCAAGTGTGGTGGTGTGTGTACATGTGTGGTGCACTTCCTGTGTTGCATGTGATGTCTGGATCAGCTTTGCCTGCTCATGCTGTTGTATGTGTATGGATGGTGCTGGCAGTTGCGATAGGTCTGTGGTATGGCTCATGTGTGCGAGTTGATATGACATGTGTTGGGGATTGTGATGGCATGTCTGAGGTTTGCCAATGCCACTCATGTACAACTGTCATGTGTGTATGTGTCCATTGTACAGTGCCCTGATGCCTGTGTTCCATTTCTCCCTGTCTGCAGCGTCAACTGATGAAGAGGGCGAAGAAGGTGCTGTGGAGCACAGCGGGGGGGATCCCACCGCCAGCCGGAGACGCAAGGCCCGGCTCCCTTCCCATGTTGTCATCTCGTCAGCGAGTGAGGAGTCCGGTTCCGCGTCCCAGGCCGCAGCTGCCAGGGGGAGGTCCAAGAGGCGGAGGTTGGAGTTGGACTCCTCGGCAGCAGAAGGGGCAGCTGGGACCCCACAGGGCCCAACGGGGGAAGATGGCACGGAGTCATCCAGGTTGGTGGGGGGTTTGGTGGAGGAGGAGGCCGTGCAAGCAACACAGACGGAGTCTGGAGGTGGGGATCCCACTGGTGCTAGTGGTGCAGTGCAGGACCAGGGACAGGAGGCAGCACAGGCCGCCGCGGAGGTGCCTGTGTGCAATCCTGTCCCTGATCCTATCCCTGCATCATCTTGCACCAGCAGGGATGCCTACGTCCAGACCCGTTTTTAGGCAGGGGATGAGCAAACGACAACTGGCCTTCCTCTGCCTGTGGACGTGGCTATCCGGGTCTGGGTTGAGCCTGTCCTGACTGGTGTCAACGGGCCATGCGAGGTGACCTGCAGTCTTTTCATGAGGAGACTGCACGTCATCTCGAATGGCTCGTTGACCACGTCAGCCTGCTGGGACAGGTCACCCAGGCCGGATTCCTACATTTGATGGGGCTTGCTATGACCCCCTCCTCAACTGAACCCCCTACGTGCCAGTCGTCCTCCGTGCCATCTTCCCACCCATCAGACACCTGGGTGCCCTGTGGAGCTGCCTCTGACGGTGCGGCCAGGCTGGTGGAGGAGGCATCCCTGCCACAGTCGGGAGTCGGACGTCCAGCAGGGGTGGCCACATCAATGACTGCACCCCAGCCGGCGGAGGATGTGCAGGCAGCAGGAGGCAGTGCACGGGCAGAGACACAGCAGCAGCAGCAACAACGTGGTGGGAGCCATGAAGGCTCGGGGCCTTCAACATCGGAGGGGCAGGCATCGGCCGGAGGGCAGGGAGACCCAGGACAGAGAGTGTCTTCCGTGTGGCAGCAGTTGGGCCACACCATAGATGCGGAGCGGCAGCGGGCGGAAGAGGCACGGCTCACAATGGTCAGGGCGGAGAACTCCATGCGGAGGGCCCTGAGGCGAGCCGAGTGCCTCGAGGCAATACGCAGGTGGTTGGAGGTGGACACGTCGACGGCCCTGCAGACCCTCGGGGCCATGGAGGAGGACCGCCTCCGGGACATTGAGCAGGAGTTCGATGATGCCCTGGCCCGGAACATCCAAAAGTGAGCCATCAGACTAGCCCACTGCCCTTGTACATAGTTATGTAGGTAGGGTTAGGTTTCCTTTGTTTTTTGATTTATTTTGGACCTTTTGGACATTGGCCACATTTTTGTATATAGTTCATTTTATTAGTTAGTGTTGTTCGATAGGTTTAATTTCTTTTGTTGGGATAATGGACCCTGGCTTGTTCATCTGTACATAGTTCACTGTTGGATTTTATTTTTCTTTCACAATTTACCCATGGAGCAATGGCTTTCAATTATTATTTCCCATTGGATTTTCTTTTGTGGACAGTGACTTTGGACACCATTACTTTGGATTAAGATTTTTGGTTTTGCTTTTTTTCACGGACATGCTTCTTTTCATTTTTGTACATTCCCATTTCTGTTCCTTTATTTTTTAATCTATTTATGTTTCCTTTAATACATATTTTTTTATCGAACTTCAATGTGTAGTATCATCTCATTGGTTTCATGCATATCATGATATGTGTTTTGAGATTCACTGACACCCATTGGGTGTATGTGAGGGACATGTGTTTGTTTCGAAACTTGCAATTGGTGTTCTGTCATGTAATTGCCATTTCTGAGTGGGTGGATGCAATACTCGGGTGGGTGTTTTGCATTTGGAGGCTGACCATAGGGACCAGGGATCTAGATTGTGATGACATGGTGGCTGGGGAACATGAGTTGGGGCCTGCTGGCAGGTGCCCCACAGTGCTGGGGGGTGGGGGTGGTGGGGAACATGAGTTGGACATGGGTGGGGGCCTGCTGGCAGGTGCCCCACAGTGCTGGGGGGTGGGGGTGGTGGGGAACATGAGTTGGACATGGGTGGGGGCCTGCTGGCAGGTGCCCCACAGTGCTGGGGGGTGGGTGTGGTGGGAGACATGGGTGGGGGCCTGGTGGAGGCTGCCCCTGCACTGCTGGGGGTGGGGGTGGTGGGGCACATGAGTTAGACATGGGTGGGGGCCTGCTGGCAGGTCCCCCACAGTGCTGGGGGGTGGGGGTGGTGGGGAACATGAGTTGGACATGGGTGGGGGCCTGCTGGCAGGTGCCCCACAGTGCTGGGGGGTGGGGGTGGAGGGGAACATGAGTTGGACATGGGTGGGGGCCTGCTGGCAGGTGCCCCACAGTGCTGGGGGGTGGGTGTGGTGGGAGACATGGGTGGGGGCCTGGTGGAGGGTGCCCCTGCACTGCTGGGGGGTGGGGGTGGTGGGAGACATGGGTGGGGGCCTGGTGGAGGGTGCCCCTGCACTGCTGGGGGGTGGGGGTGGTGGGAGACATGGGTGGGGGCCTGGTGGAGGCTGCCCCTGCACTGCTTGGGGGAGGAGGTGGTGGGGAACATGAGTTGGACATGGGTGGGGGCCTGCTGGCAGGTGCCCCACAGTGCTGTGGGTTGGGGGTGGTGGGGAACATGAGTTGGACATGGGTGGGGGCCTGCTGGCATGTGCCCCACAGTGCTGGGGGGTGGGGGTGGTGGGAGACATGGGTGGGGGCCTGGTGGAGGGTGCCCCTGCACTGCTGGGGGGTGGGTCTGGTGGGAAACATGGGTGGGGGCCTGGTGGAGGGTGCCCCTGCACTGCTGGGGGGTGGGTGTGGTGGGAGACATGGGTGGGGACCTGGTGGAGGGTGCCCCTGCACTGCTGGGGGGTGAGTGTGGTGGGAGACATGGGTGGGGGCCTGGTGGATGGTGCCCCTGCACTGCTGGGGGGTGGGGGTAGTGGGAGACATGAGACATGGGTGGGGGCCTGGTGGAGGGTGCCCCTGCACTGCTGGGGGGTGGGGGTGGTGGGAGACATGGGTGGGGGCCTGGTGGGTGGAGGGTGCCCCTGCACTGCTGGGGGGTGGAGGTGGTGGGAGACATGGGTGGGGGCCTGGTAGAGGGTGCCCCTGCACTGCTGGGGGGTGGGGGTGGTGGGAGACATGGGTGGGGGCCTGGTGGAGGGTGCCCCTGCACTGCTGGGGGGTGGGGGTGGTGGGGACATGAGTTGGTGGGCAGTTGTGCAAGTTGACATGTGGGTTGGCTGGGGGGCATGGCCATG
Organism: Ambystoma mexicanum; assembly: GCF_040938575.1. NCBI lineage: Eukaryota > Metazoa > Chordata > Amphibia > Caudata > Ambystomatidae > Ambystoma > Ambystoma mexicanum. The sequence continues at coordinate 234,756,068 of NC_090929.1, forward strand.
GTGGATGGGGTGCCTGCAGGACATGTGCAGGCTAGGCCCCTGTGGTGTGAGCCACCTGCAGGGGCCATGGAGGGTGTAGAGGGAACACCTGGGGGGACCCACACATGCAATTCACGTGTGGTGCTCCCCGCGCACCCCTGTAATACACGTACCCTGATGGAATCGCGTGTGAAACTTTCCGCGCACCCCGAAATACACGTAGCCAGGACATTCGCGTGTGGAACTTCCCGCGCACCCCTGATATACACGTACCCTGCTGACTTCGCGTGTGTGACTTCCCACGCACCCCTGGAATACACGTACCCTGCTGATATCGCGTGTGTGACTTCCCACGCACCCCTGGAATACACGTACCCTGCCGATATCACGTGTGAAACTTTCCGCGCACCCCGAAATACACGTAGCCAGGACATTCGCGTGTGGAACTTCCAGCGCACCCCTGATATACACGTACCCTGCTGATTTCACGTGTGAAAATTCCCGCGCACCCCTGATGTGCACGTACCCTGATGGAATCGCGTGTGGAAGTTCAAGCGCACCCCTGTAATACACGTACCCTGCTGAAATCGCGTGTGGAAGTTCAGGCGCACCCCTGGAATACATGTACCCTGCTGAAATTGCGTGTGGAACTTCCCGCGCACCCCGAAATACACGTAGCCTGGAAATTCGCGTGTGGAAATTCCCGCGCACCCCTGAAATACACGTACCCTGATGGAATCGCATGTGAAACTTCCCACGCACCCCTGAAATGCACGTACCCAGCTGAAATGACTTGAGGTACTTCCCGCGCACCCCAGTGATACACGTAGCCCGCTTGCCATGCTGGTACAGGGTTAGCGCAGCCCTTTGCGCTGGATTGGGGATTTTGATGGCTTTTCCCTGCGCGAGAGGTGTTCTTGGGGGCGTAACTGGCGCTGCTGCAGGGTCGCTGCGCCACTGTGCGCCACGGCTGGTTTTGGTAGCTGGAATCCATGAATACGCTGTGCGCGGAAATGGGTTTTGGCTGGCGCAGGGATTCGCACGCGCACACTGTGGGCCAGCCGCGTGCGCCACTTGTGCGCTGAATTCTATGAATTACCCCCTTTGAGTTTACTGCTTTTCTGTGTCCTGCGTCCCGCAGTCAACACTTACCTTATGGAGTTTTACTCAGACTTCCTTGTGGTTTCCTAATGTACTACTCTTCTTTTTTGCCTTTCTAGTTCTCACGTTGTTACATCGCTTGTCCCCGCCCACCTACACTACAAACACCTATTTCAATGTGGTTCGTGCGCACACCCGAATTGAGCAAGTGTGGTGACTGTTTGGCTGTCCAGGTGCTTCGGGGCTGGGGGCTGGATGGTATTTGTTAACAGGTGATTTAGTGTTCGTGTGTTGAGTAATTTCGTTCATTTACTTTTTTTTCATTTATTATTATTATTTTTCTTCTTTTTTTATTGATCTGTTAAGTCGTGTTATATTTTGAGTATGAAGTGGAATAAAATACCATTGCTTAGGAAGGAGCCCAGGGCTGACTTCTTCGCTGCTGTAAATACAAGACCAGTGAGTTTGGCGCGGGCAGCTGCTCTCCCACTTCCTCTATCTGGCGCAGAGGAGCTAGAACTTTTGCAGTGCGCCCAGGATTGCTCTGCTGTACTAAAAAATATTATTGGCGAAGCAGACGCCTCTCAATCATTGTTCATGGAGGACCTGTCTATAGGTATTATAAACGATAAACCCATTTGTTGCTCTTTAGCGCAGGGTCTAAGTCCGTTAAGTGGTTCTAGTCTTGAAGATTCATCTATTGATACACCTAAAATCTTCTTGACTGAAGACTTGCACCTAGAGTCAAATTTTGACTCATTAAGTGATGAGATGAACTCTACTGCTAGGGGGTCTGACCTATCAACTATGTTGGGCATCTTTAACAGACTAATTCTGTTTGAATTACTTAAACATACCGATGTCCTCACTAAAATATAAAATGATTTTGAGGTTCTACCCTCCAGAATTTTTGATGCACTACAGGTAATTAGGAGATCCAAACATTCTGGAGCTCCCAACTCAAATAATTTGTCCAATAAAATTAAGTCTAATCCTGTGTATTGGGCCAGAATACTGAGCATTATTTTTAATGATATATTGACAACTAAGAATATTCCTCAGTCTTGGTGGTTATCTATTGTCTTACCAATTTTTAAAAAAGGTTCTCGATTGAGCCCCTCTAGTTATAGACCCATCGCAATTGCTGACCCATATTCCAAAATGTTTGCATATATGGTACTTACTGATGTTCAGGAATGGATTAATGTAAACAAAATCTTGGATCTAAAACAAATTGGTTTAAAAAAAAAATATTGGAACCGATTGTGGGGGCCTGATTTTACAATGCCTTCAAGATAAAACAATGAAAAAGGGAGCGAGGCTTACTTTCATTGCCTCAATGGATCTTAGTATGGCTTTCGACCTAGTAGATAGGTCAACTTTATGGAGAAAGATGTATGAACTTGGTATGCCGAAACATTTGGTGGAGATTGTAATAGCCTTATAAACTGTTGTGAGGCTGAAGGTTTGCTTACATTCTGAGGGGCTGTTATCATCTGAGATAGTAATTACCAATGGTTTACATCGAGGTTGCATGTTAGCCCCCACAATATTTAATCTATATGTCAGCGGAGTGAAAGGAGATTTTGCTGAAAAAGGTTAAGTTTCTCCCAAAATTAGTAATGTCCGCATTGCGTGGCTTGCATATGCGGACGACTTCTTGTTACTAGATAACACAAAGGTGGGGCTGCAATGTCGGATTAAGGAATTTGAAAAATGCATTTCTCAGTTACACCTAAAAATGAATCCCACGAAAACAATAAATATTCGTATGGGTTAACCTAATAAGCTTCAAAGCGTGTTACTGTGAAGGCAAACATATTAAATGCCAAAGTGCCCTTAAATATCTGGGCTACTGCTTTTTTGGTACGGGTTCCATCGCTTTAATTAAAAATCAACTGAAGCTAAAAGTCGAAGTTCCAATACGGCAAATGCGCACTATCGAAAAAAAATTGGAAAGTTCTCCATGAAACCTTTGAGGAAATTCTATATCATGAAAGTATTGCCAAGAATATTATATGGTCTGGAATTTTTTGCTTTCAATTTCATGGACCATTTAAAGGTATTGGAGGGAAGAATATGGAGAGCGATTGTGTTTTTCCTTCCTAAATGTATCCCAATTGACCTTATAAGATACAAATTTGGCCTTCAATCACAAAATCACAAAATCACTTATAATTTGGAAAAGACTTCTATTATGGAGGAAATGTACAATCAATAGGGATTGGGATCTTTACGTATGAGCTGGTGACAAAACTACATGTGTTTTTATGAGTAAACTGAAAATAGAAGTTGAACGCTCGTTATGTAATTTGGGGATGGCAGCTTCTACGTTGATAAGTAAACCTGATAAAATGAAACAAATTCTGTGGGGGAAATGACTGGGAAAATACTTTAAATATAGTATCTGACTCGAAATTGTATAATCAGGCTTGTTCACCTTGGAAATTCCTTCTGGTAATGGAAGGATATTTGACGAAGTATCCATGTAGGAGGATCTGCAATTACTTCATGCAGTTTAGGATGCATGTTATGCAGACTAACCAGATTATTAATAATAGATGAAAGACATTTGAAGGATGAAAATGGTGTAGATGTTATAAAGTGGAGGGTTGAAGAAACAATTCACCACATTTTGCTCATCTGTACGGCCCTCGTATGTCAAAACATCAATTACATTGCTCAATTTGTTAGATCAACCTCTTCTGTTAATAGAGAACAAATTTGGTGTAGAATGATGCACGAGAAATCAACAATCATAATTATATGTGTAACCGCTTTCTTGAACAATACACATCATCTTTATTAAATATAAAAAGGAGAAATTGGTTTGAAAACTAATTGGTTATTTCTCTTATTGCTATGTATAATTGAATTGTTATTTAAGAATTCATTCTTTCCTGAATTTTGTAAAGGTTTATAATAAACCCAAAAAAATAAAGAATTGTCACGTATTTAAACTTTGCATCTGCCGTTGGAGAGCAACCATTGCCCAAGCCAAGAATAATACCCTTTAAGACTGAAAGTGGCGTTTCGCAAAGCCATAAAACAGTCTAACCAATATTGAGAGCCTAATAGAAGTTCAACCTTCTCTAAGATACAAGTGCGCAAGCATTACCTGAAGCCAGGAGAGTGGCACCAAGGCTTCTGGGTAATTATTTTGGCTAACCATTGGCAGAAAAATTAAGGCAAAGTTGGGGAAGTGAAACCTGCTGTTTTTAAATGTTATTTGAAGCTCACACAGCCTATATTGCCAAAGACTGTCAGAGAAAGAGAGAAGTGGATCCTAAAGGTAAACTTAGGTTGTTGCTGTTGGTTACTGGTAGACAAGAGAGACAAAGAGGTTTCCCCTTTGGAAGAAGGATATTCAGAGGAAGAGTGTCTTGTCTATTTAAAAGGTGTTGTAGTAGCTGAATGTGAATCTTGTCTTAACCTGTTTGAAGTCACAAAACACTGAAGTTGTGATGGTATAGCTGGTTGTCAGTAGATGCAAGATTTCAGTACCACAAGTGAAGTGGAGTACTCTGAGACAAAGGAGAATATCCTCATGGTAAACTGCGGTAGAAGTGAAGTTGTTGAAGTGGAAGCGGCATCACTGTGAACTCAACCTGGCAAAGATATCTATTGTAAATCCTAACCTTCTGAAGAGAGACATAACTCTTATCCAAGAACTGTGTTTCACTAACATTTGCAGAAGCTTATTCATTTTGGATACCTGGTAGTTGTTGTTGGAACTTTGGTCAACAAAACTTTACCTTGGCATTGAATCATCAGGAACTGAGCTGAGACTGTTCTATCTACATGGATTTCCTTGTTTCTTTTTTGTTGACCATTGGAGCTGAATTTACCTGGAATCCTGGGGAAGGGAGTTCCAAGAGGTTGTCAAGGAACTTTATATACAATTGTTGATGTTATTTTAAATGCCATAAGTTTTCTTTATATTTGTTTAAGTGTGAGGGCCAGATATCCTGTGTTACAGTGTTTCCCCTTAGTTTTGTTAGGCAGGGAAATCCTCGTCAGAAAAGGCATAGTGAGTTGTTTAATATTTTTTATAATTTAATAACATTTCCCATTTTGACCAAACATGCAAAAGTTGTCCACCTCACATTGCTGATCCCTCAGAGCATACATTTAGGGTCAGAAAGACCACCTAGGACCCTAGTTGAAGAATATCTTGGAAAAGATAAATCGTCTTCATCCTGAAATGTCTGTAAACCAGAAATTGGTTGAGTTCCCTCAGATTTATCAATGGGAAGACCTGCTCGTCTTTCTTTTTTACAATAATGTGTTCAATCATCTCTTTGAGTAAAAGAGATGTTACCCCTGGTAAAACCACCAGGGTAACCTATAAAAGTGGATTTTTCAGGGGTTAATGAACTCGAAAAGCGGGGATACAGATTGTATACAGAACACCTGAACTGTTTGGCCTAGCCAAATCTCTTTTGTGATCTTTAAATACTTGTGAATAAATGTAGAATGCTGGAAGAAGGTTGTTGTTGACTTACAAATTAACTGCTCAGAGTTGTATTGGCTTCTGTGAAAGTGAACTCTGCAGAATTGCCCCCATTGGGGAAAAGAACTTTATAAAATATCTTTATTCCTTTGAGAACTATATGATGTACTGGCCTTGCCTAATAACAGACAGCCTGGTAGGCCCAACAACGTAGTGTTTCTAGGTTTACTGTAGAACCTTCCTGTTTGATCGTCTCAGCCTTGTCCAAAATCTTGACCAACTGCATACTTCAAGCAATCTATCGTGGCAGGTGTACCAGGGTTCATCAACCTATTCTCTAGAGTTTTTAGCATACTTCAAAAGAAACATGTACATTTTAGGATCAAAAGTATGGGAAATAGTGTCCATCTGGTCTGGGGCATTTTGATCTCATCCTACCCCGTGATCTATTATCTAATCTCAATGCAAGATGAGTGAGCATATTGGGTTACACAGAGTAATTATATCTATTCTTTTAAATGAGGGTTTAAGGTGGACCTAGATTCAAAGATAAATGCTCCAATAGGATATTTGTCCCCACTAGTACTAGCAGTATTTGTCTTAGGCAGTCGCTAATCTATACTATTAGTATCTACAAATACTACCTCATTTGATGAGTCATAATAAATGGGTGTTGTCCTAACACTACCAGTGTTTTGTGTTGATTATATCAAAGCTGGAGCTTTCTAGGTTTTCTAAGCCCTCCTTTTTAACTCCTCGCAGCCAGATGGGTTATGCAAGGTTAGAACCCTTGTTAAATGGGTCACCCGCCATTGTTCTACGGTGGGAGGGGAAAATACACTGCACCCAACCATAGCGTTCCCTCTTCCTTGCAGTCTTGCCGAGGTTATTTGATGTGCACCCCTCATCACAAGTTATTTCTCTAAGGAACTTGGTTTAAGAACTAATGGCAGCTATAAGAGGAACTTAGGCTTGGGACTCTGTGGCAGAAAGAGACATCACTGTAGAACATTCCTTCAAAGTAGCTTTCAATGTTTTGTTAATGGAATCAGCAATAGAGAGAGAGAGACAGACACTAGGTCAGATATCACAGCGAGTAAAGCACTTGCTTTAAAATACGTGCAGAGCCCGCCGACCAGGTTCGAATCCCGGCAGGGCCAAACAGAGTCTTTCATACTTCCAAAGTCGATAAGATGCCTGAGGGTTCGTAGAGCCATACAAATGCTAAATTATTATCTGTCCAGTGTGCTATGGAATCCCCCTCCCATGGGATATCATAATATTCCTCTGCTGAGTATGTCTCATCTGCCTGACACTATTTGACTAACGTTGGCAGAACAGCAAAGCTGTCAAACACTAGTCACTTTAAGTAATGTTTTTCAAATCATTATTGTACGCTTGTTGCAGGGTTTGCATTGTATTAATGCCTACTATGAGGCTTATGAAATATACGTGGTTCGATGTGCACTGCATACTCAGCATTCCACTAATCAAATGGCAATTTAGACAAAGTACTGCTAAACTGCACTACAAATATACCTATCAAAAGTGGTACGCTCCTGTGCGCCAAAACGGATTTTAAAAAAAGTCTACTTTTAGAAAATGAGTCAATAATATTTGAACTGGTGAGAAATAAAACATGGTCCAGCTGCAAGAAAAGGGGACTGTCTGAGAAGGGACGAGCCTTATATACATGGAAGGAATGAGACAGTACAGATTTACAACCTGTAAGAGTCAAGCAAGTGAAAACATGGGGGTTCTAATTTCTGAAAGAATATAAGAAAAAAATCTTTCAAACCTTCTTGCTGCTATCAAATATAAGAGCTGCTGATTAAGTGTTCCGCCATTAAATTATCGTCAAAGAGCCTGAACAAGGTTTACCATTTTTTTTTATTGATTTTTCTCCTCAATATTTTGTTGTAAAATGCATGTTTCTGATCAGGAAACTATTGTAAACGGTAATGGCCCAAAATGTCGCCCTCACTATTACGACGGCCGTAAATGCAGACTTTTTCTTTAAGACCCCCCCTTTCACTATATATATACATATTTCATAGGTTTTTAGTAGCACAACTTAACCATAACGTCCCTTTAACTAGGTTTTTTTACTGAATTTCATAGGTTTTTATTAGCGTAACTTGACCATAACCTCCCTTTATCAAATTTTATTTTACTGAATATACATATTCATAGTATTAATTTGATAGATGTTTACTAGGATTCCCTTTCTTTATATACATGTAACATAGAACACACTGAACCCCCCCCAGTTAATGATTTTGATGTCCGCGGACTGTGCGTATGTCTGCGGACGGACGCGGACAACAGCAACACTACCCAAAAACTCAGGCGGTATCTTAAATTGTTCTATCATGCCATATGAACACTGCACAAGTTCAAAAAGCAGCACACAAACACATTAGTAATAATAAATAAGAAGTGGAACCTATATATCTAACACATCAACCATCCATTTAAATACCATATGTACTAAAATGGAATATACCAAACCAAAAAATATATGCTTCCAACATAATTACCTCAAAGAAACTGCACAGCGAAGAGCAATAGCAGACCTACACACCAGTAAGTACACAATTTACCAGAAACTAGTAAGTAAACTTCATTTTTATTATATATTTCTAAACTTTCTGTATTAGGTACAGTAAAAGTAATATATATATTTTCTTTTTACATAGAAATGTCCAGTACTTTAGAATGGCTTGAGGAAAATGTCCCACGTGAGGAAATGTCTGAAGATAGTGATACTAATGGTAGACACTTCTCTATATAACCAAATTAATAATCATTACTTTATGTGCACTTAACATATACATTTCTTTTTAACAGACCATACAAACATTGAAAATAATACATCAAAAGAGACATTAGAAAATACTCTGCAGCGCATGGAACAAAAAATCGACATGCTCATGTAAAATTTCAATGTTTTGAAACATTTTGTGGAGGACCACATAAAAGAAAAAAATAAAGATCATTGTCCCACATGTACCTGTTCCCCCTCGCCATATCCCAGTCAACTATCCCCAAACCCTCTTCACCAAGAAAAACGTTATGATGAAACTTCCATCCCTTCATCTCCTCCTATCCATCCTCTCGAAACCCCCAATTCCCCTGTGTTTGTGTCAGTTTCTGCTTCCCCCTCTCTTTCATACATTTTACATCTGTATATATTAAAAAAATAGTGTGTTTTAATTCAGTCCTTTGTGTCTTACTTTAAAAAAAAAAGGCAGTTAAGAGGTCCGCAGGCAGGACGGGTGTCATGGATGTCCATAATTATCCAAAATGGGGGTGTCCTAAGAACACTATACCTGTCCGTACTGTCCGCAGGCAAGATGATACTGTACTAAGAACACACACGGTGTCTGGAATGTCTGTACTTAACCAAAATGGAGGTGTCCTAAGGGCACTATCTGTCCGTACTGTTCGCAAGCAAAATAAAACTGTTCGTAGAACACGCACAGTGTCCTGGATGTCCGTAATTATCCAAAATGGGGGTGGCCTAAGGACACTATACCTGTCCGTACTGTCTGCAGCCAAGATGGGACTGTTCTTAGAACACGCACGGTGTCTGGAATGTCTGTACTTAACCAAAATGGAGGAGTCCTAAGGACACTATTTCTGTCTGTAATGTCCACAGGCAAGGTGAAACCGTTCTAAGAACACGCACGGTGTCTGGGATGTCCATAATTATCCAAAATGAAGGTGTCCTAAGGACACTAGAACTGTCCGTACTAACTCTAGAACATCTACACACATGCGCACCACACCCATAAGTCCTACAAACATCGCGCCTGTCCGTAACTATCCGTCTCACTTGTGTCGCACTTTTAATTACTTTCAGGAGCCCAACACTGTCCGTAGAACACCCGCGTGCACAGCGGGTGTCCATTTGGTGTGTTGGACGTGTTTGCGACGTCATCATGTGACCGCACCCACGTTGAGCGTGTGTCCTGAATTGCAGACAGTGTCCGGGTCCCCAAACATTTTAAAAGTACTTTTTCAGACAATCCAATGTATTTTGTAGTAAAAATTCGCCATAGCACATGTCCCAGACAATGACCCTGACATTCTACATACTTTTTGGAACTTTTTTAGTCTTTTTTGGGTGTTCGATCGGTCCGCGGACAGCGCGGGTGTCCGCAAAGCATGCACCCGCACCCCTATAAAAGGCCACACCCCAGAACTCATCCTCATTGTGCTTCTGGCTATCTGACAGAGCATTGTCTACTTTGGCTCATAATCTTCCAGATTTTGCTGCTCTTTCTGCTTTCCATCAGACCTGATGGCATCAATGCTTGCTGCTCCAGCTGGTGCTACATCTGTCTCAGCACCCCCTCCCCCACCACCACCACCTCCCCAAGGGCCTGAAGAGGGGAACAGGCGTGAGGATGTAGAGGGGGATGAAGAGGATGACGAGGATGAGGTAGTGGAAGTCCCTACTACCAGCACTCGCCGTGAGTCTTGGGTGTGGCAGTTGTTTACCATTCATGGTGATGTACCAAAAGCACGTGCGAACAAGGTCACCTGCAACCAGTGCAAAATGGTGCTGAGTCGTGGGAGGCCTGGTTCTTACAGCTTTGGTACGACATCTATGAAGCCTAAAGTCATTCCACAGTGGGGCCATTCGCAAGGTTGTACCTTGTGATAAATGCAGTAGGTTGAGTTCCTCTACCACATCCTCTGTTTCCGCTCCTCTCACCACAAGAGACACTCCTGTGGGAGAGCGCATCCCTCCAGCTGCCTCACAGGCCATCCATGATGCTGTTGACCCTTACTTTTCGAGGGTCACAATTTTATTTATATACTGCGATGCAGTACTCTGCAGGGGGGAGAGTCTTCAGAGTGCTTTCGAGACTACGATAAAGGAGCATGAGAAGGTCTGCCCACTACCTAAATAAGGCCCACCCTACATCTTCCTCTCTCTACCTGCCCTTTCTTATACCCTCCTTTCCCCCCTCTCCTAGTGTGTTGTGTGTAAAAAACAAAATAATATATAAAACAGAAATCCACAAAAAAAGGCTCTTTTCAGAGCCGCCTTTCACAGTCTAAAAATAGAAGTGCAAATAAATTGAACAGGACCCTGTGCATTTTTTGGAAGTCCGTGGACATCTAAAATTTTAGGGTGCTGCCCTATCAAAACTATTGCACTTTTCTCTGGGAGGAAGTGGTGGCTCTGAAAAGAACCTTTTGGTGGTGTTTTTTTGTGTTTGAAAAACTTGAAATAGTCAACACCTACTGCAAAATGGATGCCTGTTATTCCAAAAAAGGTTGCAATGCATTTTGTACATTTCTCAAAAAAATCTGATTACCAGCATAAGTAAGATGGACTCCATCTCTGCGGAAAAAGTATGTGCTACGAAAAATAATATTTTCATTGTGAAAAGAGGACATGCCAACATCTCTTAGAAAGGCACAAACAGCCTTATTGACATTGTGCCTCGCTTTCTCCACTTGTGGACCAAATGAAGAAGAACGCAGCCAGATTTGTCTCTGCGCAATGAGAAAAAATTACTTGGGAATTTGGAAACATGTCCATGACCTTCCCAAGTCCTTCTTTCATTGCAAATTGCAAAGAAATTCCAGACACACGTCCTAAACGGTTCCCTCCACAATGAATTATAATTATGTCTGGATGATGCTCTGTCTCCAAGCTAGCACAGAGATGTACCAAGTCCAGCCACTTCATTCCACGAACTCCATGCCAGTGCACTTCCACATGAGGGAATCCAAGATCTGCAGCTACTCCACAGCATTCTGCATGCACCTCCAACCAATATATCCATGAGTCTCCCAAAATCCAGATAATCTGTTTTCTGAAACACACAGCCATAGCTAACTGTTCTCCTTTCAGGAAAAAAACTTTCTGACAAACTCTCTCCTCACACAACACACCCAGTAAACTTTACTGACCAATCCCTTGCTCTGCTCATTCTCATTTGCATGCCTCTCCACCCCAAAATCCCTGTATGCAATACGCGATGTCCGCGGACAACCGCCATGTCCGCGGACATATCGAAAATCTGAGCGTGGTGAATGTAAATTTAAATAGTGTGCCCCATTTCCCCTTTGAGGTTGACTCTGAAAAGAAACATTTTTTTTTGCAGATGCTTGACAAACACCCGTTATTTATTTTTCTTACTTTACTGCTAAAATCTTCACATAACCTTCTCCAAAGCAACCCTTACATTCCAAAACAGTATGGCATTTCCCCAAAAAGTTAAGGAAATGCCATCTTCTTTAAAATAAACAGCATTACTGGAATCAATATTCTCATTATTATAGAAAAACATACCAGGTCTAAGCATGAAAGCACACATGCCTCGGTTAATTGCACACCTAGCAATGTTTTGCTGAGGGCAAAACACAGAACTATTGTCCCATATGTAGTATTCCAGAAAAAAATACTTTCGCATTTGGAAGGATGTTCATTACTGCTTGAACCAAGTGTTCCAAATCTGCCAACAAAGTAGGGGCCCTGACATAGCCCAAATGGGAAAGCACCATAGTGCAAAACTACCTCATGGGGACTGTTCATCCTGCCCATATCTTCACAAACTTGTACAATTCCCTGTACATTGTAATCAGGCACAGTGCTCCACACCACCTCCACTCCTTTAACGTTAAAATTGTTTGCCACATGCCTGCATTGAGCATACTGCTGTAAACCATGCACAAACATATCTCCAAGCACCAACACCCTGACTTTCTCCACCAAAGCCATCTTCACTACACACAGCCTCTTCCAACACAAATCCACAACCTCAACATCTGATTGGCTGATCCCTACAGTCCCCTTTCCATGCTGCATTTGCTGGAAAACCCTGGATATGGCACGCCCTGTCTGCGGACAGCCGCGGTGTCCGCAGACCACGTAACTCTTAGACAGCCTTCTACCCTTTCCACTTCACTCTCTCTGCCATTCTCTCATTGGATACAGCTAGGCAGTCACACAACCATCCACCAATCACATCCAAGACCTCTACATCTAACTCCATCATCAGAGTTCAGCACTTCCAATGTACTGTTGATCACTCTGAGAACAAGTCTCATATCATTGGAAAGCACCTACTACAAAAACTACTGTACAAGTCTCCAATGTTTCTACTTACAGCTGCATGCATATCCACATGCATGAATACAAACTACAGGTATGCATATTTTATTCAGAGTACATGTACAACTCTTATGAATGCATATAAACAGAGTAATGCCACTAAACCTGTGTAACCTGTAAAATGAATTAATTGCAATTTTTCCCATCTGCTATAATCAACTGTCACTTCCAAACCTGTCTGCCATCTACAACACAGCTTTAAAAAACCAAGTGAATTTCATACACTTAATATTCTACTCATTTGCAAAGCATGTTGAACTAGCATATTTTAAATAAAATATAAAGGCTACACATAGTCAATGAAATGCATGCATACACTATATTCAGATATCAAACAAGAATACTACTACAAAAACATAAAAATCAACTCTAAATTAGCATCAGTGCAATAAACACACAAAATTACTAACTTCTTTCTTTTACAATTGCAGTGAAGCCCACTCGCCTGAAAAGCAGCAGCATCAGCATATCCGAAGAAACCTGCTCATTCCACCAAAAAAGAGTAAGTACAATACTACCTTAATATTCTTACTGTTACTCAAATACACTGTGTGGTTCATTCATGTAATTTGTGCACTAAAAAAACAGATTTCTGAACCATGCTGCCCCCAAATCCCCATTTATTAAACGGGGATTAGCAGGCAGAATGGCACACAAATCCCCGTTTTTTGGAACACAAATAACATAACTCAACCCCTAGAATGTTAGTATTACAAAACAAAGAACCTTTTTAATTGTATACCATTAGATTTACTATTAGTGCTTCTCCTCACCACCAGCTCACTTTCTACTGTTATCTGAACCGCAGTATAGTAACACACAAATAGAAGAATAGCCTTCCCAACTAATTGTAGCTGCCCAATGCACAAACACACACCACCACATATATCTTTACCATCATACTCAGATACTCATGCACACAGCACACATACATTGCAGAACAGCCCAACCCATACCTTTTTTTTTCAACAGACCCCAAAGAATGCCTACCAAAAAGCAAGTCCATAGAAAGCAATGCAGAAATAGAGCAAATGAAAATAAAAGTGTCCAAAATAAGCATCCATCTCTAGCAGAGTTTGCACAAAAAGTGCAAACAAAACAGCTATTACAGTCATTTAGAGAAACAAAATAAGCTTCCAGTACAGAAACTTTGCCTCCTCTATAAAAATGTTAAATGAAACAGAAAATGATTAACAAGAATTCAGCTACCACTACCGCTAAAACTACTCCTATAAATCTTGATATAGTGGCAAGTAACCATACCAAAAAAAATATTTTAGCAAAAATGTTCCGCCACAAAGTCCTTCAGAATCTTATAAAAACAGGAGACAAATCAGGCACAACCCTTAAAACCTACCGTAGAAACTTAATCTTAGAAGCTTTGATAGACAGTGCAATCCTTCTCAAAAGAAAATTATTTATTTTAGTGTTAAACAGAATGAAACCACTAACAAAACTAACCACTAAATTACAAAAAAAGACTTCTCAATAAACAGAATACCAATGAAAATAACTTCTTAAATATCTGTGGAGGTGAATGGAGTCACACCACGAGCACAGAAGCATATTTTAAGGAAGAAGCATACAAACAAAAGCAAACAAACACAATTTCCATACATAGCAGTGGACGAGGTTATGAAAAACTTAATACCATAATGCAACAAGAAATACTGCTTACAAAAATATCCCCAGAAAACTCAGTATCACCTCTCAATTCGACTGAACCAGAACGTCCAGTATACAAATGACCATGCACGTCAATGTGTAACATTGCCAAAAAATCTTTCAAATCTTTACGTCAGTTCCTCAATCAGTATGTGAAAGTCAAAGACAAAATCAAAATGAAACTGCTGCAAAATATGGATGCCTGTCCAGTGCGCAAATACACAGCACTACAAGGACATTAATTATCCTGCATTTCAAGACTTATTTGCAAAAGCACCTTCCATCATATCAAAATGATATCAACACATCATTCAACTATAAGAAATCTAGTCTATAAACTGTACTATGCTAAAAGTCCTGCTTTAGCACTACCCAATTTAAATAACAATCTTCTGCATGGTACAGCCAAAGACCTACTCAAAGAAATAGAGCATATCCAGAAAAAATATTTTGGAAGTGAAAGCCACTTACAAAATGCATTAACTTTACAACAGACTAGCAACAATTGTACAGATGGCAACCTTCTACTACACACATACAAAAATGAAATACTAAAATGTAAAAGTACATCCGCTAAAGTACCAAACCATGTGTGTGTGTGTGTGTGTGTGTTGCTGCAGAACTTTTTATAAAAGTAACACAAAAGCTATAGACGTAACATACAAAATAGAAAACAATGACGATTCCAAATGGTTTGAATTAGCTCTCCACCTTATAGCAGAAAACAAATATGACATAACTGCCCCCTTAATACTTTGCAGTTACTGCACTACAAAACTTGACAACAATCAAACTCCTTCACGTGCTATCACAAATAATTTCAAATTATTCCCATTACCAAAACCCCTGCAACAACTGAATTTATATGAGAACATCATAATTCAAACAGTGCACCCATTTCAAGCAATAATACGCCTTAAACCAAAAACAGCTAAATTACCTCCCTTTGAATTGGTGAAAGGCATTCGTGGCAAATTAGTTTATTTACCATTAGATCTAAAAGAAAATGTGCACACTCTGGGAGTGCAACGTCCAATAGAGCAATCTTTAATTGTCTTAGTAAATGGTGTACCTACATGCGTGGTACTAAAGAGTACTGGTTTGGATGTCACAGAGATGTACGTTGTATGATAAGAAACCTTACCCACCTACTTGGTTTGTTACATTAAGTTGTGCAAAATATGCATGGAAGATTTATATGATTTCCTACGCATATCAAACAAAAACAAAACAAACATAGACATGCTAACACCTGGAGAACTTTGCGCTCTATATCCTGTTAATGTTTCAAGATATTTCCATCATTGTTTCATTGCTATGCTACACTTTATTTCTAATAAAACTGTTCCTTCCCTCAGAGAGGTGCAACACTTCTTTTGGAGAAAAGAATACCAAGCCAGAGGAGCACCACATATCCACATGCTTTTATGGATTAAAGATGCTCCTAAATTTGGCCAAGACAGTGATACCACTGTTTTACAGTGTATCGAAAAATATGTCACTTGTGAAATTCCATCAGAAGCAACACACAGTGATCTTCATGCACAAATTGTACAATTTCAAAGACACAAATGTGGCAAATATTGTCATCGCAAATACAAAAACAAAGGGAAATAATACACCAAATGCCACTTTGGTTTCCCTAGACCAGTTAGAGAAACAGGTAAAGTGAACAACTTCATGTCTTCAGTTAGACATAGTGTTAAAGGTAAATTACCTAAGAACACATATTACATAAAAAGAACCGAAGAAGCAAAATATATCAATGATTACAATGCAATCATTGCTCTTTTATGGCATGCAAACATAGATTTGCAGTACATTGCAGACAATTCCACTGAAGTTGCACGATATGTTACAGCCTACTTAACAAAAGCAGAAAAAAACAGAGCTTCAAGACCTCTGGAATGACCCATCATCAGACAAAACACTGTCTCAGAAATTGCACAGCTTAGGCATAAAAATGCTCTCTCGTAGAGAATGTGGCTGCTATGAAGCTGCAGATCGTTTAACCGGTAATGCTTTGTATGGCAAATCTGAAAATATAGTATGGCTAAGGCTTGGTCCTGCTAAATCTAGAAAAAGAGTTCTCAAATCATACGAAAACATAGAAACAATAGCCAAAAATTATCCCAATAGCCAAGACATTTTGAAAAACAATTCACTGGACACATACTACCCAAACAGGAGTACCACTTTGGAAACCATGTGTCTATATCACATAGCCCAAAACTTCACATACAAAAATAATATAAAACCTGATGAAAAAAAGGTAGATACAGAGTGACAAATTGTGAAGGCAGCTTAGTGAAACTTACCAAACCAAGCTTAATTAATCATATCAAATTGTCATTAAAAACTCCTCAACATAAAGAACTATACTACATGTCCGTGCTACAACTTTTCAAACCATGGAGAAAAGAAGGCGAGATACTAGATAACTATGACTCCTATGAAGACGCTTTCAAAGCAAATGAAAGTTCTATAACCGATGTAAACTTTACACAGTACAAAACAATGTTGCACAAGGAACAGCAACACGAAGAAGAACTCCATGCCCAACTAGATAAGGACAGCTCCGACAGTAGTCAACCTTCTGTAAGAGGAAGCCAAGAACCACTGGGACAACCACTAATAGCAAATGAGGCAGAATTAGCTATGACAGAAGTAGGAAACACCATGTGTCACTATGAAGAAGATACAGAAGATGTAACTGTACTACAATCAAAATTGAACAAAGAGCAGCATACCATTTTTCAAGAAATAACAAAACAAACTGCACATTGTGTACAACATGAAAATAAAGAATGTACCTGCCAAAATTCCAAACCTATACTACTATACGTCAGTGTTAAAGCTGGTTCAGGCAAAACATTCTTAATCAAAATCATCAGCAAGTTCCTTCAACAATTGACCAACAACAAACTGTCATCTGTTGTAACTGCCCCCACAGGTTTAGCTGCCTACAACACAGGCGGTGTCACTTTACACCGATTACTACTCCTTCCAGTAGAACACCAAAACAAATTAGAATATTACAAACTTTCTACAGAAGCTGCAATGGAACTACGCAGAGTGTTAAAACAAATGAAAATGCTACTAATAGATGAAGTGAGCATGGTCTCCAACCTAATGTTGGCTTTGATTCACCTCAGATTACAAGAAGTACTTAAAACAAACTATGAAGAGCTCTTTGCAGGAAATCACATTATTGATTTCGGAGATCTTCTTCAATTGACACCATTGAAAGGTGAACCTATTTTTAAAACCTTAGGACACAGACTCTGTGGTAAAACTGTTGGCAGCATTGGAAATGTCAACCTTTGGCAACATTTCCAATACAGAGAATTAACAGAAAACATGTGCCAATCTGCAGACCTCACTTACGCCAACATTTTAAAAAGTATTAGAGTTGGTGTACTACCTCAAGAAGCACAAGCAATATTAAAACCCGGCACATCCATGCACTTTATGGCAATAACTCATGTGCTACTGATGTCATGAAACAATTGGCGCACAAATATGTCAATTGTATGTCCTTAATGCCAACTCTTGCAAGCTGTTCCAAATTCAATGAAACAATGTTGAAAAAAGAAATGCAACCAATAATTGAAATTTGCTCCACAGACAAACTGGACGTACATGGTATGTCACTACCCATGTGTCAACAAGCCACAACGAGACTAAATACCTTAGGAAATTCTATCTCCATCACAGCTGGTTTGGAGAAAATATTAAAATTATCTTTAAACTGTAGAGTAATGCTTAAATGTAATCTTGATGTGGAGCAAGGACTAGTTAATGGAGCACTGGGTACAGTTGGTGGCTTTCAAACATAGCCACGTGACAACAACATTCAGTTTGTCAATATTCTCTTTGACAAACTTTCAGAAGTAAAAAGGATAGGACGCTCAACAGCTCGATTCCTTCTTTTCAAAGACATGTATGTACGCAGAGAACAATTTTCTAACTCTAGCATACACAATTACCATTCACAAATCACAAGGTCTTACCCTAGATAAAGCATTGATAGATATTGGGAACACAGTCTTTAAAGAAGGCATGAGCTACGTAGCACTATCACGCTTATGTACACTTGACAGACTATTTCTAATCAACTTTGATGCAAGTAAAGTAAACACTGATATTCCTTGCATTTTAGAATACAATATACTACGTTCACTATACACCCCCCCATCTAAAAACATATTCTGTTCCATAAAAAAGGAAAAAGTTGTAAAAGAAAACTACTTCAAACAGAAATGCAACAGGATCTCACTGCAAATTCTCCAAACAGAGTAAAAGAAGCTAATACCTCATCAATTACTACAACCAAAGAAGAATCTATTCCTTAAAGTAACTCAGGTACTTCTTCAAAGAAGCAACACACACTCTGAAAAAATGTCTTGGACACAGAACTATCTGGTCCATTCAAATTTTCAAATGTAACTGGTGTAAATTGCTACGTAAATGTAGCAATCAATATTCTATTTCAATTGCCACCAATTGTTGACAACATTTACTTACACAGTACAGACCAATTGGGTTTGCACATGTTAGTCTTTCATAGAAATGCAACCAACAATCCTGACAACACATCTAGTGTTCATGGAATTAGACAAGAATTGGACTATTGTGCTGTAATGGTGAAATTCACTATAAACTCACAAGAAGATCCACAAGAATTTCTAATGTACTTACTACAAGTACTGGAAAACAAAAGCATACCTATAAATGAAATCTTCCAGATTTCATACATGTGGAAACATACATGCTGTCTCTGCAACAATATGCAACATGAAGAAATCCCTGATGAATGTTTTGTGTATGTATCCATACCTAACTGTGAGTCCGTTCCATTTCAGCAACTTGTACAAAATGCAAACCATGGCAGATTATGTACTACCTGCAATTCAGATAATCGCTCTACCTTACTAATACAAACACATAGTAAATACGTAATACTAATGCTTTTACGTTACAATGCAAATGGTACTAAAAACAACTGCAAGCTGACTGGCTTCACACATGGTCAAGTATCACTTGGTAAGAAAACCTTCACAACCATAGGTATAATCTACCATGCAGGAACCACAACCAATTCAGGTCACTACACTGCATATAAAAAGAATTGTAGATGGTTCAAATGTAATGATAGTACCATTACTTTAAAGCAAAGATTACCAGCAAATCTTATAAATGCTTCCTTAATATTCTTAAAACCAAAATGTAATAACTAATCTGTGCATAAACATTAATAAAACTTCAATTAAAAAACTATAAACTGAATACGCCAACAGGTATCTAACTGACCCAAGATTCTGCAACAACCAAACAGATAAATCAATACCACTGAAAAATAACAAGAAATAAACAGTTACAAGACTCTAGGCCCTGGCCACAACCACCGCAGCATATCACACCCATAAAATCAAACATGTTAACTATGCCATATGGGCATTTTTATGTCTGCGGACACCGCGCGTGTTCTAAGAACAGTTTTATTTTGCTTGCGTACAGCTTAGACAGGTATAGTGTCCTCAGGACACCTCCATTTTGTTTAATTACGGACATCCCGGACACCGCACGTGTTCTAAGAACAGTTTCAACTTGCCTGCAGACAGTACGGACAGGAGTAGTGTTCTTAGGACACCCCCATTTTGACTAATTATGGACATCCCGGACAGCGCGGCTGTCCGCAGACTAGACAAACACAACGGGGATGCATGCCACATAAACAAATACAGCATTTGACCCATCTCTTACTCCCCCACCCTCCCAAACACTCTTACACACCAACATACTTGCCAAAGTTGTATTTCTCCCCCATTTGCCACTGCGTTTCTTCACGCTCTTCACCATCCAATCAGCGAACACGTCACATGTCCGCGGACATGACGCAACCCAATTAGCCAATCGGTGTCCTGTCTGCGGAGCGAACAGGGAAATGTGTCTGTGGAGCGGACATAGATATCACTATTTTATTGTGACCTACTTTTTTGATCGTTTTAAAAAAAAACTACTGGATGGATTTTCACCAAATTTACAAAAGCACGCTTTTGGGACCAAGCCGCTGCACCTGCCGCAAATTTGGTGAAAATCCGTTAAGCGGTTTTGGATTGTAGGCATGAGCAAAGTTTTTTCCCCAGTCTATGGGAAAAAAAGAAGTTTTAGGACCCCCCCTACAACCTTACCCCCCCTGGACCAAACCTCACCAAACTTTGCATTCAGAGTGGGCCATATACTTTTTTTTGCAAATTTGGTGAGGATTCCTCCAGGGGGAGCAAAGTTATAAGCCGCCCAAAAAGTGCTCTTCCTATGGGATTAGCAACTTAACCATAACTACACAGCCACTACTGTGGCTGTGTGTGTGTGTATATATATATATATATATATATATATATATATATTCAGTAAAAAAAAACTTTGTTAAAGGGACGTTATGGTTCCAAGTAAAACCGAAAAACCCCTGAAATTCGCCAGTAGGGTAAGCTAAGCAACCATAACTCACGCCACCACTGTGCACTGCTAAGACTAACACCCAGGACATCAAGGATGACATCACAAATGTCATTAATGACATCACTGATGACATCACATGTCAGGCTCCCCCTTTTTTCCTTTACTGACATATCTAGGCCACATGGTTTTGTTCAGTAACAGTCAGGAACTAAAAATTGAAAAGGTACTTTATTTGTAGACTTATCCTTCAAGTATGTTCTTACTGTAATTCCCTTAGGGTCAAGTCACATCATATGAAACATATACATAGGGGAAGACACAGGCTTAAAAGACAGCAATCCTTTCTGTGCATGAAGATAATCAGTAGGGTTATCAGCACTTTGATATTTTTTTATTACTATACTTTCCCTGTATATGCTCATATTTGTATACATTGTACTCACCCTACTTTCCTTAGGGTCCAGTCACATCATGTGATACACATACATTGGGTAAGTAGCCGCTTTGAAACAGAGCAATCATTTCTCTGCATAAAGATAATCAGTTGGTTATGAACTGTTTCTGCTACTATTTCTGCTTTTTTGCTTACTTCACTTTCACTGTATATACCCATATTTGTATGTGTTGTTGTCTCTTTGTGTTTGGTCTGTAATAATGCAATTATCTAGTAAGTGGGTTTTATTAGCTACTTATAACATGTTTCACAGTACCCAAAGCTCTAATAAGAAAGCAGTTATTTCACTATTCAACATGGCAAGATTATGAATATTGCACCTTCATCATGTATGCTGCACACAATGCCTATGTTTCTGCATGAGTAGCTTAGTATACTGGATAGAACTTCCTAATAGAATGCTATTTATATCAATGCATTGCATAATGCACTTATTAGCTCATGATATTTATTCCAATGATCCTTGACACTTTTGTCAACATTATAATAAGAATCCCTTGTACAGACTTTTCATGAAAAGTAAATGCACATGTGATGTCATCAGTGATGTCATCAATGATTCCTGGGTGTTAGTCTTAGCAGTGCACGGTGTTGGCGCGAGTTATGGTTGCTTAGCTTACCCTAACTGGCGATTTTCAGGGGGTTTTCGGTTTTACTTGGAACCATAACGTCCCTTTAACAAAGTTTTTTTTACTGAATTTCATAGGTTTTTAATAGTGCAAGTTAACCATAACGTCCCTTTAACAAAGTTTTTTTTACTGAATTTCATAGGTTTTTAGAAGTGCAACTTAACCATAATGTCTACAAACATCTGACTTCATTGCAGACCTTCCAGAGAGTGCCACATGACCATATGCTGGCACGCAGCATGACGTGTCCGAGAACCCGTACGCACTTCGCAATAAGATCTGTGCTTCGTGGACAGTTTGGAACTGCATTTTCTACTGATCTAGGAACTTTCAACTTCAACATTTCCCTTGCACAGCTCCAACACCTATTCCTACTCATCCATTAACAATCTAGTACACAGTACATACTTTTAGCAAAACTGCTATTTATCTTAAAATAGCATCAGTTAAGGCCATCCCTCCTCCCCAAGAGACACCACCACTGCTGTAATCAAGGAGCATAACAAACACTGCCCCCTACATTAGAGATAACACAGACGCAACATTTGCCCCTTTCCACCTGCCCCTCAATATTAGTGTTTGGTGCCTCTTCCCTCATTTCCCGCCCCACCTTTCGTTCTTAGCTCTCCTGCAATAAAAAAAAAATACATCCAAACACAACTAAAGAAATGTTCCTTTAGGAACCAGCTTTCACATTTAAAAAAATAGAAGAAAAAAAAAATGTATAGACTCCATCTACTTTATATTTCTCTGTAAACTACATAGACGCAATAAGATTTTCCAACATTTCCATTTGCATTTTGTGTTATGCTAATGGAAATATTGTGGCGTTCATCCTCCGTTCCAGGGTCTGGAACGGTTGATACCGGCCCAGCAGTCCAAATTATGATCCCCAAGTGAAGAGAGGGTGGATAACAAGGTCTCTGGACCATTATCTCCCCATTCCAGCCCCTGAAATGAGGCATGAAGGCCATTAGCAGCCCAAGTTCCCAAAGTGGGAAGCTGCGGTACTAAGAAAGAGGATTTCTCGTCCTACACCGGGATGCCTCTGGCGTCCCGGTTTAGTAAGGAAAATCCTTTTCCAAGATGGCCACCATGGAAAGGGAAGGCATGGGTTCCATACAGAGCCCCTCTTCGCTTTCCATGGCAGCCTGCAGAAGGCAAAAAGAACACTCTATGACCATATAAACATGAGCACATTTTTTCTTCCCTTTCAAATCTATCCTAATTGCGAATAACTTTACCACAAAGCCAGTCCCAGGTGGACACGACCACTTTAATCCTATATTTTGTCCCTTCTGGCCCTGGCCAGTAGCCACATTGTCCGGATCATGACCTTATATCATGACCCCGACATTCTGGCCACTGCCTATGGCTACAGCCTACCCCTCAGGCACTAAAGCTATACCGCGATTTGCAAAACCATGCTTTTCGATCGTTGCGAATGAGCCTTACGCAAATTTTCTGAAAATACACCCCACGTTTTATTTTTTCAAAATTGTCAAAAGAATGCCCAAATGATTTGTCATATAAGCTGTGCACAAAATCCCAACAAACTTTGTAAACGCATTCAAAATCACGTCAGAAATATTCCACCCATCATCATCAGCCCTCACCTCCCCAAACATCATTTCATAAGTTTCACAAGTGCAACGCTCAGAAAATATTTTTGTCCTGAGGGTTCGACCATGTATTTTTGTACATACGTTGATCTATCGCAAACATTTCCAATTCACCTTACCTCATTTTTCCTCTTTTAGAAACATACGAAATCTGGCAGCAGGGCGCGTCTATCTTGTGCTATTCTTATCGATTGCTGCATCTGCCTGAGGTAAACTGCCCTGACGTCACTAAATCATATGCCCCGCCCCTCACATAACCAACCCTAGTGATATTCAACACCTTTCTCGGTGATGTTCCTCTTCAGCGTAGCCAAATGCGCCCATAATCACCTACGTGCCGTGACACAGAACCCAAAAATCAACACGCATTGACTAACAACATAGCACGTCACAATTCAAAATATTAAACCAGTCTTTAAAAGAAAACAATAACACTGTACAATTTGTAAAGTACTTTTATTTCACAATAAACTGAGAACATCCGACTATTCCCATATTCAATCAAATTGCAAATTTGTTTCTTCGCTCGTGATCGAAAATGTTAATCGTGAGGCACATGTTGTTCTTTTTCCATACACAAAGTGTTCGTTTTTGATCAAGGAACCGCTTGAGTCGCACAGTGAATTCCAGGGCATCTGCATCAACTTGGGCCTAGAGTACCATAAAAGATGTTATGTTACTCCTAATCGCTAGTGCAGCATACGGGCATATTGGCCCTGGGCGATCGTCCAACAAAACAGTCATGGTGATCCAGCCATTGACGACTACGTGCACCTGGCGAATGAAGAAGCCATCAGTTGGCATCTGGAATCCATGGCAAGTGCAGTAAGGAAGCATGTAGCTATTTGGAAAACATAACAGAAAATATGTATCAATACCCAACCTTTATTACAATATATCTATTGATTTCTTAATTCGGCATACGGTTTAAACTAACGAGTAGCACACACATCAAACAATCTCAAAAAAGACAAAAAAAATGTGGAAACTGATACACAATTCGATATGGTCACACATGACATTTTAAAGAAATATTAGCGTTGAATCTGGGTGAATCTAGTGATAGTCTACATACACCTAGATTCTGCACTCCCCATAACCACATAAAAAAAGACAACCACACAGAAAGATAGTACTTCACTTACATTGCCAAAATGAATGTTTAGATAATAATAAGTTAGAGCTTGTTCCGGTGTACAGTAGTCAAAAGCAAACTTACATGATATTCACTGTCTCCATTCTCTTCGCGTAACTCAGACCGTAATGCTCAATGCGCTCGCACCAAAGAATCTTCATGAACTGATTTTACATGTTCCTTACAAACTTTTGGAATGCATAACCTTATCAAATGTTCCTTATTACAAACCACCTCTCACTGCATTCTTACTGAATATTCCCTTCCTCTCAAGGTCAAAAAACAATTGACCCTTATAGTTTGTCCCATGCGTGGGCTTTCTTAGCTCGCAACCAAAAAATCAATGCTGGTGACCTTCACTCAGAATCTAAATACATTCTCACTTTGCAACAACATGGCTCAATGCATTCATGAGAACTCTTACTCGCATACACGTGCAGAGATGCTGTTTCCATCAAACACTGCAGGTGGCTGCCTCAGATGCCAAACTCTAGGGGGCGCCAGTCTGACTCCAATATTATTTGAAATACATTTTAACACAGGCACATTAGTCCTTTGCCTGTACTTTACGCACATTATATTGAGGAACACCTCCAAATGTACCGTACGACTTTCGTGACAAAAGAACACCACTTTTCTGCTTCTTGCTGCCACATCCCATTCTAGCCTCATCAAGCCTCACCTTCCGAGACAGTATTTGATAAGTTTAACAAGTGCAATGTTGTGTTTTTTTTATATGTTTTTGCGGTGATGTCCGGACACCAAAACACGGATGAAAGAAGGCGGGCGCATCGAAACAATCTGACGCACTTCACGCTCTTCACCATCCAATGAGCGAACGCGTCACATGTCCGCGGACATGATGCGCCCGATTAGCCAATCATTATTTTGTCCGCGGAACGAACAGGGAAGTGTGTCCACGGAGCGGACATAGAGATCACTAATTTTTTGAGACCTACTTTTTGATTGTTTAAAAAAAAAACTACTGGACGGATTATCACCAAATTTACAAAAGCACGCTTTTGGGACCAAACCGCTGCTCCTGCCGCAAATTTGGTGAAAATCCATCCAGCGGTTTGATCTGTAGCCATGCGCACAATTTTTCCCCCATTCAGTCTATGGGGAAAAAAATAAATTTTGGGACCCCCTATAACTTTGCCTCGCCTAGCCCAAACCTCACCAAACTTTACAAAAAACTTCAGAGTGCGCCATATACTTTTTTTTGCAAATTTTGGTGAGGATTTGTCCAGGGGGAGCATAGTTATAAGCCGCCCAAAAAGTGCTCTTCCTATGGGATTAGCAATTTAACCATAACTACATGGCCACTACTGTGGCCGTGTAATATACACACACACACACACATACATACATACGGGGGTATGTAACATAATGGTAATATGGGAGGGTGCTGGGGTTTCCCCCGCATACGTATGTGGTGTAAGGGGGGCGGTTTACATTTCTTTAAAAAAAAGTAAAGTCAGCATTTTTCGGCCGTTGTAATAATAGTGGTCACAATAATCACATAGATCCTTGTAAACTACCTATTTGCAGACATTTGATAAACACTGGGAAATCACAGCATTGAATTGCAGTGGTGACAACGTGTGCCCTTTGCATTCCTTCACCGAGCCAAAAGGGTATGCAGGAATTCATGCATTGAGATTTACAAGAGTTAGGGCTTGGTTTGTGTAAGATGCACACACTAGCTAGACCCTCAGCATGCTCGCATATGCAGCAGCAGATGGACACAGTTGTGGTGCAGGTGGTGTGTCTTGCCACTTTGCCTGCGGTACTGCATAGATATCTGATGAGTGGACCGTGCAGTGGGGACCTTGAGCAGAGACCAGACGTGCCTTAAGACCATAACCATAATTTACAACAATGAGACATATTGCAGTGGCAGACGTGGGGGACAGGTGGTGCCGCTTGCCACACTGACTGTCTAATCTTCTCAGCTGTCTGGTGGATGGCCATAACCATGTTTTCAGGAACAAGAGGAATTCCCCTGCTTATTTTTTCTGAAATGAGACGTTTATTGGTTTTCATCAAATGCTTACTTGACTAGGTAGGAGATGGTAAGGAGTGTTCCTGAAGATGTGTTATTCACTGTGGTTTATGCATTTTTATGTTTCTTAACCTGATACATGAAAAATGTATATATGTTTATTAGAGGTATGTTCTAGAAGAAGAGTTTCTTAAAAAAAACAACTCGAAACACATTGGCCCTGATTCATGGATTATTTGCGCCGAATAAACAGGATTTGTGCGCCATTCTGCCCGCAAATCCCCATTTGCTAAACAGGGATTTGCGGGCAGAATGGCGCACAAATCCATGAATCAGGGCCATTGAGTAGAGTATAAAGATTTAGAATCACCTGGAGAAAGTGCCAATTTACTAACAATAATGAATGGTTTAAGGATAGGGTTGCAAAGTGAATCTTTAAAAGATCCCCGCCACCATGATAGAACATTTAAGTAAACCCCAGATTACAGAGCAGTAAATATGCTTTATTTCAGTTACATTGAACCATAAAAGCCAAATTCATTACACAATATGACTGAATGCTTTAACATCTTCATGCAAAGGGCCCGTGTAAAAGTATAAAACAAGAATGACAGTGGGCCTCATTATGAGCATGGCGGTAGTCGTGTCTGTATGGCAGGCACAGCTACTGCCATGCTCGCCACCGGCACCGCCGCCCGCGATTGGGCAATAACCGGCCCATTACAAGATGAGTGGACCAGTAATTGCCCATTCGCGGGAGGCAGTAATCTTGGGCTCCCGATTCCAGAATGGGGGTGGGGAGCATGGTTGCACCGGCACTGTTGACAACGGTGCCGGTGCAATCACGAGTTCTGCTCGCGGGTGCCGCACAGCCCGCCTGGTAAGACCTGGCGGGCTGTCAGGGACCCACGAGCAGAACTCGTAATGCGGTGGCTTGGTATGAACGGTGCTGGTGCCTTACCAGCACCGTTCATACCGTGACCGCCACAGTTATAATGAGGCCCAGTATATTGGCAATATTTCCAAGCCTTAAAAAAGTTATTTATGACAGCGAGTGACCTAAAATCGTCTTCTCTCCTTAATATTTTTAAACCTCATTTAATAACCTTAGCGGTCAAAACGATTTTGAGAAGGATGTTTTATTAAATGAATGCATCTTCCTTTAACTAGTCTTATCAAACTAAAACATCTGTAAAGTCTTTCCTTCAACATTCTTATCTAAATGATGGCCATACAAACTATCTCAGATATGTGTCAAATCCTTTGGCAAGACAGTATATTGCTTTCTTTTGTATTAACTAATTACCTTTGGTAACAAATACAGCTAAATGGTCTCAGGCTGGGTTCAAACGTTATTCCTGTAACAGTGGAGCACAGCCATTACTCTACTCCAGTAAAACCCTACTATCACAAACTCATCTGCATTTAGCCTCATTGTGTAAACTGGCCGTTTTCTGCATCTGGCCTATTTTCATGAGTGGGTCTCTTGTTGGCACTTAGCCTATTTGTGCAGGCTAGCCATGTTTTTGCATTTGGCCTAATTATATAGGTTAGCCATATGCTCCCTGCTGCGCCCTAAAATGGGCATTGTGCAACATCTGTATTGTGTTGGTTTCTGCTCCCAGAGATGGATTATTGGTGGCAGCAAATGTGCTGCACTTAACTGGTTGTTGGGGTACAGATGTATCGCACTTACATGGTTTGCTGGTGGAAGGAAATATGCTGCACTTAACCTAACTGGTTGTTGGAGGTAGGAGATGTGTAGCACTTAGATGTTTTGCCGGGGTAAGGAAATGTGCTGCACTCAACTTAATAGGTTCCTGGGGGTCAAAGCAAATAAACAGTAGGAAAATGCACAAAAATACAAACTTCATTCAAAAACTGGCAGTGCGTAAGTAAAAATGTCAGGAGAACACTAGTTACATTACTTTTGGCGGCATCACCAGGCCTTCAAGAGATAACTTGGGATGGCAAGTACCCTAGAGATACTTTTTGGGGCTTTAGAAAAATCAAGCGCTGTAGGCATGCTATCAATATTATTCGATTTAAGTAGTAGTGATTGAAGCCATCTTTGTCTGGGGTTCCTCAGAACCAGACAGAGAAACAAAATACATTTCATCCTCTTTTACATATCCACACATAGAACAGCTAAGAGTTGCCTCAGCCGACCAATTCTTTGTAAAATAATGTGAAGGATTTCCAACCACAATATACAAGTACCTATCCCTTGGTTTAGTAATCCAAGAAAGATATTGTTCTAAGCCTAGGGCAGGTATATTCTGCAAATAACAGGCTCTTGGATTCATTTCTTTGTAAAATATCCGACAGAGCTCCCGCCCCCAGAAAAAGTCTTAGTGTCCAGGAATCGTCCGAAGCCAAGGTTTCCAGAGTTCAGCAGCATGCAGGGTTGCTGAAAGAGTTTGGCCCTGTAGACTATCAAAGTTTCTTCAATAGCTGTATTTCCACATTGTTTAGAAAATACTAAAAGAGCACCAGTTCATCTGTTTATAATGAAGTTACTTTTTTGAAGTTATGAATTCCAAGATCCAGCATTATTAATCGAACCCCCAAATTATAAAATTCGACATTTTCAATTCTGACACCATCCATTTCAATGTCGAAAGCGGAAGTCGTTTTTTAAAACAAGACTTTTTTTGTAGTCGTTTATGACCAACCTTTGTATGCTGCACAACAAGACAAATTTATTAAAAGTCTTTTTTTAGACCTTGGGGGATGTAGACAGTAAAAAAGCGTAATCGCGAAATTTAAAAAAATGTAATACGTTCATTTCCTATCAAAGGGGCATTCGTTTTAGACCCAATAAAGATCTTGAAATGCAATCCATAAAAAGTGTAAATAAATAAGAGGCCATTAAACACCACTGTCTCACCCCTTTTGTGACAGGAAATGCTTCTGTTTGTTGCCCTTTGGTCACTTGATGCAGGTAATTAACTGGAATGTATTTATTTATTGGATATTTATATTTATTAATTTCATTTGATATAGGTACCCAGGACCCAGAGGTATCAGAGCGCTAGATTACATACATAATAAGGCATAGGTAGTTACAGTACAGAGTTTCAGTTAAACAGTGGTTTCGGAGAGACTCATGCGTATTTGTTAAATAATGCAGTTTTGACTCGTTTGAGGAACTCAAGGTATGAAGGTTTGTTTGCCGATTGAGGGTGGCAGAGGGTTTCATAATGTGGGAGCGATGATGGTGAAGCAGGAGCCCCCTGAACGTTTCTTGGAGAATCTGGGGGTAGCGAGTGCGAGGGATGAGGTTAAGCG
This sequence comes from Ambystoma mexicanum, assembly GCF_040938575.1. NCBI lineage: Eukaryota > Metazoa > Chordata > Amphibia > Caudata > Ambystomatidae > Ambystoma > Ambystoma mexicanum. The sequence goes on from NC_090929.1 coordinate 234,786,002, forward strand.
TAGGGTTCACAGGTTGGGTTTTTCGGAGATGCAGTGGGTGAGATGGGGGGCTGTGTTGTAGAGTGAGCGTGGATACTATTTTAAATTCAATGCATGCTTTGACAGGAAGCCAATGGGCATAGCGCCTGATTTGGGCAATGTGCTGCGAGCGTTTGAGGCCCCAAACTGCTCCAAGGGCGTTCTTCTCTGCGAGTTGTAGTTCATTAAGGTTTTTGGTGGAGGTTCCTGCAAGGATGGCATTGCCGTAGTCAAGTTTGCTGCTGATGGTGGCTCTGGCTAGTGTGAGGCAGTAGCTAGGGGTGAGGAAGTTTGGAGAGTTTGAGGAGTTTGATGGAGTATGCTGCGGAGGAGGCCATGGCTTTCACATGTTTGTTCAAGTTGAGTTCTGCATCTAGGTAGACTCCCAGTGTTTTGACATGGGGTGAGGCGGGGATACTTTCCCCATCGATGATGATGGAGCAGTATGCAGAATCAAGGTGTTTGAGAGGGTGGGGGGTAACCAACAATGAGTAGCTCGGTTTTATCATCATTAAGGCAGAGGTGGTGGTTAGCCATCCAGGCCTGTATGATGTTGTAGATGTGGTTGATGTTTGCCACAGTCAAGCTTGTAGGAGCCAGAGATTTTGAGGAGGATCTGGGTGTCATCAGCAACATTTGTGTAGGGGATATTGAGGTTGTTGAGGCAATCAAACAGGTCTTTGGTATATGTGTTCTAGAGCGTGGGTGAGACGCATGAGCCCTCTGGGACTCAGTAGGGAACTGGGATAGGATCTGCTGCTTACGTGCCGGCAAATAACCTGGAGGTTCAGTCGCTCAGGAAGGATTTGACCCATTTGACTGCTTCTTGGGAGAAGTTGAGGAGGTGGTGAGGCAGTGGCAAAGGATATCATGGTCTACGAGATCGAAAGCTGCTGAGAGGTCGAGTAGCATGAGAATGGTGAGGTCTCCCTTGTCAAGAATTTGATCAAGTTGCATGAAATCAAGGAGGGCGGATTCCGTGCTATGTCTGGGTCTAAAGCCAGATTAGCGTAGGCCGAGTAGGGAGTGGGTCTCAAGGTGGGTTTGCAGTTGTAGATAGGCAGTGCAGTTGAGGATTTTCAGGAGGAAAGGGACTGTGGTAATGGGGCGGTAGTTGGTGGGATCAAGGGAGTGTTGTTTCAGCAGGGGTATGACCCAGGCTTCTTTGATGGCGTTGGGTATGGTGCAAGTGCTGAAGGAGGCATTGAGACATTACGAAGGTGGGGGCCAGGGACGCAGCGCAGTTTTATGATGTGTGCGGGACAGAGGCTTTGAGGTGTTGAATGATGGGGTGTGTTTCTGCAGGGGTGACGGGGGTGAATTTGAAGGAGGCAATGGTGGGTGTGATGGGGGAGGGTGTAAGGTGGGCAGGTTCGACTACAGGAATCTGTGCATTTTTTGAGGATGTTTTTTTCTCTGAAGTTCTGGATTTTGTTGGCTAGGGTGGATTGTACCAAGGTGCAGCAGGCTTTGTCCTTAGAAAAGGTCGAGATGGGTGGGACTGGGGATTCCAGTTCTTTGAGAATTTTGAATAACTCTTTGGTATTGGAGCCGGCTTCTGTGATTCGGATGTTGTAGATGCTGGCTTTGGTGTTAATAATGGGCAGTTTGTAGGAGGCGGTGCAGATGGTGAAGGCATCTTTGTTAGTGGGGGAGTTTTTTTTTTTTGCCAGATGTGTTCTTTAGCGCGCTTGATTTTGCAGAGATTAGCCAAGTCTTTCGATGAACCAGGTGTGGTGGAGATCTCCCCCCCCCCCCCCCCGAGTGGTTGTTTTGAGAAGGGCATGGAGATCCAGGGTGCGGCTCAAGGCGGTGTTGTATGCTGAGGGCGGTCAGGATGGTAGGTTCTAGGAGTTCCTTTGCAAGGTTTTTGTGGGCCTGGTTGTGATCGGTTGGTGGGTGGGTGTCGGTTTTTCAGTAGTGACGTTGAGGTCAATGGTGAATAGGATCAGGGAGTGGTCTGTCCAGGGCATAGGGTTGATGTCTTGGATTTTGGTCGGGGTATTGAGGGATAGGATCCAGTCTAGAGTGTGACCTTTAATGCGAGTTGGGGCTTGGATGCCTTGCGTGAAGTTCATCTCTTGGAGGGTTGAGGCGAGTGTGGAGGCCAGAAGATCGGATGGGTCAGCAAAGTAGTCTAGGAGTGGGAATTTGGTGTTGGGTTTTAGGAGAGGGGCAACGAGGAGAGGTACGTCAGAGTTGTTGGGCTGACGATAGATGAGTAGGATGTTAGTGGTACTTTGAGGGCTGGGATTGGGTTTATAGTCATAATGTCGACAAAAAAATGTCGACAGACAAAAATGTCGAAAAAATAATGTCGAAAATAATAATGTCGACATTCTATACTTTTAATGTAAAAAGTCATAATGTCGAAAAAAAAATGTCGACATTTTTTTTTCGACAATATGACTATAAACCCTTAACACTATCAACACCTCACCCAACACCCTCCTGCAACCCCCCCACACCACCACCCTCCCACCCCTCATATGCAACACATTCTAATTATTTATATATTTATTTATTTATTTTTTCAATAAATAAATAACCAACAAAAAGTATCATTTACTATGGGGGGGTCCCCCCCCAACCCCCCCTCACCCAACACCCCCCTGCCACCCCACCACACCCCCTAACCACCCTCTCACCCCTCATACTCAACACAATCTAATTATTTATTTATTTATTTATTTATTTTTTCAATAAATAAATAACCAAAACGAGTCTAATTTACTATGGGGGGGTCCCCCCCCCAACCCCCCCTCACCCAACACCCCCCTGACACCCCCCCACACCCCCCCCAACCACCCTCTCACCCTCATTCCCAACACATAGTAATTATATATTTATTTATTTATTATTCAATAAATAAATAAACAAATAAATAAAAAGAATATCATTTACTATGGGGATGTCCCCCCAACCCCTCTCACCCAATACCCCCTGCCACCCCCCACCCCTCATACTCAACACATACAACACAACAATAAATATATATTTATTTATTTATACAACATTTCGAAAAAATGTCGACATTAATGTAAAATGTCGACATTTTTGTATGTCGACATTATTGATTTTCGACATTAATTTGTCGACATTTTGACTGTCGACATTATTGATGTCGACATTATGACTGCACACCCTGGGATTGATCTCAGTGAGTAGGATTTCATACCCAGCGATAGGGGGAGGGGGAGGGGGAGGGAGGTTTTGGTGATGATGGCAACTCCACCAACATGGTTGGCAAGTCTGTCAGAGTGGAGGATTGAGTAGTTGGGGGGGATGTAGAGCGCTAGGTGGGATCCAACTGCCTGGTGTAGCCATGTCTCTGTGACGGCAAGCAGGTCAAGGTCGTGGGGAAGTAGTAGGTTATGGATATCGGTGGCGTGGGCGCAAACAGAGTGAGCTTTGATGAGGGCGGAGGCTAGGGGCAGGGGGCCTTGGTAGATGGCAGTGTAGGTGATGTGGAGGAGGTGCTGTTGTGTTGATGGAGGGGTGGAGAGGTGCGTGATCAGAGGCATATGAATCTGGTGGCACCTAAGCAGGTAACATGAGGGGCAATGGTACGTGAGCTGAGGCATGGAGTCTGGCAATACCTAGGCAGGCTGCTGTGGTATCCTTGGAAGGGTAGGCATGTGTGCAGTTGGGGGGGGGGGAAAGTGAGGGTCTGGGGGGATAATGGGAGGGGTTGTAGGTTTAGACCTGGGCTGTGTGTCTGGGCTGGGGGTAGTCTGCCTTGCGGTGTTAAATTGTATGTGGGATTGCAGTGGGGGGTTGCGGGGAGTGTTGGTAGGCAGTTGCGTGTCAGGGTGCCTATCCAGATCAGGGGTGGTAGTGGGCTGTTAGGAGTTATGCTGATGCAGGTGGGTGGGGTGGTAGCGATGGGCAGATGCTGGCAGCGTTGGTAGGCATCTTGTGCTTAGAGGGGAGCTGACTGTGGGCGAGTGGGCATATAGATGGCTAGGGGGTAGTGACTGCGAAGGAGGGCCAGATCACAGGCGAGTGTAGCATGAGTAGCGTGGTAGTCATGGTGGTGTTTTCGGGTGGGGGAGTGGTCAACCTCAATGGTGCTGCTGTTGATGGGGGTCGAGGTTGCATGCAACGGGGTAGAGCTGGGGAGTCTTTTGCGTGTTGAGGTTGGCCATGGCATGGGGGAGGTTACCAAGGCGATTACATTCGGCAGTAGCAGCATGGTTGGTACAATGATTCTGTTCAGCAATAGTGTCAAGGTTAGGTTCAGCAAGGCTAACATGATTCAGTACAGTAATGGTGTCATGGCGAGGTTCAGTATGGCTAACATGATTCAGTACAGTAATGGTATCACTGCTAGGTTACAGTATGGCTAACATGATTCAGTACAGTAATGGTATTGCAGCTAGGTTCAGTGTGCCCAACATGATTTGGTACAGAAATGGTATCAAGGCTAGGATTTGTATGGCTAACATGATTCGGTACAGTGATAGTAGCAAAGCTGGGTTCAGTATGGCCAACATGATTCGGTACAGTAATGGTTGCATGGTTAAGTGCGGTAGGGCTAGCATGGTTATAATGGATCCTTTCGGAAAAGGCATTGGTAGTTGAATACATGTTATACTTGGCGATAGCATGAGGGTACACAGACATCAGGTAACAGGGTGCCATACGTGGTATGGTTGGGTTAACTGTGCTTATGGCTGGGTGAAGAAGTGGTAAGGGTTGAGCTGCGGGTGGACATGTAGTGACAATGCAGGTGGAGTTGGGATACTCCGGGCATACTGCTGGCTTTTGAAGTGGAAGTGTTGTAGAGGCATGAGAGGGCGGCAGTGACATGAGTGGTGGGCGGACTTCGTGGCAGCAGCTGGTTAACAGGAGAATCTCTCCTTGTGCTCATAGCTATGTGCAGCAGTGTTTGTGGGTGGGGATGAAGGGTGGCAGATTTGGCCTGGAAGGCCCCAGATTGAGCACTTGCTGGTAGAAGGGGGTTCATAGCTAGAGCACTTGCTGGTGGTGCCATGGAATATGGGGGCAAAGCACCATAGGTGGTGCATTGCACGTGGACACAGGGGTTCTTACCTTAAACGCACCAATGTGCCAGCCACACACAGAGGGTCGCAGGAGTTTCCATGGGTTGACAGGGGTGGACAGGAGCCTTAGCAGAGGTGCCTTTGGACGGGGGGCGGCTTACGCCTGACGGTGGCACCATTGGCTGTTTAAGTATGCAGCCAATAATTGACTCGATGTGTAGATGTTGCAGTTGTTTTCATTCATGGCGATCTGACAGCCATCTTTCAGATCCCAAGCCACGTTGCCAGATACTGAGTGAGAATTGTATTCACCGGTTGGGAATCTAATATAGATGCTTTATGCTCGATGAACCAGAGCAAAATTTGCTTTCCTTAGGTCTAATTAATTAAACAAAAGTTGTGGGGAGCAGGCATCTGATACTTGCCATACCTTGCATATGCTCGGCATGCATTTGTAGCCATCACAGGGTCACACAATTCAGTGGGGCTCCTCTGCATTGCATGAGCACGACGCTGGTCTGGCTTCTGCAGCATTTATTCCGAGCATTTATTTTTAGCGTATCGGGTGATTAAGAGGTGGGCTCCTCACCAAACTGCCCCAAACTACTGGCAAGGGTCTCAAATTTTATTAGAGCAAGGAATGGATGGAACAATCATTACATCCTCTCCTCGAGATAACTAGTCTTGGTCTGATGAACTAACTACTCGGACCTCAGACTGTTTTAAGGCCTCTTCATTATCTAATGGTTGGTCTGGTTGGGCCAGCAGAAAGGGGAGGCAATCATCTCTATTTAGTCCACGACAATCGGCCACTCCAGCATAACATTTCCCACTCTCTTGTATTGGGGGTCCTCACATAACTCAGGCATTGGTGGTGGACTAACCGGATCTGTGTTTTGTATCGATTTAAATGATAAAGTAGTCGGAATGCCAGTAGACTTGTCTTTATCTAATGTATCGGGATTACCAGATGAGGATTCATTTTTTAGAGGTAGGATTTTGTTTACAGCCTGTTTTTATTAGTTCTGGATAAAGGATATTTATCCATTTCATCTTTACTCAGATCAACTAAAAGAACCTTTATTTCATAAATCAAAAACTTTGCATCCTCTATTGGGGCCATCAACCTCGCTGTTTTTCTACTCTTCCCATCTGGGGAACTTGAGGTAATTGTCTTTGTTTTGGACACATTAAGCTCCAACAAAAGATACAATACAATGACACTTAACTATTTAAGTGCAAGTGGAGTTGGAGCATTAAAAAAACACACTACCAGTATAAATATCAAAGTGCATAACACAAACATTTCATAACAAGCAGGATTTGATCCATACTGTGTGCAGGACAAAGAGAGCATAAACGATTCCCAAGCCCTTCTCACAACTCCGTGCCACCTTAATCAAACCTTAGAGCTGCCAAAGGAACGCTGACTAGCTTAGAGGGCTGCCTTAGTCCGTCTCCCTCCCTTTTATCAGCTCTAAGAGGTTGGACCGGGATTGCCATGACGTGCTGTGGCCAAAGGTAAAAGTAATTTAATCAAAGCCTAGATTGTTCAAGATCACCAAAAAATGTACAACCATGGAGGGCCACACAGCAGCAATTTACAGACACAATGAAGGGTATCAATATACCCTTTTCTTCTTGCAGCACCTTGTCAGTTTAGATTAACGATGTGATAAAAAGGGTTGCACCTGAAGGTCCCCCTAGCACCGGTTCCATGTGTTAATATCCCCGCAAAAAATATCGCCATACAAAAAGAAATCGCCATATTTGTGCATCGATATTAAGGCATGGAACCTGCGGGGGGCGCAAGCCCTGCTCCCAAAAACCCCAAAAATGATCCCCCCCCAAAAATATCACCTTTCAACCGACCATATATACAGCGATATTTTTGGTGGGGATAATCTTACCTGATACCCTAGCACATTTAGCCCTCTCAACCCATAACAGCTTCAAACAGCAGCGCCGATGGAGCGTTAAATGCATTGTGGAATGTTTTCTGATGTTAGGGCAGTGATAGGTGGCACCCCAGAAGAGCAAAGCCAGCACCAGCACCCGTTCCATCAGCTGGGCTCTCATGCTTTGATAATCCACACAATTCAGATACTACAAGTTCTTGGTTGCAGAGGTTCACTTCACACTTTACAGTATGTCAGTTTGTCAGCTGCCAATGATGCCCCTACCTTTCCCCAAACAGCCCCAAAAGGCATGAGTGTTCTTCACAGTGGGTTGTTAAATTAAATAAAATAGGAATAAAGAACGATATTTTTCAAGAGTAAGAAGGAAGAATGACTTTTATTCTCCCATTATGCGCAAGCCCTTGCATGGAGGTTAATGTGCAGCCACATTTTCAGTCATAAATCACTGCTGCCAAATAGGATTTGCGTACGTCATTGACAATGGAAAGATATTTCCTTCAATAGCACAATCACTGCTCCTTGTTTTGAAAATTCTGACCTCAATTCCTTCCAATGACAGACGAAGATAATTCATCGAGGAAAAGGCATCTTATCCAACAGGCCTCCAGTCTGAAAACGGCCTCCAGCCTAGTGATTTCAGTCCTTATTTGTGAGATGTGCCTACTGAGAGCATCTATTGAAGTAGTCGTTAGGCGATGGGCATTGTTTTTGAGAGAACAATTCCAAATGTGGTAATAAACGTTACTACATGCAGAATTCTGAGGTGTGTGGGCTCATTCTGACTTTAATGCTGCTTGAGGGGAATCATCTCAGATATGCAACATTTTCTAATAGCACACGCAGTATTACCACAAGCAGTGTTTCTTCTTGCCCACAGCCCACACGAAAGGGTTTAAAAAAAAAAATTGCAACCTTTTCCATACTGGAAAGTGTTGCTGTCTTTTGAATTGCCATACCTCTTTCGCATGGAAAGGACAGGCTTGTGCACAAGCGGAGTCTAGTATGGAGCCTGCCAAACAGATACACTAGGTGATATTTAAGGACATCTTAGTGGCAATTAAAATTGAAAAGTATCTAGAGATCCAGGTGGCGGACTGAAAGAGCTAAATAGCATGAGGAAGCTTTTAACACAGAACTGTCAAAAGTGCCTTCACAGAAGCAGTATTTTTGAACTCGCTAAGCAACGCCTCAGCTGCTCTACAAATCACCTCTATAATCCGCTACACCGTCCTTCCTCTTGCTGGTCTCTGTTTGCCACTTCCCTCCTCCTCCACCTCATCCGAACTTACCAAAACAACCCAAAGCATCCTGCTCGCCTCCCCTCCTTTGGATGGTCTGTTGTTCATGGCGGTCTCTCCCGCATTTTGCAGCAAATAACAGTAAAAACAAACAAAAAAAGTACAAGAATGTGCAGTAAAAACACATATAACTGTGTCGGTTACATCTGTTCTAAGTAAAGTAAAAGTAGGCCTACATTGGAAACCACCATGCTAGTTATTAGGTTGGTGTCTTCGGCGTCACGCATATGTCCTTAATCAAGTCAGTGTTCCAATATATCTAAGAAGTTATGCATTCTAGTTTCATATAATCGTTGTAGATTAACAAAACTACACTCCTTAGCATTTGGCAAAACTGATTGAATGTAAAATACTTTTATTTGTAGTATGTTGGATTGATTGCTCAGGACGGAAAACTGACTTAGTAGCCATTGGAACTGCTCAGTGAGTGTGTACACATTAGTTTTCATTGGATTTAATATGAATGTGACAACATTTGACTAATGATGTTTGAGGTCTGCATGTTGTGGAAACTTTATAAAACAATTGGTCTTGAAAAAGCTTGTTGTAGCAAAACACATTTTGGCCCGATGAGAATATAAAATGTGACATGAACCAACATTTCTTTATGAAATGTACAAAAGATGAATAAATCAAAGAGTAATACACAACATACATAAATTATTTGAATCCTGGGAATTTGTGGAGTTCAATTTGTAGGTTCGCATGGCACCACCTATAAAAGGGAGCAGCTTAAAACCCTTCCCACTAACGTAGGGATACAAATAATTAGGCGGGATGCCAGCTCTATGAGAAGTTCGTGGTCAGCAGTCTTTCAGTAGCACATGTTGTACAACTGGGAAAGAGCATTGGTTAAATGTGTGCCACAAGTGGCGTTCGGAGCTTGCCAAGAAGGTATTGGCCTGCTTAAAGAGACTAGGATCCAGTGGACAACTACCCGACACATGGAAAGAAAGTACCAGCCTTCCAGTATTTAAAAAAGGTTGCTAGAAGTCGCCATCAAATTATTGCATGCTAGCCATGCTAGATATACCGGCAAACATTTTTGCTGGTGTTGTTCTTAATGAATTAAACCAATGGCTAAATGACCATCATATCCTACCTAATAATCAAAACTGGCTTCAGAGCAAAGCCAAGTACTACTCCTAATTTAATATGCGTGACCTCAACTACTGAATATGCTTGGGATAGACGACAATTACCAGTGTACATAGCTTTCATTGATTTCAGTGCATCTTTTAAACACAGTCATGAGGAATAAACTATTGAACAAACAAGTGAAACGGAATATACCTCATGGCTTGTTACACATGATCCAGCTTCTATACACCGACATCTCTGTGCGTGGGAGAATTAAGGATGGATGGCAAGTAACTGAACCATTTTTTACTGGACGTGGGGTAAAAATGGGCTGTATACTTGCAGCCACCTTGTTTAATTTGTACCTAGCAGTTTTTGCAATCTCGCCGAGACTGGTGGAAGCCCAACCAGTTAAATTCAGTACTATGAATTATAACTGGCTAGGCTACGCTGATGACCTATGCTGTTGGACTACACTCCCAGAGGCCTGCAAACCTTGCTCAATGCCTTGGGGAAAATACGCCAGCAGCAATGGTCTCAGGATTAATATTGAAAAAACTAAGATAGTGGCGTTCTTGGGTAAAGGTAAGAGGAAATACCAAAATAACCAAAAATGGAAAAAACAACAATAAAATAAGTCGAATGTGTAGACAGCTACACGTATCTTGGGGTAGTTATCGATAATAAATTAAACTAGTCTCAGCAATGGACAGTGAATAAGGCAAACTATATGAATATCGCATTCTCTGAGTAACTTCATAGGGAAACAAGGAGGAATATCTTTTAAGACCATTTTACTGATTTATGCATCTAACATTTTACCTTGTATGATCAATGGGGTAGAGGTTTGGGGACACAAACATCGTTCTGAATTAATTCCATTGGAAGCAAAGATCTTGCTATTATTGTTTTGGATGCCGCAGTCACTGCCCATCGCATATCTCCTATTGGTGTTTGACCTCCTCAGGATAACTGGGGCTGTCAATCACAAATTGGTGATGGTATATGAGAAACTAATCCACCTTGATAATGGTACAATAAAATGTGATTTGATGAGAACATTTCTCCCAAATTGATAATCCCATGAAATTTGGGACACTTGGCCACCTGTATGAAATACATAAGAGCTGTGTAAAGAAATGTATTAGTGGTTATTCTGAGACGATGTTAAAAAAGCACAGTCCCAAGAAAATGACATGGTGAAACTAGCATCTAATGTTAATAGTGGCCCTTTTATCTCGTATTGGATGGATTGCTCTTCTTAGACAAAATACATAGATGCCCATTCAAATAGCAGTACTGTGCGTAATTACTTACTATGCAAGTAAGTGCTAGAAATCGAAGGAACAAAATTGGCAATACCACATGCAGAGAGCCTTTATTTGTGCTGAGAATAAAATTGAGCACATCTTGTGCGAGTGTGACAGTTTAGTAGCATTGAGATCTAGTGCACTTGGGTCTTATTATAATGAGGCGTATTAGAACATTGGACCTTTGTGGGATAAAATGATAGAAGGAAACGATGCAAATCTAATTAATGTAATATTGTAATTGTATACGTGTTCTGGAAAAAAGTTTGTTGGAGAATTTCACAGCTCAACTGTTCTGCTCAGAGGATGAATATATTCTAAATCTGACTGGACACACAGACATCCCAGACTACACCTGTAGCTTGGTATTGTGTGGAGAAAAGACCTCGGCACTGTCTAGTGTCCTCTTTGTGATTTACTGTGAACCTCTTTGCTGCTTCATTTTCTTTCTGGACCATACCTGGTGGATAAAGCATTCTTAGTGGATTTCAGGCCAGAAGCACCAGCTTGTGAGATTTAAGTGAGTGCTCAATGTGGGCCCAGAGGAAGGCTGCTAGTATGAGCCTAGAGGAGTGGCTGTTCCAAAAGACAAGGAGCTACAGCTTCTTATTGGCTACCTCAGCAACTCATTGCCTCCCCTTCTATACCTTCCGCAATTCACATTGCTTCAACCTTCTTGTTTTCGCTCTCTGCCCTTCTACATTTCCCTTTACTTTTTCTACTTGCTCCACTCCCAGTGGCTCTGCCCCTCCAGTCTATGAGACTGCATTTGCTCAACCTTTGCTCGTCTCTCCTCATATGGAGTTGAGGGGTCTCTTGCCTGGATCTATGCATATCCAGGACTTTCTTACAAACAATGGTCTTTTGGCTGGTGTGTGGCCTGGGCAAGTAGGGCGAGGTGAGGATTAAACTGCCAGACATTTGCAGCAATACTGAACACAGTCTGGGGCTAACCAGAGTGAGTGGATCAGGGCTGGGAGGAAGGTGGCAGCAATATTATGGGCCATAAATTGGTTTGTCTCCTTTGACAGTGTGGATGTAAGTACATGGAGTGGGGATATAGAACTGGGAAAGGCCAAGCACTATTTTATTTTTAAATGGCAGAGGCATCGGAGCAGTACTCGAGTCTTGGGAACAGTAGACATGCATTGATGGCACGGACAGAAGCAGTCAGATGGCCTTCAGGGAGGTGTAGATGGCTGGGGAAGTGTGTGAATGCACCAAATTTAAGAGCACTGAAGTTTCATGCACCTTTGGATCAGTGGTAGGCATGGAGCAAAGCCACCACTTCCAACTGGAGATGCAAGCAACTGATTGGCACAGGTCAGGGGTTCTCATGTGCAAATTTGGCTGGGTGAGGAACCAGGGGTATAGTAGTAGGTTTTATGATAATGTGACCCTCTAACGGATATCACTTCAGTAGCTGCATACATATCCCAAGTTCCTCCTCATCTGGCCTCCCATCATGATGGGTACCCATTGCTCAAGGAGCCAAGGCACGTGTCCAGTACCAGTCGATCTCAAAAAGAGAATGTTACTTTCAAGTTTTCTGTATACTTGGTAGGAGAGTGAATCTGGTTTCCTGTAGTTTTCAATTGTTCTTCTTGCAGTTTCATGTATAACATTACATTTGTCAATCACTTTTCAAGTATTGGGGTAATGTCAGTGGTAAAAGAGTTCAAAAAAATATTTGACGAACTGTACATCCAGTGGGGGATGGGGTAGGCAGGAGGTTGCAAGTTGCAACATTGTGTCAAGGGGATGTAGAGGGGGCAGGTTGGCAGTGAAGTGGGTCGCCCAGGCATAAGCAAGAGGTCCTCTACATTGTTTTTTATTAATTTCTGTCAGTTGGAACATTTGTATATGGCCTTGTGAAATCCATCGCCGATCTTGACTCTGCTGAAATCCATACTTAACACCTACCTGAATAGCAGCTGCTTCAACAGGGGCCCTGCCAGTAGAAAAATGTGTGCATTCATGAATAAAATTTGGAAATGTATAACAAAGCCTGGATCCCAAGACTAAAAGTGTTTTATCTCCTCTGGTCTGAAAGAATCCGAGGGATGAACCGTCTCCGTTTCTGAATTATCCCAATGGATTGCATTATAGTAGTCCAAGTGACTAGTCACTAAGGCTCCTACTCTAACTGCACACTTGTTCAGTGGTATGAAGGGACAAATACCATGTAGCTACCTAATGTTCAAATCCTGTGGAATTGGCCCAGACCTTTATCAACTGTAACATCTAAGCATTTAACCAGAAATAACTACTTGAAGAGTTTTCCAAAAATCTGTAGAAGGTGGGGTGTTGCGAGAGATAATGTGTTAACGTTATCAGAATCTCCTCCAGCCTTCAATAGTTAAGATGAAGCCAGATAGAGTTCACCCAGTCAGAGCGGTCATTCAGTCTTTGTTAATGTACGGTGAACCAGATTGCAGTTTAGCTATAACTGCTTTAGGGTGGTAAAATGAAGCCGTATTCTTTAAAAAAAAAAATTTTTAAAAAAACGGTCCCAGAATGGTGAAAATGGTTGCAAAAAGTAGTGGCACTATTACAGTAAAAAATAAAAGTAGCAGTGCTCTGCTCACGTTGACCACTGGTTTATGTGTTAAACATTTACGAAACGTTTATCATTTCCCGGGAGTATTTGTTGTTGGGTGTTAAGACTTTCTGCATCTTGTTTCAAGCTCCTTCAGCTGTTGGATATTTCTTTTCTTAGCAAAGTGTATTATTGTCCTGAGCTTCCGGTTCAACCTACCTACTCCCATTCCATCCCTCCCTCTGACATGCCTCCTCAGTGCCCTAACATGGGCCAAAAACATTTTTGCATTTTGTCACATAGACAGTGAAGCGAGCCCTGGTTTTGTTTCCATGTTGTCTAATGTCTCCTCTTAACTGGCGCACATTACCCCTCTCCACCACGCACCTCCCCTTCAGGGGTGCTTAAGAACTATCTTGCGTGGGGACACATACTTAAATCCATATTTCCTTCTGCTCTTTCCATCCTTCGATATTCTCTCTACTTTTTTCCATTGTCCTCATCTACCCCCATCCTCTCTTCCTCACACGTGTTTTCATTCTTTGTATTCGCCTCCCGTTGCCCACTTACCTGCATTCCTATATGGCTTTGCAAGCCTCAAAACATGCATATCTCCTCACTCTTCAACCAACGCAATTGTATCAGCCGAGGGCAGTTTTGCCATCAACTCTCCCCAATCTGGGCTTCCATGGTAATCTACATCCCGCAAATCATCTTAACTTTGCTAGCCCTAGGCCTAGAAGCAGTCATGGCATTTCTCAAGGGATTTGATGCAACACTATCAAATAGCCTAGATCACACAGCTCCTTTTAAAACCAACAACAGCTGGAACGGAAGGGGGTACTGGACACCCACTCCCAACATTTTGTCTCGTTTCTCATGCAGACCATTTTGCATCCATGTACTCAAAAGAAAGAAATGCTCCTCCAAATGTCATTGGCACACATCTTCTGCAAAGGACATCTAGTTTGTGACTGGAAAAAACGAGCTTGCCTTTCAGTTTACTATTCATTTATTACACATTACCTATTCTTTGTATCAATTATACATTCTGTATGGTTGGCTCTAAAATAAACAATTACCCTAGCAGAAGCAGCCACTATACTTATTCATTAGCAAAGTAGCATCCATATTTTATGTACGGTTTTAAAATCAATGTCTTTAGGTGCACATCTTACAGTAAATGTGAACGTTTCTCTATAAGCTACAATTGCCATTTTTATTCATAAGATTATATTTTATGTGGATCATTTGACTAAGGTAGTTTTGAGGACAGTTTTGAGGACAGTTTTGGTTTTCAAAAGTTCACATAAATGCATATTTTAGTTATCTTAGATGCTCTTACTAATCAATAAACATTTAATCAAAAGTTGACATTTTAAAAGTTGTGCAATTACCTGATGTTATGAACAACATTTCTCAATTGTGCAATTTCAGGATGAGCATTTATATACATTTAGATTTTTTACAACAGGGGAGGGAGGGCAATTGTCAGCAATGCATCTACAGTAACCAGGGAAGGAAACGGTGGGAATCAGATCACCCAATCTTAGGCATGGCAGGGAGTGGACAGTGCATGGACCTAGGTGTTAGGGAGGAACCATTCCATTCCTTGAAGAGGAGCGTCTTGAGCTCCTTCATGAACTGTAGACGTGAGGGGGTAAGCCAGATGTTGATAAGGCAGATGTTCCACAGTCTTGATTCTTAGACAGAGAAGGCAATGGTGGAGTTTTTTTTAAACATTTTCCTTAACACTATAGATGTACACAGAACGGGTGTGGCTAAGGATACTAACTATGCACCATCTCTAGCTAAACTGGGTATGCCACATTTTGAGGAGGAATGGTCTTGGTAAAGGACGTTTGAAAATTACAGCAGTTATATCCTTTTTATATGGGAAGGAACACCTGCATTACTGCAAGACTACAAAAAACATGTAATAAAAATGTAAAATGAAAACAATATTGGTATACAAGTGGTTACCAACTACAGTTCACAAATATACTATTTCTTGACTGGAGTTCAACATCAAGAACAAATCAAAAAGGAAGGTTTTCAAGTTAGCAGCATCCCCAAAAGAAGCCTACATAATCACCACCAGAAATGAATGCCTTTGAGCAAAGTGAAGTAAAACCATTAACTTACACAACATCAAAATATAACTAAGATTTTTGAATGGTGGCTATAATATTACACATCTAAAGTAAGCCATTATAAACCACAACATGAATTCAGGACTATTTGCCTCCCTACCGAAGAAGCAATTAAGAAAAACTGAAAAATGTGTGAATAATCATTACAGTCGCAGCTCAAAATACACTACATGACATTTTAAAACCAAAGATAAAAATATTGAACTACCTAGCCTTACTTTTGAAGGCACATCTGGTATTAGACACAGATTGGCTTTAATGTAAATGTGTACTTTCTTAAAAGTATTTAAGCTTGAATTTGTAAGGTCTGCCATATCCATGATGCTCAGTAATGCAAATCATAGGCCTTTGTTAAGGATTGTTTCCTTCAATGTAATAGTTATACTATATTAACTAGGCTTGTTTTTGCCATTGCACACAATTCTTCTCTCACCGGAGTCTGCATTGTGTCCATACTACCCCCTCCATGCATAAATAACATCTGTGTTTTTGACCACCTCTACTCAGCCGATAGGAAATTGTTCAAGGTCCCATATAGGGGAGGAAGGGAGAAAAAGAAAAAAAAAAAGACAGTTTTTGGTGGGGTCTTGGCATGTTACTTTTGCAGTATCTTTACATTTCTTGAAGGTAGACCCTTTATTGTGAATTCTGGTGTTCCAGAGTTATTCCCTTCTTGATCACATTTTCACTTTCACTGAACATAGATGCCACTAAATAGTTGCTGGGTGAAGATCCAGGCGAGCTTTTGAGAGAGCTGCATATTTAGGAGATACTATCACATTTGCTCTGAAAAGCAAAAACACACCCTTTTATATGGATTTCTACTGTTGCTCAATTCTTCTTAGTGGACTTTTTCCTCAATCAGTCTTATGTGATTTTATGGCATGTTTGATCAGTAATTCAACAAGACTGTATAAAGATTAAGTTGGTCTTAGATTTACTTGCAATGTCCTACCATTTTGCTCATAAAAGTTTAGAAGGAGGCATATTCTCAACCCTCTGTGTTTTTGTTTTTTTGTCTAGGTATTACTGTTATGTTACAGCCTACCAAAGAGGATCTTTTTGATCAATCTTTTCAATTTCACAAATCCGTATTAGCATTTCTGGATTGGTATCTCAGTTTGGAGTGCACCCTCTGCTGGGAAAGATCTTCAACATCTGCAACTGACAATATATAACCATTATATTTTTTTGGTTGATTCTATTCTTTTCTCTGCTCCCGGTTAGTGACTTCATTAGAAATTATCACATATATTGAAGGAAAGAACACGGTTAGATTACACCCCAAAAGGACTGCAGCAACTACTGAATGCGTTCGGAATTTATCCAGAGTAATGATTTACATGTTAATCCAGCAAATTCTAGTATTTAAGAATCACAGAGCACGAAAGGTAAATTATAAATGGTTCATGCAGAAGCAACAAATCAGGCAGGTCGATGATCTAATTGATCTGGACATCCAAATTAAATCAGCACCTGCTAAAAGTGCTTGTGAGGATGAGTTACAATTTCTCTAAAAGCCTAGTTGAAAAAAAAAAATACTCGGGACATAGGGAAAGTTTTCAATTCGTCATCTGCTGAACTATTATAAGGCAAAGATTGCTCCTTCACTACTCTATGAATACGAATCCCAACTCACAATCGATAAATTGGGTGCGTACAGTAGGGAAAATATGGAAAAATGTCCTCCATCTCCCGCTGAGCTATCCAAAGGCTACACCTAGATATGAACTTGGATTAGCTTCTTTAAAATTAATCTTAATTGGAAAATGTAACACTTTTTAGATCTAGACAAATCTCTATGGAAAACTCTTTAGAAATCTCCTGAATGAAATGGATAATTGACAAAATAGATTTCTGGTGCAGTTTGATAAATTATATTGGAAAACTGATCAAACAATAATTAATCCGGTACAACTTCAATAGATAATGTTTGCATATGTATTTGTAAATGATTTCTTTTTAGATATATTTTAATATAAGTTGTGATCATGTTTTATTAATTGTTAAATGAAATGTTTTGTTTAGAATGCTTAAAAGTCCCTTCGCAATATGCACAACAAATAAAAAAATAAAAACATTGAAGGGCAGGCACTCCCCAGAGTTCCACGATTTGTAGATTTGGAGATCTGTGCTGAAAACACAAACTCAGGGTTAAAAGGTTCTTTTTATGTGCCACAGTTATTAGTGAAATCCCTCTTTTTGTGTACTCAGGCCAGACTAGAACTGAGCCATGGCACCAACTGAAGAGACAGAAGATAAGCGGTTACGAACAGTGTGTGACATCAATTTAATTGAGTAAAAGCAACTACCTATTGACATACAGGCAAAAGAACCCATACTGTAGCTACAAACCAACCTTTGATGTACAGCACAAAAGCATGACAAAAGGGGGTGTAAATGGTGCCTTTATTACCTTATTTAATAACCAGATCTTTTAGATTAGAAATATGAAAGTCAGCAGCTTTTGCACAATTCATGAGTCTATCCAGCTCCAAATCATCAGGTTACTAAGTGAGTGAAGGAATCCAAGCATTGATAACCATTCACAATATGAGTAGAAATCAGAATAGGAAAGCGTAATACTACCCTGTACCTTTTGGTTTCTTGCTGTCCGAGTTCAGCCTATCATCCATCAGCCTACTATCTGCAAATTGTACGGTAACAAAGGTAAAAAGCTATTCCTTCCTCCTAGCTACATCCTGGCATCTTTTAAGACAACCAAGGTGTCCAACTTACATAATTAGAAGAACCAAAAGCATGCTACCTTTAGGACAAATCTGATCTGGAAATCACAATGCACACATAATGAAATCATAACCCTTTCAAGGGGCTAATTCCAGATCCCCCTCGCCCATAAGTCTCCTAAGTGGGACTCGTCCCAGTCAGTAACTCTATTTACATCACCACTCTCCCTAGACAATCCTCTCATACTCTCCTCACAGGAAGCCCCAGCTTCCCTGTCAACAGTCCCCAGTCATTAATTGTCATGCAGCCACTAGGAAATAGCTACTCCTTACAGCTTCTCTAAGGAGACACTTTGCTGCCACCTACTCCCAGGTACCCCTCACTGCAGTTCAGAGCCATCCAACCAAAGAATTTCCAGCAGGACATCACACCAGGAACTACAATCTAAAAACTTAAGTTTCGGACAGGTTTATACCCATTTTCATGTCCAGCTAAAGGGGAAAACTGCATTATCGGGGTACTCAATGGCATAGGGCTTACAATAGTCTAGTGGCAGGGCGCAAAATAAATGATAAAGGAGAGAAGGCAGGTCAGAGAAAATACCTCTGTCTCCAGCAAATATGGAAAAACAGTGCATGAAATGCGGTCCTTGTATCAGAATATGGCAAAAAATGTTCAACCTTCCACAGTAGTGAAAGCTGAAAAGGACAAAGTCAAAATAGGAAAAAACACGAGCTTGAAAGTTGACAGAAGACTAAATATTCACACCCATAGAAGGGAAATCCGGTGATTGGAAATGCACGTTTGAACTGCTAGTTTACTGCCCATGTTTCATCAGCCACTTGAGCCCCTCCCTCACCCTTTCCTTCCCTACCCCCCCCCACTTATTTGCTGGACCAGAGCTTTCTGCTCCCTTTTCCATTAACCGTTTTTTGTTTACAGGAGATTGGGCTCACGCAATAGGTGTGGCACAAGTCTCCCATGAAAAAATAAAATAAAACTATCCAACCTCGGGGTGTGAACTGCCATCACCTCCTTGTCAGGAGGCATATCAGGTCTGGTGCCTAGGATCAGGCTGGGGGGCTGATATGCGCCCCCTATCCACCCCAATGTGGATGTGATTGCAATAGTAGACCCTCAACATTTCATAGAAGAACTAATGTGCAGGCGATTCCAAGAAGAAAGTGAGGACCAGCAAGAATGTCACCTGAAGAAACCATCAATGGTCGTCATTAAACACAGTGCAGTATTTCCTTTTACCATTACCTTATATGACCACATCCAATAGGGGTTTTATTGCCCCTTGCTTGGTAAAATCCTCACAGACCTGCAACATTTTTTTTTCTAAATACCTCATGCAGTACAAATATTGACATGTGATTTTCACTGTAGCCCGGAATAGAGTTTGCAAAGACTTTTCATTCCTGTTTAGGCATGAAAATGCAGGTCAACAATGGCCCTCCTTAGCATCCTTAGGGTGATTGTGTAGTAACCTTTGGAGCAAGGCCTGGCTGACATCACAGAGTGAATAGCCCTGGATATGTTATTATTGGTTTCTTCACGCACAGTTGTGGAGGGGGTATCAACATTTTTTTACCTCCACCATTTGAACAGAGGTTACATTATCTGGTATTCCTCCAATTTTCAGGCAGTATTAAAACATTAATTCTGCAGTATTACCCGATTGTAGTGCCTTATATCACAGGCAGTATACCCCAAAACAATATTCGTGGTTGGTAAAAAATGAGCAATTTAAAACACTGCCTGTTTGAGCAATAGCACTGTGCTTCTAATGCCCCCCTTCCCCCACTGTGGCAAGCTAGAAGCAGGACTCGAAGCAGGAGACATGGTTTTGTCAAGTGACTCCAATCAAGCACCCCCACTAAGTCAGTGCCTTGTCTGGGATTGCTCAAGGGAAGCCCTTATTTATATATTTTATAGCAAGTTATACCCTGGATGATAAACCCTTGTATAACACCCCTCTCTTTGAATCCCCCTGACCTATCTGAGCCAAGAAGTAGGTTTGTTTTGCAATTTAAAAGATTTATTGGAAAAATTAAACAATATATATATCACACTTTTATAATAAATTAATATTTGATATCACACTTAGGCATATGAATATAATGTTGATCGACAATAGATAATCTGACACTAGCACACTTCTTTAAAATCAATGAGGAGTTAGTATAGGAAGGATAAGGTAGCAGAAAATACTTTTATGGTTTCAAGGAAAGCAATGAGGGAAAAATGCAGCACAGAAATAAACTTGATATGATTTCAACAAAAGATAATATGATCACTTTTTCTTTGACAATTCCCCCACCCCCCCATGCAAGATAAGAAGATGGAAGGAGAGCACAAAATTCTCAGGAATACAAAATGCAATACAAATTTCCAGTTCCCCCCAGCGAGCTTAGAGGAAAACAGGTATGATTTTAAAGCAGGCAAGATCCTTTTAAATGTGGTGGCAATGAAGTGAAAAATATGCTGAAAATGCTTTTAATTCCCTCTAGAGGTTCAGGGTGAGTGAGAGATACTTTAAATCAGTTCAAGTCAGCCCTGATGATTCAGGGATGGTTAAAAGGTTGAAAACGGGATTCAGTAATGGAAGCAAAGACAGATATTTTTACACATGGTTGAAATGAAGCAAACTGTCAATTCGCTGCACTTTTTTCCGAATGCGTCGATCGCGGTTACAGCCGAACTATAAGGAGTAGCACCTATGATTCCAAAGATACGGACGATTTTATGAAGGTAGTTTTTCAGAAATGAAATAATGATTCAAAATGGCAAAATTACACTTTACAGGTTTAAAATCGGAGAAGGGACACACGATTCTATGATGCAGTTCTGGACAGGTTAAAATGGTTTGGATCAGATTATTTTAGACTAAGATTGGTTCTGGCACAGTTCTAGCTGAGTACTCACACTATGATTTTGAAATAGGTCATCAGGGTCTGGTCAGCAGGTTTGGACTGGACTCCGGGCGGTTTCTGGTACTGGTTCTCTGGTTTGGATCTCTGGTTCTGGTCTGTGGTCCTGCTGTCGGCACTTCACAGCGGTCTGGTCTGTGGTTCTGCTGGTCTGGATCAAGTGGATTCTGGATACAGCACTGCTTTCTGGGTCTGCTACCAGTTCTGGCAAAAGTTCTTGGCAAACAATCCAACAGCTCGCCCGGCAGTAGAATAGTTTGGTTGGATTGCTGGATTCTGAAGGCCTGCTGAGAAGAGTTCTCAGCTTGTGGGTTAGGCCTGTGCTTTAAGTTCTGTAGTCTATCTGGAGTTTAGGTTCTGGATGTTCCTTATAGATGTTGTGTGGTCCGGCAAAACGCTCCGCAAGAAAATGAAAAGTGAATGTCTTGCCTGTCCAAGCAGTCTCTTCTTATGTGTTTTGAAAGTGGGTGGGTCAGCTCATTCTGCATGCCCAACCCTCTCATGATTTGATAGGTCAAGGATTCTCTGTGACCTGATTTGAGAAGGGATAGTGTGTCAGAGTGAGTCAGAGTCTTAGTCTATTGAAGAAACGCCCCTTTGCTTTTACTTAGAAAATTAATTTTTCATAACTAACAGGTTTCCCAGATACACACGTCGTTGAAATTACATACACATTTCACAGATTAATTTAAGATACACTCTCGCCCAACTCTGATCCCCCTCAGAGCCTGGGTTCAAAAATGGCAACATTTCGTGCTTTTTAGTGACTTTCGCCACATTGGTTTTTCCTCAAAATTTACACAGACCTGCACCCCTTCCCTGAGCATATTACTGGAAATTACTATGTCTCTATCCTAAACACAGTGTCTGCAATAATAATAAATAGCGGGGTTCGGTCCGAGAACACCGTACAAAGTGGAATTTGGGCTCAAATCGTGAGGGCATTTTTCATTTTCAGGATCCCCAAATTGTACATTTCTGTGAGCTTAATACAAGATTTTAGAAGCATTTAACTTAAACATATATTTGCTGCAATATGAATCCACAGTCCTGTCTGGCGCGCCCCTAGGAAATGGGGGAGTCAGGGATCACATGTCTCTCCTTTCAAGCAGAGCCGTGTTTACAGTCCACACCCAAAATCAGCATACTCCATTCAATTGAAAGGGTCAATTGTGTTGGGTCCAGCAGGCTGAAGGGAAGTCCCCTCCCTCTCAATCAACAGGGCCATGTGATATCCTGCCTCCTGGTGTGGGTCTCTGGGGTGTTAAGAGTTCTCAGGAAAGGCATGTCTTTTGAACTTTTAATTCCATAAGACCCCCTTCTGTTCACTGCACAGTTCTGCAAGACAGCTCTCCTGTCAGGATTTATAGAGCGCCAGCGCCGGTCAGTGTCCAATGCCGGTACTGCACCTATTTTTGACAGCTGTCTTGAATTAATACATTTCAAAAAGAAAGGATTTTACTTGATAGTATATGATCCTTGCTTGACATGGCATTGATGTGGATCTGTAGTAGAGTAAAGTAAAACAGTGAACCATAGTTGGATTTTTGTTTGGTGGTTTCGGGCCCATGATCTTAGCAATTTTTGACATTAATAAAAACAGGTTTTGAACAGAACCATCTTTCTTTGCATTGGTGGGTGGCAGGTCAGGGGACCATTTTGGTGTGCGCAAAACTGCACGGTTCTCCTGGATTCTGGCGCAAATGTGGGCTTTTCCGCCATCTTGGATTTCCTAAACCCACAGCACCAAATGTTGCAGCATAATAGTCCAAACGTGGGTCAGGACACCCAAAAAGACCCCCGCCCGACTGCGCTTTGATTTCGAGTCGAGGGGGAGTCGGATGCAAAGGATGTTTTGATCCACGCGCTGGGATGTGCGCATCATCTTCTTCCGATTCCGCAGATGACAAAGTTCAGCATCTTTTCCTCCATCAGAGTGGATCGATCAGTTCTCCTCGCCGGTCCTGATGGGAGTTTTGGGCGGTACCCTGGGCCCCTCGGATCTTTGCTACCGGTCCCCAGGTCGTCTTCCGTGGTCAGTCTCCAGGTTTTCTTTCTCCTAGGATGACAAAACAAAGCCGCAATACCTATTCGTAGACATTTCGCCCCCACTATTGATATAGTGGGGCGGCATATACATTTTATAAATCAATAGACTTTTACATTCTTATTTTACAAAAAAAAAAAGATATAATTAGAAGACATTTTCATTCAAGAATCATAATATTTTAGAGACTATATGTGGGATATTTTAGGGTTGGAACTGAATTACTCTGGAGAGGCCCCCTCTGGTATTGCAGAGGACTCCTCCACTTGCTGCAGAGTGTGCCCGGGATGGCAACACTTTAACTGATTTATATGGACCCACTTGTCTTCCCCTTCTGCCAAACTACCTTTGGGGATGCGGATCTTGTAAGCAACTGGGGAGATCTTGTCTATAATTTCAAAAGGTCCCTTCCATGTAGGCAAACATTTTCGCTGTTTGGCCTGGTTTCTTTGGATATTGTATAGATAGACCCGGTCTCCCACATTATATACTTTCCTGGAAGGTTTCAAATCGTAATGGGTCTTCATGCTAACAGCCAATCTATCTACATTCTGCTGATCATATGCAAAAGCGTTGAAGGCGTTTCCTTAAATTCTCCACATACTCTTGAGTTGTGGAGGCATTTATCAATGTCTGCTCTTGGGTCCTGTAGAGCAAATGCTAGGGAAGCACCATCTTGCGTCCAGTCATCAGCTCAAATGGTGACATTTTAGTTGCAGATGAAGGGGTAGATCTGATGGCCATTAGGACCAGAGGTAATCAGATATCCCAACTTGGCCCAGAATCTGCTACAAACTTTTTTAATATGCTCACAATGGTCTGGTTGTAGCGTTCTACTGCCCCAGAAGAAGCTGGCCGGTAAGCAATATGTAGCTTCCTTTTGACCTCCAGTATCTCCTGCATCTTTGTCATTACCTCGCTGGTGAAATGGCTACCTCTGTCTGACTCAATCCTTTGAGGTAGACCAAAGCGGGAAAAGATGTGGTTAATCATCAGGGCAGCTGCTGTTTCTGCCTTGCAGTTTGGGGCCGGGAGACATTCCACCCACTTGGTAAACAAGCATGTGACCGTCAACATGTACTTGTTTCCCCTAGAGGAGCGAATCACAGGGCCTATGAAGTCGATTTGCAAATCTGACCATGGCAGTCATCCCCCTCTTTTGGAGAGGCGCCCGGTGTGTGAGGGATGTTGGCTGAAATTGTGCACACACAAGACACCCCTTCAAGTATTGGTCGAGGTCCTGCCCCATGTGTGGCCAGTATGCAACCTCTCAAGATTTCAAGTGTAGTATGAAACCCCCTATGACCGGCGGTGGCCGCATCATGGGCGTGACTTAACATCAGGCTCTGGAATGAGGTAGGAACCACCCACTGATCATGGCCAGCTTGGGATTTCCTTACCAACAAACCGTCTTGGATTCAGAACATTTTTGGACATTTCATCAACACTGTAAGGTCCTCTTTCCAAATGTAATCGGTATGCGTCAGGGGAAAGTTCTCAGGGTCCTCAATGTGTTGGTACAACTTACCAATTATTGGATCCCCTTTCTGAGCTGTAATTAAATCAGCATCTGGGGTCTCCTTGCTCCATTGTGCAGTTGAAATATCATTGTGAGCATTTGTCTGGAACCTAGTGATAGCAGTGACCTGGAGTTCCCCTAACAGGGACTCTATTTCTATTAGATCCCCTTGGATGGCCCATGTTTTGGCCAGCTGATCAGCTAAGTCATTTCCAGTTTTGTCTGGTCCCCCAGTATCTCCTATATATCTGACCTCCACAGGAAAGCCTTGCATTGACAGGATCCAGGAAGTAATTTGGGAATTACTCACATTTCCAGCCCGGATTCTGTCACTTTGGAGATATTGCAGAGGCTGGCGTGGAGTCTCCACTATGAGGTGTTCCACCTGGATGAACAGGCGGTAATTCTTCAATGCCCACAACGTTGCCAGGAGTGCCTTCTCACAATCGTTGAATTTTTCCTCCACAGAGGATAAAGTTTTGCTCGCATAGGAGATTACTTTATTGACCTGGTCATGCTTTTGGTATAATACTGCCGTCAAACACGTATTAGAGAACCCGGTCTCTAGGAAAAACTCCTTGTTTCTGACATGGTAAGCTAGGCAGGGTGCTTGTGAGAGGCTTCTTTTGAGCTGTCTTACTGCCTCGACTTGTTCCGGACCCCATTCCCACTTGACCCCCTCCCCCCCTTCAAGAGACTAATCAGAGGTCTGGTGATCTCTGCGTAGCCCTCAATGAACTTTCTGCTGTAATTAGTCAGTCCAAGGAGGCCCCTTAGTTCCCGCAGAGTAGTGGGGTCTTTCAGTTTCTGAAGTGCTTCCACTTTCTTTTCTTGGGGACAGAGATCCTGAGGAGTAATCTCATGCCCCAAAAAATTAACACGGGTTCTACACCACTGTGCTTTCTGAAAGAAAAGTTTTGCTCCAGCGGCTCTCAACTGTGTCAGAACATAACGGATCTCCGCTATATGTTCCTCCACAGATGAACTTTTGATGAGGACATCATCTACATAAGCCAAGTTACCCCTTGCACCCAGGTCGTGCATGGCCTTGTGTAGGAAAATTTTGAACTCATTGCCGGAGTTGAGGTATCCGAAGGGAGTCAGGGTCCATGTGTACTGCTGGCCCCCAAAGGTAAAAGCCAGTTTGTATTGGTCCTCCCTACTGACAGGCACAGTCCAGTATCCATTGGTCAGGTCTATTGCAGTGAATACCTGTGACCCCTGAATCTGGGCCAGCCCTTGGTCAATGTAGGGCAAAGGCCATCGGGAAGTATGGACCCATTTGTTGAGCTCCCTAAGGTCGGCGCAGAGTCTCCACTGGCCGTTTGGCTTCAATATTCCCAGCACCGGATTATTGAAGGTGCTGTGTACTGGACGGATTATTCCCCGGGACTCAAGGTTCTTAATTATTTCAGTAAGGGACTCCATTGATGCGAGAGGCAAACGATATTGCTTCACAAACACTGGAGTCATGCCAGGGTCCGTGGGAATTGTTGTGTGGATGTCGATGCGCCCACAGTCATGAGTCTACCGCAAAGAGATCTTGGAAATCCAAGAAAACTTGCTTCAACTTTTGCTTCTGTTCCAGAGTCACGCAGGCATCAGCTAGGTTGACTCTCTCTTCCACCATCTGCCTGAAGCCTGGAAAGACTTCTGGTTTTGCTATCTCAGCGGCCTCATCCAGCTGGGTGGAGAAGTCCCTGGTCAGAGTGCTGATTTGGACCGGAGGCTTCAGGTGGGAAAGGCAGCCCTCATGGACCTGGAAAATCACCTCATCCCCTCTGAAGTCACAAGTCACATTTTCCTTACCATAAGGGCAAGCAGTGTACACCAGGAAGTTCCCCCCATGCCGGGTAAAGATCCTGTCTGGTGTTGTATTGTCCTCACTGTCAAAACAGTCCTTGGGGATTGGTCCAAACAGTTAATTTCCTAGATCAATGGAAAAATGTCGGTCATCAAACGCCATTTCAATAATGATGCCTGCGGCTAGAGTACTACTCTAAGTCGCTGTTATCCACCTCTATTGGAATGGTGTCATGTTCTATGTTGACTAATGGTGTTGGGTCTACCCCCAACCCTTGCTGTTGGAGAGAAGCATTTAGATGAATATAAGCATCAGGATTTTTCAATTTTTGTCCTCTTAACTTTCACTTCCAGGGAGAATTGTCGGGTCCTTTCTGGGATGGTGACTTCCTCAATAATCTGAATTTCAGCTTTGAAGTTTATTACGTCCAAACTGATGGCAAAGCGATTGAGAATGTCACTGCCTAAGTAAAAGGCAGCAGTGACGTCTCACACGACCCAACAATTATGGACTATGCTCTTGTTGCCAATGGAGATTTTGAGCATACACCTGCTTGGCAGGAGATGTTTCGAATTGGGCGTTTCCAGATCCATTTCCCATTTGTCTATCAGTTTGAATGTGGGAATGGCTGGATCTTTTGGGAGTTGGCGGAACATGGCTTCGCTGATGAAGCTCTTACCGTTGTTCACACACACTCGGGCGAGAACAGAGTCCTTCCCTTCATTTAACTGAATAGGGATGAACAACTGCTCTCCAATTTGCTGAACATCAGCCAGGCTCGGAGCTGATTTCACCTCTTTCTGGACTATAGGAGTGGGAGTTTCTGATTGTGGATTAGTAAAGAATTTCAGAGTGTTTCCTTCCAGTGTGGAAACCACCTTAAACTGGAAGGAAGGTTAATTTTCAGAAATAGAGAGGACCCCCCCCCCATCACCAGCTCACCAGCCTGTTGTCCTACTGCTATTACTGTCACATCTGGAATTTGGTTGTTCTGGAAGTGAAATTCTACTTGGTCAGATTTTTGTTCAACCATGTGGCAGGTGCCGTTTAAGCTAACATAGTTGACACTCTGCTTTAATTTTATTGGTCGGCTAGTCTGGGTCCAGAGGACCTTGTTTACGCAATCTATTAGGGGCGACAACCTTCTCAGGAGGTCATTCCCTAGTAAACAAGGGGTGCCCTCTGGCACCACTACTATGACCGGGTGTTTCACCTTGTGTCACACACATTTTGATGTCCAAATCTGCAGTCCCCTTGACGGGAATTTCCTTCCCATCAAAGTTCTGGAGTTGCCCAGGAGAGGAATACGGTAATTCTTTCCTCCTTCCTGCATTTAGTTCATCAAAGGCCATTTTGGACAGAAGAGTCGCTTGGGATCCAGTGTCCACCAGTGCCAAAATTGTACCCTGCCCCTGTACTTGTACCGGGGCATAGTATCTTCCCTCCTTCTCCTCAAGGGGGCACAGATAATGCACATTTTTGGACAACTGGTAGGCTAATTTTCTGGTTTTGGACATTGCGAGAGAAGAGATGTGGGCAGAAGTCTGTGGAGAGTCATGGGAATCTGCAAGAAAAAGTTGGCAACTTGAAAGAGAATATTCGAGTTCCCCTGGTTCCAGTCCTGGGCCGCCCCCCCCACCCCCTTTTTGGAGGCAATCACCAGAACCGGTTTGAACCCGGGGATTTTGAGGCTGTTGGTTCTGGGATAGAATGATGGGCAGCGACAGCTCAATCCCCACATCTACCCAGTCTATTGATGCGGTTTTAGGTTCCCCTGGTTCCGGGCCGCCGCCACCCCCCCCTTTTTGGAGGCAGTCACCAGGATGGGTTTGAACCAGGGGTTTTTGGTCTTGTTGGTTCTGGGATAGAATAATGGGAGGCGACAGCTCAATCCCCACATCTACCCAGTCTATGTTGGAATCCCTTGGGACCCATTTTTCCTTGGGAGGAGTTCCCCCATCTCTGAAGATCCTTTTCCCAGGATCCTCTGAGGATCCCTCTCCCTCAAATTGGAAGACCTGTACATCCTCCACAAAATGGGTGTTTGGGTCCTTTGTTTCTCCTACCTCCTCTCTGCTCCTTGGGTGGCAGACTTCCAGGGGTAGATTTTGTTTCTGGTTCCTGGGTTTCCAGGGGCTGTTTACAAATGGGGAAGGAAGTTTCCTCCAAGGCTTTACACCCCCCTTCCCCTTGTGCCTCCTACCTGGGAACCGGCGAGTTATCTGGGTGCTGTCCCCGTCATTGTTCTGGAGCACCAGGCCCAGAGTTTGGTGCATTCTGTGCCGGCATGCTCATCTGAGGGTTCTGCTGAGCCCTTAGCACGCGACCCAGCTCCTGTGCCAAATTCTGGACCTGGCGCTCAAGTTGGGAAACCCGCTCAGGCTACTACGGGGTTCTATTTTCTCCCCTGGGCTGATCCCGGGAAGGGTAGCTATCCCTTCTCTGGTAGTACCCCGGGTTGGGAAGATTTGGGTACCCCTCTACCCTTGGCCTCCCCTCTCCCGGATTAGGTGGTCTGGGCTCAGGGAAGTGGGGAAAGAAGGATGGATGATTTTGAGGCTGGAAATTGGTTGGATACCTGGGGAAAAAGTTCTGCCCAGGGTTTGGTGAAATTCTGCCCTCCTGTGGGAAGTTAGGAGGGAGGTTCCCTGGGTTGGGTGCCTGGTTGGATCTGCCCCCCCCTTGGGCTGGAGGAGTCCACACATACCCCAGGATGGGTCGGTTTCCCTTGTAGCGGGGACTTACATAGTCAGGGGAGCGAGGGACCCCATTTGTGGGACTACCTCCTTGACTCCCTGTCTGTGACTGGTCCCGAGGGCCTTCTGGGCTTAGAATTATTCGGTGCAGGCAGATTTGTAGGCCCCCATCTCCAAATCTAAAACGTGGGCAACCTTTACCTCTGCCATCCAGGCAGCAGCAGGGGTGCTGTTGGTTTTGGGGTTTTTAGGCCGATTCTTATTTTCCACTGGTTTCTGCACCTCATAGATGTGGGTGGCTTGTTCAATGACCCAGTCTAAAGATCTTTTCTCGTGAAAGTCTCTCACGAGCTGGGTCATTATGCACTTGGGTAAGGCATGGAAAAACGTATTAACTAATTTGTTACTGTCCGTGCGTACCCTTTTTGTAGTCTGCGCAAAAGCACTCTTTAACTCCTGCACAAATTCTTGTGGGGCCTGATCCTCCCCACATTGCAAATTGTAGGCTGTCTTGCGAGCCTCTTGGGGATTTCTGTGAACAGAGAAATGTTTCAAGATGGCCACCCTATAGGTGGACCATCTTGAATGATTTTGGTCCTCCAGCCCCGCAAAGAAACTGGAGTATTCTGGGGAGAATGTCCATTTTACATACTGAATGCAGCTACTGCTGTCTTTCAAATGGAAAGTCTCCATCATTTGCTCATAAATCTCCAAGTATTCCCAAACAGAATAATTGGCGTTATTGTGATCAGGGGTGATGACACTCCTTATTGCCTCGATCTGCTTTAAGGGGTCCTTAAGCAAGGCCCTTTTTGCCTTACTGCCCTTTTTGGTTTGGGTAACCCTGGTCCACTCATCCTCTGACTCAGAGGCACTGCTCCCATAGGTGCCCGTCTGATCTTCCAGGTTTTCCCGGATTCTGCGAGCCTGGGAATGGCTGGCAGAATGTGGGGACCTAGTCTCTTGGGCCGCTCAGAGGAGTCTTCAGATCCCTCCTTGCTGCCTGGATTTGATGGGTACCCCCCCACTGACCTAACTGGGCAGAGGTTTTCAGGATGCTCTTAGTGGGCCTACTCTCCTGTGGTTCCCCACTAAATTGCACTGTGCTTAGGTGCCCATGCCCGCCCATCCATTCCTGGGAGGTACTGGCCTATGAACCCCATACTTTTGGCTAGATAGTAATCTGCCCTCCCTGTGGCCCTGTGCTCATGTGCACCAGGGGACATGGGGGTGGCAGAGTCCAAGGACAGAGAGATGAAGGCCTCTGGTACTAGGGCTTCTGAGGTTATGTTCAGGTGTTTCCCTTTCCCAGCGAATTTCATCTCTGTCAGCCCCTGCTCCCTGTTGCAATGCAAGAGCCTGCACTTTCAGTTCCTCAGTTAAGGCCTTACTAGACTATCAGTCTCTCCTGCATGGCTACCTGTTGCTAGAGCCTATCATTGTGCTGACAGAGAGCCTCACTTTCCCTCAGCGCCCCCGATTGGTCCTGGAATACTGGCCCAGTCTTTGCTGCAGGAGGGTTACCTCCTGAGTCCCATCCCTACTGGCCTGTTCCTTTCTTGCTAGAGCCTCTTCCACCCTCCTGGTGTGCTCTAGCAAGTCCTGATGCTCTTTTTGGAGGTCACCCAGCCCCTGGAGGGCTAGGTGATTTTCTTCAATTCTTTCTTTTATTTGGCAGACTTCCTGGCCTAAGGTGTCCCTTTCCTGACTAAGAGCCTGCATCTGTGCCGCTAGGTCGTCCCTCTGCCTTTGAAAGGCACCAGCTTTCTGGCATTCTTGATCAAACTCTGCCTGGGTATCCAGGTCTTTCAAAATCAATGTATTGCTTTCCTCTTTCTCTCTGTCTAGTCGGATTTGCAGGGTGGCTACCTGCTCTGTGCATGCTCTGTTAAAGTCTAGTTGTTGCTCCAGCTTTTTCTGGCTCTGCAGTAGGGAGTCCAAACCTTCTTGGTACTCCTTCTGCGAGGCCAGAAATCTGGTATCCTGGTCAGCCTTTTCCTGTTGCAGGATATCCGTATCCTCCTTTATTTTAATAATATACTGCCAACTATCATTTTCTGACTCCTGGCTCCTCTACAGCCTCTGCTCAGAAAAGACCAGGTCAGATCGGGCCTTCTCTAATGCCATCAGTTGCCTATTTGCCAGCTGTTGGCCTTCAGCACATTTGCCCCGTATGGCTCCCATATGTAAATATAAATATGCCACTACCCTGGCAATCTTGTGCTCATCCTTGGCCTTAGGGGCCATATATAGTTCACTCAGGGCCACATGTAAGGGACCCTGATCTCTCCATATATCTGACCCTGCTTCAGTGATCTGGGGTGCGATTGCCGGCAACCAGACCGCCTGGTCCTGATGAGCCCACTCACCTCTCACAAATAGCTTATGTAAGAGGTGTTCTCTGGCTATTTTGATATCTACCAAGGTCGTCATTCTTGAAATTGAATTCCTTCCTGACTTACAGAAGTTTGTATTTTATTTTGCAAAACAGACCGTTTCCTTAGAGCATTCCATTGAGGGGTGTTTTTACAGTGTAACACGGCGTGGTGATCCAACAGAATTTATATATCCTGGCAGTTAGCACACTGTATTAATCTGCACAAGTGATAGATCTAATCCAGAATCCCGGACGAGCCCACAATCTGTCAAGTGACTCCAATCAAGCACCCCCACTAAGTCAGTGCCTTGTCTGGGATTGCTCAAGGGAAGCCCGTATTTATATATTTTTATAGCAAGTTATACCCTGGATGATAAACCCTTGTATAACACCCTTCTCTTTGAATCCCCCTGACCTCTCTGAGCCAAGAAGTAGGTTTGTTTTGCAATTTAAAAGATTTATTGGAAAAATTAAACAATATATAATCACACTTTTATAATAAATTAATATTTGATATCACACTTAGGCATATGAATATAATGTTGATCGACAATAGATAATCTGACACTAGCACACCTCTTTACAATCGATGAGGAGTTAGTATAGGAAGGATAAGGTAGCAGAAAATACTTTCATGGTTTCAAGGAAAGCAATGAGGGAAAAATGCAGCACAGAAATAAACTTGATATGATTTCAACAAAAGATAATATGATCACTTCTTCTTTGACAATTCCCTCCCCCTCTATGCAAGATAAGAAGATGGAAGGAGAGCATACAATTCTCAGGAATATAAAATGCAATACAAACTTCCAGTTCCCCCCAGCGAGCTTAGAGGAAAACAGGTATGATTTTAAAGCAGGCAAGATCCTTTTAAATGTGGTGGCAATGAAGTGAAAAATATGCTGAAAATGCTTTTAATTCCCTCTAGAGGTTCAGGGTGAGTGAGAGATACTTTAAATCAGTTCAGGTCAGCCCTACCAATGATTCAGGGATGGTCATCAGGTTGAAAACGGGATTCAGTAATGGAAGCAAAGACAGATATTTTTACACGTGGTTGAAATGAAGCAAACTGTCAATTCGCAGCACTTTTTTCTGAGTGTGTCAATCGCGATTACGGCTGAACTATAAGGAGTAGCAAGTCGGTTCTAGGCTTGTTGGAAAGCTTAGAATCTTAGCTTTAAAATGAAAGTTAAACCACGGACGATTTTATGAAGGTAGTTTTTCAGAAATGAAATAATGATTCAAAATGGCAAAATGACACTTTACAGGTTTAAAATCGGAGAAGGGACACACAATTCTATGATGCAGTTCTGGACAGGTTAAAATGGTTTGGATCAGATTATTTTAGACTAAGACATTGGTTCTGGCACAGTTCTAGCGGAGTACTCACTATGAATTTGAAATAGGCCGTCAGGGTCTGGTCAGCAGGTTTGGACTGGACTCCGGGCGGTTTCTGGTACTGGTTCTCTGGTTTGGATCTCTGGTTCTGGTCTGTGGTCCTGCTGTCGGCACTTCACAGCGGTCTGGTCTGTGGTTCTGCTGGTCTGGATCAAGTGGATTCTGGATACAGCACTGCTTTCTGGGTCTGCTACCGGTTCTGGCAAAAGTTCTTGGCAAAGAATCCAACAGCGCGCCCAGCTGTAGAATAGTTTGGTTGGATTGCTGGATTCTGAAGGCCTGCTGAGAAGAGTTCTCAGCTTGTGGGTTAGGCCTTTGCTTTAAGTTATGTAGTCTATCTGGAGTCTAAGTTCTGGATGTTCCTTCTAGATGTTGTGTGGTTCGGCAAAACGCTCCACAAGAAAATGAAAAGTGAATGTCTTGCCTGTCCAAGAAGTCTCTTTATGTGTTTTGAAAGTGGGTGGTCGGCTCATTCTGCATGCCCAACCCTCTCATGATTTGATAGGTCAAGGATTCTCTGTGAATTTGTAATGATGAGGCAGGAAGGCAGTGTTAGGCGGAAACCTGTGCAGTTCCCTCTCGGACCACTGCAAAAGATTTAGGACTACAGGTGGTTGGCAGTAAACCCACTTGGTAGCAGTCTGTACCACACAGATTCACTTGGTAGCTGTGGCTGAGCAGTCAGAGTTCCCTCAAGAAGAGTTAGGCAGTATACTGAGTATTCACTATAGGTCAAAAGAGCACAGTAGAACAGGTAAACACTGACCAGAGCTTGGTGTAAAAGAGATAATTATTTATTTAATACCACATCTAGAAAAACACACAGGCACTAATAGTAAGCAATCCAAAAACACGGTCACTAAAAGATATACACTCCCTTAAAAGAATATTAGACAAGTCTTAAGTAAAGCCCCACTTATTTTCAGACAGCGGTGAGCGCTTAAAGCAGATGGCACTCTAATAATTTGTTTTAAAAAGGGAGAGAAAGAGAGTATAATTTGAAACAGATCCAAACACTTTCACAAGAACACAACAAGAGGGGAAGGCAAAGTAACACCGTGAGTTTAGAGTCAGTGGGCCGGA
Organism: Ambystoma mexicanum; assembly: GCF_040938575.1. Classification (NCBI taxonomy): domain Eukaryota; kingdom Metazoa; phylum Chordata; class Amphibia; order Caudata; family Ambystomatidae; genus Ambystoma; species Ambystoma mexicanum. Next base: position 234,819,873 of record NC_090929.1, read on the forward strand.
TCCACTTTAAGAGGATCAAACGAAATGTGTCCAAGGTCACACAGTTGCAGTGCGCAAAAGTCTCGTAACGGTTCAAAAAGGAGTTGGACCAAAGAAAGGGACCAGTTAGAAGGTCAAGGCGGCCAGCCCAGTTCAGAAGGTTAAGGGATTATTATTACCTTGTAGCAATCTTTAGAAAGGGAGGCCTGGCGGACAAGGTACCTTAAAGTGGTGAGAATACTCCAGCGGGGGCAGTTGTTCCTGGCAGCGGATGCAAGTCGGTGCTTCGTCCGGGGGAAGAGAGGATCTCGTCGGGGAGGAAGACAGGAGTCCGTTGCACTGCCAGGGAAGAAACCAGCCGCAGAGTTTCTCAGGTAAAAAGGAGCGGTCCTTTGATTCGCGGTCCAGTAATAAGTGGTTATCCGGTTGCCGGGGTGCTTGGCACGGGCAATTCGACCGCAAGTCGGTCCGGGGTGCGAAGAGAAGAAGGTAAACTGGTTGTGCCCACCAGTCAGGGGAAGAAGCCTCTCCAGCCGGGAGATCTCTGTCATCGGGAAGTGGCGAGTCTGTTCCGCAGGGCTCCACCGGTGGTGTCGTGGTAGGTCGGCTCAGCTTCTCCCTCGTTGGATTCTCAGGTCCTGTGGCGACTTCTGAAGTTCTAGTCCCCAAAGCCCTGCTTTTATGCAGCATACCCCCATTCACTCAGCCTAGCTGTCAATCAAACATGCTAAGTGGCCAATCACACAACAGTGCGACTAGGGTTACCAAGGTAACTCAGTCCAGGGTGCCTAAACCCCCTCCCACAACCCCTGTGGTACCCAGAGTGGCACCACTTTTGGAGGCTTCTGTGGAGAAGTCCACCAAAAAGTGGAACAAAGGGCTCGACTTGGGTTGGAGTCACGGAAGAGAACACAAACGCCATTTTAGAATGGAGTGCTGGCAAAAAAATACCAACCGGCGAATTAATATTAATTAAATAAACCGGCGGTATGTTCGAGGCTATGAGAATTAAATAATTAAAGTTGGTAGCCTCGAACAATGGGAAAATCCCATAGGGATATATTTGCGGTCGAATATAAAAAGTAGTATCCACTGCCACCAGCCAAAACTCGATCAGGGGGGACGGAGACGTGCCCCCTCGACTAACAGACCCCGGGGCAATCGAATTGCCCCGACCAGTACGTCCACAATATGATGGTTTGTACCTGTTTCTGTTAATAATTTGGGACTAGTAAAGTCAATGGTGACTTTACATGCCCTGGGAGACAGTAGTCAGTCCCAGGGTATGGAGTCTATGGTGGGGTGTCACTATGACACCCCTGTGTTACTCTACGGAGGGTGCTGTGTAACACACATAGTAAAAACATATGAGACCCTATGGAGTAAAGGACCCCATAGCCCATAAAACACATTAACAGTCAAAGGAACACCATAAATCATGTCCAATAGTGGGAGAAAAAGAGTCTCACTCTTGGCAGGAGAAAAAAACAAACTCCAGAAATCCAGCAAAGCTGCTGGGGGAATCACTAGGTTAGGAAATTCAGCCTAAAGAGAATTCTCCCTAACAGGCAGGGATGAAGAAAATTAAAATCCTTTATTCAGGTGAAAGAGAAAAAAAAAATAACTAGTTCAGTCTTCTTCGGTATGGATGAGTCTTCAAATTCCTTTCAATCTTCATAGGCCCAGAGCCTCTCTGGTGTGACTCCCTCTCCCTCAGGTCGAATGTTCTGAAAGAGCGTGGAAGAAACACACAGTCCTTTGTCAGTTTCACTCTTATATAGGGACAAAACACTAATCAACCAATCGGAGGCATCTTTGTTGTCACGTCTATAAATATTCCCCGAAGCCCCGCCCCCTTTCTCTCTGGTCGAGGGTTGCTCCGCTACACTCTCCCACGTCCCTCCTGTCTGGTTCGGAATGTTGCTGGGAAAAACTTCAGGTGAGTGCAGTAAGTAACAGGCCCGGGGAGCGGGTATTATTGCTGCCTCATGGTCGGGGTCCATGCTATCTGACCAACCCCAAGTCCGTGTGGCCGAATTGGGTATGTTGTGTTTCTTATCGGTTTCATCTGACACGTTGTATAAGTGTGATCCGCGGTCAGATTCCGCACCGCGGCCGCCGTTTGCTTCCTTGTCAAGTTCTAACATGCAGTCAATTTCTGAACCGCGGACGCCGTTCCTTCCCGAGTCTCGGCCAGGGTTGCATGTCTGGCGGTCTCGTTCAAGCAATTTGCGACCGCAACCGCTTTTGGGTACTGACTCGTGACCGCTCCCGTTAACCAGCTGCCGGTTGTTGTGAGCTAGAGGTCCTTCCTCTTCACAGACCTGATTTGAGAAGGGATAGTGTGTCAGAGTGAGTCAGAGTCTTAGTCTATTGATGAAACGCCCCTTTGCTTTTACTTAGAAAATGATTTTTTCATAACTAACAGGTTTCCCAGATACACACGTCGTTAAAATTACATACACATTTCACAGATTAATTTAAGATACACTCTCGCCCAACTCTGATCCCCCTCAGAGCCCGGGTTCAAAAATGGCAAAAATTTGTGCTTTTTAGTGACGTTCACCGTATTGGTTTTTCCTCAAAATTTACACAGACCTGCACCCCTTCCCTGAGCATATTACTGGAAATTACTATGTCTCCATCCTAAACACAGTGTCTGCAATATTAATAAATAGCGGGGTTCGGTCCCAGAACACCGTACAAAGTGGAATTTGGGCTCAAATCGTGAGGGCATTTTTCATTTTCAGGATCCCCAAATTGTACATTTCTGTGAGCTTAATACAAGATTTTAGAAGCATTTAACTTAAACATATATTTGCTGCAATATGAATCCACAGTCCTGTCTGGCCCGCCCCTAGGAACTGGGGGCGTCAGGGAATCACATGTCTCTCCTTTCAGGCAGAGCTTCGTTTACAGTCCACACCCAAAATCAGCATACTCCATTCAATTGAAAGGGTCTATTGTGTTGGGTCCAGCAGGCTGCAGGGAAGTCCCCTCCCTCTCAATCAACAGGCCGAAGTGATATCCTGCCTCCTGGTGTGGGTCTCTGGGGTGTTAAGAGTTCTCAGGAAAGGCAGGTCTTTTGAACTTTTAATTCCATAAGACCCTCTTCTGTTCACTGCACAGTTCTGCAAGACAGCTCTCCTGTCAGGATTTATAGAGCGCCAGCACCGGTCAGTATCCAATGCCGGTACTGCACCTATTTTTGACAGCTGTCTTGAATTAATACATTTCAAAAGGAAAGGATTTTACTTGATGGTATATGATCCTTGCTTGACATGGCATTGGTGTGGATATGTAGTAGAGTAAAGTAAAACACTCAACCATAGTTGGATTTTTGTTTGGTGGTTTCGGGCCCGTGATCTTAGCAATTTTTGACATTAATAAAAACGGGTTTTGAACAGAACCATCTTTCTTTGCACTGGTGGGTGGCAGGTCAGGGGACCATTTTGGTGTGCGCAAAACTGCACGGTTCTCCTGGATTCTGGCACAAATGTGGGCTTTTCCGCCATCTTGGATTTCCTAAGCCCACAGCACCAAATGTTGTTGCATAATAGTCCAAACATGGGTCAGGACACCCAACAGTTTACATGTGGGTTTATTTAAATATTTAAAAAAAAACACCTCACTGACCTTATTCTAAAAAGGGAGTTCCCGTCTTAAAACTATAAACTATTCTGCTCGTTGATAGCCCAAAATAAAGTAATCCTTGGTCCAAACCTATTCATTATACTGACCCTTCCACTTAGAAAATTAGCTTGAGTGCTCTGCTCGAGTTTTCACCACAGTCTCTTAGGCACTCCAGGAATACTTCATGGTCTTGATCCAATAGTTTTGAATTAATACCAGTTCTGCTCAAACAAACAGTTCGACAGTCTATAAAGATTCCTCAAAAGGTTTCACAAAGTTCCAACAAAAAGTCTCAATTCCTTGAAAACACAAAATGCCCAAATTTCTCTAGGTGTAGCGATATTTCCCTGCTTTCTCTCCGACACTTTGGTTGATTTCTTCCCAATTTAGTCAACTGTTGGGTGCCCCCCGTGCACCACTTATACTTTACTTTGCTCGTTGTAGCCCTGTGGCTTCTCCGGGTCCCTCTGTCGCAACGTCTCACTTGATTCTCTGGAGCTCTGATGAGCCCTCTGTATGTTTGGCTCTCATGGGTCCCAATGACCCATCTGAAGATTTGTACAGCTCTGGTTTCTGAGGCTCCTGCAAACCTTTCGCTCTGGTGTTCCCTCTTTAGACTGGTCCCTGTGACCCTTGGATGGGAATAGGGTAGTCCTTCCCTCTACCCAACTTGTTCATTCCTTTCTTCTCCTCCCTCCAACATGGACAACCCACATACCTGCTGTGCTGCAGGGTTTGCTCCAGTGAGGGTCCATTTCCTCAGAGGTGGGAGCATTCTACATGGCTTGCCGCCCTTCCATACTGGGGATTAGCGGTTTTCATGTGCCACTAGTATCTGCATTTTTTCCCACTGGTTGGCTTTCGGGTTGAGAGTGGAGATACCTGTCCTTCCTTCGTTTCCAGATTGGGTGGCTGTTTGCAGTTTCTGGGGCCACCACGGTGCTCTTTGCATGGCCACCGCTTCTCAGGCCCCACACTCTGCTGGACGGACATCTGCCCCAGGCATATGCTTTCTCCCATGCTAAAGCCATCTCTCCAGTTCTGTGCAGTTTTGCACCTCACAAATGTTCTCACACCCAAGGCTCGCCCTCGGTGTAGGGTTTCTCATCCTCCATTCAGGGGTTGCTGGCAATTTGTTCTCGCTCCAAGATGGAACAGGAGCAGACTGTTCTCCACCGGCTGTCAAGCCTGTAGGAGGTTCAGTACTACCTTGAGCCAAAGAAACAAATGTGATGTCAGTCTCTTACTCCCATGTAGGCAGATAATACTTTAGGTATCAGAGTTCCCTGTTGGAATGGTAGTCCGTGTACACTGAAGGGGCGTCACTCCCAGTGAAGTTGCACTTTCTCAAACCCCTAGGGGGGGTTTTGCTGAAAGGGCTCACCTCCCTAGCCTTAAAGGGGGTGGCCCTCTTAGAGAGAAGAAGTGATGAAGTCTCCAGATGCGTCACGCACCCCCCCCCCCACCCCACAGTAGTATTGGTGGAAGAGCGTGATTCAACACACTCTTCAAAGGCTCTATCAGTCCTCAGAGATGGTTGCTATTGGACACATATAACACTTACTTGGGATTTGTCAGGGTGGTGGGGCGGGGGGCTCTACAAAGATGTGCATGACTAACACCAGAGTTCCTAACAGCTCCACCTAGATGTTCCAATAAATGCTGGAGAGGATCAATCCCAGCACCATCTTGCAGGGCATGGATAGAGGGTGCAAATAGATGATAAGTAAGGCATAATCCAACTCCATCCACTAGGATTCCTGATAGTGTTTGTCTTATTGTTTGATGGTGCACAAAGACAAAAAACATGGTTAACATTTGCTGCCAGGATAAAGAGTATGTGGTTACAAAAGCTCACAAGAAGAGTGCACATTGGCTTAAGTGCTCTTGCTCTACTTGAACAACTAGGATAAAACCCACCTATAGCGTTTACCTTATGTGAGAAATCTTTTATACTCTACAGTCTGTGAATTGGCATTTTGTGTTCCTGTCTGGGGTATTCAAACCATGGTCTGCACAGGGAATGAGTGCAGGAAGATACAATGATACTGATGAAACAAATAAGGGGGCTCAGAGTGAGGCTGAGAAACATTAATCGATAGTGCTTGTGATAGCTTTGGTGCGTGTTGATGCGGCCAAAGTGAACCTTTAATAAGCATGGCAGAAATTAGAAGGGTACATGTTAAGATGATACCCACTATCCCAGCATCTAGATATGGTTTGTTCTGTGTAGTGTACAATACAAGTACAGTATATTCTGTCCTATCCCATAAGGCCAAGGGTCTGGACACTGCCATATGAACCGACACTTCATTAGTTGAAAGCAGTGTATTTTCATAAAAGTTAATTGGTTTGAAAAATTGCCACTTTAGTCACTTTTGACATTATGCTAAACATACTCATGAAAGAAATGTCATTCAAGTTAAATGGAAGTTGTAATTTTGTACTGCAATCCCCAACAGTTTGCAGCTTTATGTCTTAACAGCAAGCAAAACAATCCACTTAACATATCCTCAATTGCTTGTAATTAGAAACAGCAGCGAGAATAGACAAACTGTTTCTGCCGTTTAATTGCGTGTAGGTATAAATTACATTCTTTTTAAAAACATTTCTTTATGGGCAACATATTTGCCTACACATTCCCTGGTGAGGCGTCCTTTATTAAGGTCTGCAAAAGAACACAATGATATCCATGTGACAGTGCTTTGCAGATGTGTCTCCAATTACCCCCTCTTAACCATTGCCTACACTGAAGATGGGCTGGACAACTACTTCAGAAGATTTTACAGAGGAAACTGTATGAAGGAGAGGGTAAATAGTATAAACTATACCAAAAAAAACACAAAATAGTTGCAGTTCAACACTAAACAGATCTTTTTGTACATTACTGGGAACTGCATACAAGAGCAGTGTACAGCCACACTGGATGCACAGTGGTACACACACACACAGACACACACACAGACACACACACACACTGACACAGCAACAATAAATCTAACAGGAATCAATGTTTCATCTCCCATCCACAAGATATCACAACACAGGCCTTATACGTGCTCAATGTATACTTCCTGCAGTCAACGGTCCGAATCGCAGCAGGGTGCACACTCCTTTCTTCAGCCAACTAGGTCAATAAATGGAATGTCCTTAAATTGGGTTATAGCCCCCCCCCCCCACCTATACAAAAGTGCTTAAAAAATAATTGTTACATACAAATGTGATTTACTATTATTAAAATTACTGGTATGAAAGTGCATTGGCAGATACAAAGATCGTGCTTTTTTTTCCTTTTTATAATGGGAACAGCAAGATGGGCCCCGCTTTATTCTGACCCATGTTGATCAACTTACAAAACACACCAATAAACCACACACAATGTTATGCTTTATTTTGGTTGTGATCATAAACGGCAGCAACATTTACATATTTTGACAATCACAGCAGTGTTTTCTTAGGGTTCCTGAAGTCCTTCATGGATGCTACCAGCTCCAAAAGAAGAGCCTACTGCCGAGCTTGGAAGGTTTCAACTCAGCGTCAATCACTGGATTTGGCTCTGGTCTTGGACGAGAGTGAAACACATTTTCAGGTATAGGACGGTCAGTCTGCACTTTTGTAACCTGGCGGAAGAAAAAACGTTTGATTGCAACGTTAATAAACAGTCTTTTTAATCAAAAAGAAATCAATTTTTCAGATAATTTCACTTAAAGGAACAGAATCCAAATCACACCATTGCGATCAGTGGAGCAGAAGTGGCAAGCGGTGGCAAGCGGTGGCCACCAGCTTAAGTGCACAGGGACTTTACTGTCCTAAACTTGAGGGTTATAGTTATTAGCACACTAGCCCCGTATCTGGGGGAGTGATAGTATTTTTTTTGTTTTCAATTGAAGCAGGCTTGAAGAAACCATTCCCCTTAGAAGCAATGACACCATGTAAATCGTAAAAGTGATTTGGACCCTTTACAGTTTCCATGCCAGGCAGCCATAACTTGCACCAAAGGCCTGAGATGGAAAACAGGAGGTAAGTGACTACAGTTGGGAGTGGGGATAGGAAGAGGCCTGGGGCCCTGGCTGATCGAAAACATGGCAGAGATGGGGGAAAGGCACAAGAGGCTGTGAGAATGCAGGTAGGAACTGGATTTTGCTCTTGTTCCTGGCATCCTGACTCGGCAGCGCCTCTATCCCTAGTGTTAATATAAGCTTACCAAAGTTGAAGACTCCTGAACTACCGATTTTAACTTTTCTTGAGGAGCCAGCACCAGTTTAAATACAGTGTTGACTAAAGCACAAGCCTCTTTAGAATGACGCCAAATCCTCTTTCCAAAAAAAAAAAAAAGTTAAACAAGCGTACTTCCAGGCGTCAAGTGGAATGTTTTGGAACAAAATCAGGATCAGAGGTTACCAATAAATTCACATACAAGTGCATGTTTAAAGTAGCTTTGAGAATATTGAACATACTAGCAATCTTACTGGTACAGTCAGCCCAAACAGATTTAAGTCGCACAATGTTTTCCAAGGTTAACATTCATACAAGGTGCGTGGCATTTGCCACAACTGGTGACATCAAAACTACAGAAACAAACAGGTTTCCTTGCATGTTAAAATTCTACCACAGCTTTGGTGCAATGTGCTTAGCAGCTCTGGGTGAAGGTTTTACTTGAACCTTATGGTAGAACAATTAAAAATTGTGTAATTCACAGCTCGGATAAATTATTTGCCTATAGTAAACTTAAAGGCAACTAAGAGACAGGGAAAGATTATAGCTTATTTTCGAAATTTCAAGTACGACAAAAGGACAATTGTTGAAAGACTGGTGAAACACTATTCCCTCTTCGATGAAGATATCCGTAACATTCATTGCCATGGAAACGGACGAAAAGATAGAATCTAAAATGCCAAATGCCCTTTTAGTGTGCATTCGGCATAGTAGATTAGATTGAAGCCCATGATACCGCACAGGAGAGCGGGGGAATTGTTGGGGCGTCGATTGAATTACAAAATTACAGAGCCCACTTGATCTTTTGGGATTTTAACTGTTTGTCCCCTGCTAAAATCCAAAAGATCGAATTACAAAATGCAGGCAAGTGGGCTCTGTAATTTTGTAATTCGATCTTTTGGGATACATCCTTTGAACGTACATCATTATTAGTAAAACAGAGCAAAGGCAGTCCAGTTATACTTGTTTACTGGCTCTCCTTGCGTAAGCCCGATGTTGCAAGGATGTAAACTCGCAAAGTCGGAGCTTTCATACCAAAGAAAAGCATTAGTTAGTGGAAAGATTTGTTGAGGACTAGAATAGGAAAGTGTCTGCTAGGACACAATAAGAAATTAAATCCTTGTATTCATGCTTTTAATGATTATTTTGCCAGAGCATCAGGAAGTCACACCAAATCATTTAATTGACGTGTATGGTCTTTGCTTTCCATGACCATCAACCATTGAAGTGGCAACCAAAGATGCAGAAACGACCAGAAGTAGAGTTTAAGGCACTGAACGTTTTAATGAAATACTGAAAATTCCTAAGTACGCTGGTGCAATTTAGCATCTGTAAACATGTTCATTGTGGAGAATGGGGGCAATGGATTGCTGACAAGCTGCAGACACTGCAAGGACAGCTAAAGCAGAACTGAGAGGAGGACAGAGTGTGGTTTGCGTGTGTTCTGTGTGTGTGGGGGTGGAGGGGACAAAGCACAGTCACTACGTAAAGAAAGATGGCATAATGAATCAAATAAGGAATAAAAATGCACTGCAGGATCAATGAAAAGTTTTTACACAGCTCTAATTTTTAATTCTCAACAGTACCAAAGTAATGAACATTTGAAATCTCTTTTTGATATCACTAAACTGATTTATGGACCACAGGTTTTCTTAAAGTCCTGGATGAAAAATGCATTGGAGTCCTTGCCTGAAGAACTAGTTAAAACGTCAGACTATATTCTATGTATCAGCCAAAGTACTGCATTACTGCAAAATGGTCTTGAGGACGCAAATGATCTTTGGAGGCCTGGGGTCATGACTATTCTTGGACCAAGCTTGAAAACAAGAACATGTAAAAGGTTAGCAGTGCAATGTACAGGCGGCCATACACTTTAAATTCACTTTGTTTGTGATCTATGGGAATTGGAGATTGTGGCCATTAACTGCGAAGATTGTGGTCAATTGCACTAAACGTGGTTTAGATTTGTATGTGCAAACCAGTGCAGAGAACAGAGTAATTGCTTCACTGAAAGAAAAAAAGAAAAAAATCATCACTAAAATTAAGCAGGGTAAGCATTTTGAAATTGGCCAGAAACTAATAGAACAAACCTTTCAAGGGTGTACCAAAGCACAACTGCATTAATCCACCGAAAACTATAGTGTGATGCAGTGAATTTCTTGAATGACCGAGCAAGAGATTTTGGGAATATGAGAGGACTAAAAGTAACCTGTAAATGTATCATCTTTCTGAATGTCATAAAAACAACCTGTCACTTACTAAAAGGGACACTTTTTCAATGACAAATGATTGTATTCTCTTACTAATTCAGATCGAATTCACTCTTCTTTCATTTAATCTTATCTTGGTTTCTACCTTTTTGTCTTTTAATCTTTTCCCTACACACCATCACCACTTATCGGCATGCAACAAATTCCTTTACTGCTCCCCCTTTCTCCAGGCTTTTGCTCCCGATTCAAGTCCACCATTTTCAACATGTGTAGTGTCATTTCCTTCTGGCTGACCCGCTGCAACCACTTCCTCCATTGTATCGTTTAACTTTTTTATTCAATTTCTTTCCTTTGAAAAACAATGTTCTCCCTTATGTTTTTACTTGTCTTGGATTTTCTTAAGCAGAGGATCATACAGTATCAACTCCCCATAATTACTGGCAAGACATAAGAACGAAGGAAGTATTTATGGATGTAGATTATACTGTGGGTACAACAGTAGTAGAACATTCTAAACATGCCACATTAAAAATATTGTACCAAAAGAAAAAAAATATATTTCATACAAACTGTCAAGTGAATCCATAGGACCAAAATGAATGTAAAATGCTATCCAAATCGCATTATACACTGTGCGTGGCAAAACAATGAGATGTGAAACATTCCTAGATTATATAGTTGTTAAAATGGCAAAGTATACAATTACTTTATTTAACAATTATTTAACATCCAGTAATTAAAATTAGAGAACGGAAGTGAATGGATAAGAAAACCATAGTAAAGTAGCTTTTCCCTGGAACAATCAATTCATTTATGTAATATCCAACGTTCATCCATTAGGCCTTAATTCATATTTCAACAATACTTTGCACTCTACGTCTTCAAGTATGTGCTTACTCCCCTATGGTAATCATTTTTTTCGACTAGTTTTCCAAATAGACTCGTTTTTCCACTGCACCCGTTTGAAGCAATTTGTCTCACTATAAGATAAATGTATGGCCTGTGCACCAACAGATCTGGTCATATTGATCATAAAAATTAAGAACTGGGCATCCTGCAATAATGTGCACAGGTTTGCAAGCCTAATGCACCTTAAGCACTTAAAAAAAAAAAAAAGAGAATTCTTACCAAGCCACTTTGTTCCTGGGTAAAATGTAGTCTATACAGTTTGAAATATGAAGCTCTTTTCAGGCCTGTTTTGTGAATAGATGGGTTGGCTGATCTTTGTAGAGCTGGGAAAGTTTCGAATTTGCTTATAGTGCTGTGATCAATAACCAGATTATCATTTTACACTAAAATGCAAAACATTTAGGATATGTTTAGTCAGAATTAATTTTAGACAATCCTCAGATTCCCTTCAATTCATTATATTGATTAATAAGGACATGCAGTTTAGTGCAGAAGGAACGAGATACAAGTACAGATACAATCACAGCAAGACCAATGATAGGTTTGTGGGGAAGGAACTTTAAAAGGGAGAAGTTATGCATAGAGAGAAAACCACCATTGGTAGAATTGAGGAAGGACCTGGGTAGGTTTTATAGAATGTGGGTAGCCAAGATGAGGACTTTTGTCTTGAGGGAAGAATTAGTAGAGAGGTAGGCCAATGAGTAGCCATGAGCATTAGTCTAGCTTTCCGAGCAAGAGGAGTAATAAATTGACACTTGAATGTTAAGAAGGTTAATACAAGCAGAAGTGATTTGTTGCAGTCAGAGACCACTATTAAAGTGAAGTGGGCAGCAAGTGTTTGATCCTTGGGCAAGAGTGTCAGGAGGGGAGGAGATGGGAGAGAGGAGGGTAGAGTTGGCATTGGAAGGCGGGAGAAGTTTTTTTTTTTTTAAATGTATGTAAATGGCACCTTCCTGCAGAATTCAGTATTAGCGTAGTTTCATCAAAAGTCTATTAACCAGGATGATTCAATTGCTTGTTATAATTCAGCTATCTGTCCCACTGGGGATAAAACAAGAGCTTTTATACAGCAAATAATTCACTTGAAAACCTTGATGAAAGGCGAAGTCAGGGCAGATGCATGGCTCCATCCACCCCCTTCTTTGCCCTGCTCACACATACTGCAACTTTGACCCAAATTCCTTTGTTCCCAATCTAGGAGGATTACCAAGCAGGGTGAGCTACTGAGCCAGTTTTATGGAGGAAAGGGGATGATGGACTAAGAGTACAGAAGTCACAATGGGGGAAAACAACCAATTATGTTTTATACCCTTTCCTCAATACAATTAGCCGGTGAGATAGCACAGCGAGTAGAGCACTCGCTTTGACATCTGTGCAGAGCCTGCCAACGCAGGTTAGAATCCCGGCAGGACCAAAGCTTTTCATCCTTCCGAGGTCAATAAATGAGCACCACACACCGTGGGTAATAATAAGCAGCCCTCAGATGCCTGAGGGTTTGTAGCACTATACCAGTGCAAATTTGTATTATTCAGATTGCCCAGGCAGAGCCACATAGAGGGAGGAGTGAAAGGATAAAATAGCCCACTTACCCAAAAACATCCTTAAAGGCAGTTTTGACAAATGGAGCGTCAACCAAAAATTGGAGTAGTGCTAACACTAGGCAGGGGATGAGGCACATACCACAAAGCGATAGTAGCCATCTTAAATCGGTTGAAACACAAAAGGTAACAAAATGCCTTTTCCAGGAACATAAATCCTTCAATAGATCTAGTCGAAAGTTCATAACCTGCTGCAAATGCAGGTTTTGTAGAGGTTTCTCATTCCGTGGCAGGATTTGGAAACCACTGGTAGGAAAATCTCCTGGCTAATATGGAACACAGATTCAACCTTGGCTACAAAAGAAGCATGTACATGGTGCAACCACCATATCGTAATGAAACCCAGCATTTGGCTGTTGCAGGAACTTGTCACTGCTGATGCATTATGCCAAAGTAATAACCGACTAAAAAGCACTTTTCTAAGAGACCCATTTTCGGTCCACTATGGAAATTGTCAATAAGCAGAGCAATAAGCCAGAGAGGATTCTATCTGAACACCAGACCTAGCAAGGTGGCACAGAGAGCAAGATAGGGAGTTAAACTTCCCATACAGGGGCTATTTGTTAAGCCAATTCCAATTACATTTGTGCTAACTACGCCTGGATTTCTTACTAGCTGCCAGGATAATTACCTTCTTCTGAGATGGTCGTAGAAGTCGAGTTACCTACTCAGGAATCCAGGGGCTAAACCCACACCGAGTGGAGGGATGTAGAGTTAAACATTCTACCTGCCAGAAAGTTAATTATGTAGTGGCCTACTGGCCATAGCTGTGCCACTAGGAGGCAACACATTAGGCTCATTTTGATTTTGTGCGTGATCTTTGGACTCAAGTGTGGTGGGGAGTGACCTATGCCAACAGCTTCCCCCGTGAAGACGATGTAATAAAAAAAGAAAAACACAGATTCCCACCTCCTTGGACATGATTTATGGTTCAGCGGTCCAGCAAAGTATGGCGCCACCCCCCAAAATCTGAGCGCGGACTCCTGATACAGAGACCCCACTGGCCAATACAAAGAAAAGGGCTGCGATCTGTAGTTATGGGTGAGATCAATGGATAATCTGCAAAGAGGTAGAACCAGTCCACCCTGCTCTAACGCATGCTTGTAGACAGACCATCTGGTGGCATTGGCATAAATAAGTACTTTTTGGCCATTTATCTCTGGAATGAAGACCTGTAGCATCAGCAAAACAGCCTTCAACTGAAAGGTGATGAAAAACATAACTGCCCCCCCATCACCATACTCTGATACATTTATGATGGAGGCTCAGAGAAATAGAAAAGGGGCAGCACAAAGCCGATTGTAGTCACAGGGCCACTAAGAGATCTCCACGATTTATAGGGAACCAGGATCAGAAAATATTGGGGCTGATATGTCCACCAGTGAGCCATCTGTAACAAGATCAGTCTCAACTTCAACTTGAGTACACCAAGAAAAACTACCACAATGCACGGCACCCGTATCCCTGAATTTTCTGGTACTGAAGAAATGCTCAGTGGAAATGTAAACTGATCCTAAAAGATGTTCCGCACCAGTATCCCCTTTAAGGAGAGAGAAACTTCGCTTCAATGGGTTTCACTGACAATCAATGGTTGTTTTCACCGGAAATAAATAAAATGAGGCTACTGAATTTTGGCAAGGTAACAAGGTGAACAGCATCAAGATGAACATGTCACAGAGGGTCAATTATCTTCTGCCAATGCTGTTTCGGAGACCCATGCAACCTATTCAGAGATCTGAACCAAATTATTTCTATGGCAAAAGGAAGCCTCCCCAACGTGGAAGTTACAGCTCCCTTCTGGGATTGGGGCAGCGATTGTGCTAAACAAATAGGGGGTGTGCAGCGAACTTCGGCTTTGAGTAAATATTCGGCCGAATTGCGGTTGAAAAATAGCTAATTTACTCCGGACGAATAATTATTTGCTATTTGGATCCAAGCCGAATACTTTGCCTTCTCGTTTTAATACTATGGAGTGCATATTGCAAAAGGGAACAGAAGTACACTTTGACAGAATGCATTCCTGATTAAAGGTAAGATTAAGGTGCATATGTTAGAGTAATGGAGAGGAGTGGGGAGTATGAAATGAGCATGGTTTGTTGCTATGGTAAATGCCTATGTAGAAGGTTTAATTCATAACAGGTAGAGGAGAACAGTTTTTCTGGGGTAGTCCGCTAGAAGTCTGGACTGTGACATGCCCTCACCTAAGAGGCCTCTGAGGAATTTCATGTCATGTTGTTAAAGCTCTCCTGCTTCCCTGTAATAAAGTCTGCCAGAGGCATTATAGAGGAATAGGTGTGAAGACTCTGCATGGGGCTTAGTCAAAGCTATGGTCCGTTGTTAAATTGGTGGGTATGTGTTTAGAAATCTGAAGACATCCCGATTGGGGCGGGGGTACGGGGGCTACCTCTTCTAGGGGAATTCGGCTGGGGACGAGTCAGTTACATGTCAGGCAGTGCAAGAGGACTGGCGTTTCCTAACCCATGTAGGATTCTTGGGAAAACTCTTGAATACCATTCGAGGCCAGTCTGCCCCAATTGGATATGTGCGAGAGAGGAGAGATATTTTCTTTTATTTTCTATTTTATTTTATTGTGTGAAACAGTTCCAAAATCAAAACTTCACACAAACACAAACACACAAAAAAAAGACAGTTAAAAAAAAAAAAATCCCCACAATAAATAGTCAAGTACCAACAATTCATAGACAAAAGAACATTCACATAAACTTAATCTAAAATGTTAAAATGCCATTTCTAAATCAATGGAAATACTTCTTACAAAATTCTAACTTGAAGTGACCAAATGGTCACAAGGCTCAACCAACAATGACCACCAAAGTATTTCCCATGTGACCAAGCAGCACCTTTTAAAATACAAATCAAAAGAGGCTTTTCGAAGATTACATAGACCAGCGCAGTCAGTGATTAGATGTTTTAGCGTTTCCCTTGAACACATACAAACGGACAAAGGGCCTCTCCCACAAGGGCTTTACTACCTTAACCACATATCTCTTGCTTTTTTTGGAGAGGTGTTATGTGGTTTTATATCCAGCATGAAATGGTCACATTTTTTATAAGAGACCAGGGGTTCACGATTCAGGATCCGTCTATCTCGTACAATTTCCTCTTTATCTTGTCAGGAGTAAGTTGCAAATCCTCTACCAATAGAGAATTTTGTTCCAGAATGTCTAAGGAGCTGCTCATCCATTCATTTAATACCTCACACCCTCAGCCATTGAATCCTCCTTCAATTGTTCAACGAGAGAAAACAATGGGGGGAATAATATGCTTCAGAATAACAGCATTCTACTCGAGGTAGAATGCTGTTATTCTGACCTCCAGAGATACAATCCCCAAAATGTGGCGCATTGCCGCAAAAGGAAAAAGGTAGCGACAATACACGTTTCCATATAAAAGCCTCAACATTAGACCAAGCTAGACCTTGTTCACGAGCATCAGCCCCATTGATCAACCTAGAGACTATCATTTGGTTGTACATCTTAATGGCTGGCAAAACCTAGAACCAACTGTATTTCTTGTGCATTACCCGAAGTCGAGTTGCAGCAGCGGCTGCGTCCAGCTTCAGCACTTGGCTCGCCGTACCCAATGATTTACTAGCTTTAAAGAGGACCCCAAGGTATCTGAATTCCCAAACCTTCTGCAACCTCTGCTCATATATGTGGCAGGCAAAATGTCTGCCAGAGCAGGTTTTTTTTCGACAGTTTACTTCCAAAACCTTTCACTTGGGGACATTGACGGTCAAGCCAAGATCCCCAAAGAACTCCCCAGCTGCTTTTAGTGATTTTTGCAGGCCTATTGCTGTATAATCCAGTAAAACCAGATCGTCCGCGCACAATAAGTACTGTAGTTTGAGCAAACCCAACCCTGGAGGGTTGGCCATTGGGCCAACTAGTGCTGCCCTTATTCCAAATCTATACAAATTAAAAAGAAACAGGGCAAGCACACATCCCTGCCAAAGACCGCGTTCAACATACACCCAAGCCGAAGAAGAACCTCTCTGATCTAGCCTTACTTTCAATCTTATATCGGCATGCAGGGACTACAAAATATTGTGACCAGATACTCTGGACAGCCCCACAACCTTATCTTCCATAGTCTGACACGTTCCACGCAGTCAAGCGCATTGGAGATGTCAAGGAATGCCAAATAATGGCCACACTTGGCCAACGTTGCTTGCCCACTCAGCAGGTAAATTAGAAAGCAGTTTAGAGAGGTACTCGTGCCTTCGCGAAATCCTGACCGATTTATGTCCAGTCTGGCCCAACCTTCCAAAGAACAGAGAATGAATCTAGAGAAGATCTTGTATGTCGCATCCAAGAGGGAGATAGGCCAGTAATTTCCAGAATCCGCTACATCTCCCTTTTTGAATATTTATTTTTATTTTTTACACTTGTATAGCGCACAGGGCAGCCCCTAGGCATCGCGGTGCTGTTACTTGAAAGTTTACAGCTTAGTTACAGTAGTAGTAAATTACATTTCTGCATTTAGGTGATTAATAAAAACATTATGCATTCAGGAATTTAGGCATGAGTGTAATAGAGTGGCAGGTGTGTGGCATGGTTAGGTGAAAAGTAGAGTTTTGGCAGCTTTTCTGAAGGCTAGGTGTGAGCTTTCACCTCGGAGTGTAGGTGGTAGGCCGTTCCATTGTGTGGCTGCTAGGTACGGGAAGCTGGTGCCACCTGCGTGAGCTCTTAAATTTGGGCACTGTGAGCATGTTTGCATAGGGCGTTCCGGTAGGCCTGGTTGTGCAGATGGGGTGGACTCTTTCAGAGAGATAGGTGAGAGTGGTTTGGTGAATACATGTGTGTCAGTGCAAGGGCTTTGAAGATGACCCTCCAATGGGCTTCTTTCCTTGCAGCCTTGATATGCTGTCTTTTAGGGATGCTAGGGCTGAGCATAGGGCATCATTTTGAATGACCTGTAGTTTAGCCAATATCACTACCACAATGGCCTCTTTTCAAGTCGCAGGGAGCTGGTGAGTAGCAATGATAGCCCTAAACAATTGCAATAAAACATCTGCCCATAGAAGAGGAGCAGACTTCAATGTTACATTGGTCAAGCCATCCGGGCTTGGGGCATTCGATTTTTTTGCCCTCCTACTTGCATTAAGAATACCCTCCAGGTCTATATCCAGGCCATCCCACTCGGTCCTAGAGCCCATCCTCCCCCTCTGCCTTCCTGAAATTTAGTAGCGGCGCAGAGGGGTTGAGAATACAATTCCCTAAAATAAGACTCCCAGTGAAGTTCAGCAATTGGCTGTAATTGGAAAAATGTTTGGACCAGACTACCTATGATTATGGCATGGTGGGTTGGTCTTGGCTCAATATCAGGGTGGTTGCCACCAAGCCTGGGCCAGCCATAGTCAACCCCCCTCCAGCATAAAGACCAGTTGTGCATGATCACCAATTACATCACCCATCACCTCCAGCAGATCGAAGCTGGCCCACAGCGAGTCTGAGACAAACACGTAGTCCAACGTAGACCTAACACTACCATTCGACCAAGTGTATTTGGGAGACCTATCACTCAAAATATTACCATTTAACAGCGAGATCACAAAAGTCAAAGCAACCACATAGCGGTCTCCCTCTGTCTCTAGTTCGCTGCAAGAAATGTCCCTGTGTAGCCGTCGAATACCAGAAGTCACCTAAACATTCTGCGTTGAAATCGCCCAAAAAGCAAAATACCCACATTTTCTTGCATCACAAATGATTCAAGCACATTTGTAATGGCACAACAAAAATCTGTAATAGTAACCAACAGCGGGTTTAGATAGGCATTTAGTTCTAGTAACCACCTTCAAGCAAGCAGATTCCTTGAACATCCCATCATATAATTTTGATGCCTAATAGGTCTGCACACGCCAGACAAAAGGTTTTTCAACACTAGATTCAGGAGTAACCTTCGAAGCACACATTAAACCATCAGAAGGCCTACCCTTTGAACCCTTCCTTGCGGGCTCAAAAAGAATGGTAAATCCATCCATGATTGGAGTGTCCATAATAAGCGTTTCTGGTAATCAAATTAACTCTGCTGACTTCCATATATCAATTGTGCAAAGATATTTAAACCCATGTGAATTCCATGATATATCTTAATAGCAATAATTCAATTAGACCCCCTAGTAGAGAGATTCTGGCCATGCAACACATTTATTATTTCCGGACAATCATATACCACACAACGTTTATCAGAGGTTAAACCCAGGCTTTGTTGCTAGTGTCTACTTCCAACTTAATATTCAGGCATTCACATGATTAAGCTTAAAGCCCACGTGCCCACTTTGCTTTAGCCTCTCAAATGTGGCATCAACCTCAGACAGCAAAAAGACCAAACTATGCAACACTCCTTACTCTACCAGTACCACATTTTATTATTTACGCTTTCTGGCTTAACCCACCCATCCTTATTTGTGGCCGCCAGCCTCCATCTTCCATCGTCAAGAATACTGGAGAGACACCCTGCGCCTTCTGAGCCAAGACAGCTGGTGGGACGAAGGCAGCCCCCCCCCCTGTGGCAATTACCTTCGTATTTAATAAGTGATCTGATACATTCAGCAATTCCTGTACACTATCCTGACCATTTACAAATACTCAAGGGGCCATAGCAGTAATACCAAAGACCTTTGAGATTAGATCTGAATCAGTCATCAGAACTTAATGAGCAATTAAATAAAGAGGAAACATTTAAAGGTTCAGCATTATCTTTTTGTTAATCTTTTGGTTTTAGATATGCCGTAATTAGTGAGATTTTCTTAAGGTCTACATTCAAAGGTGCAGCTGTGCCAGCAACAATGCCCTAAGCTCACTTTATTACCCTTCCTTAGATTGAAAGCCCTGTTAGTAGGCTGTTTAAGCGGTACCCCTACAGAGTCCACTAGCACACGAGGAATCACAATCTTTAGAAAAAACCTATTTCTGGGCCTTCAATGATCGTAGGAATTCCCAGGAGCCTTTCTTAGTAGCACGTACCTGAAGGTTCTTTTCTTTGCCATTTGTACTCTTTTTTTCTTTTTAGAATCAAAGAAGTCCCAGGCCCGGAGTCTCCTAAAGGCACCACCGTTGTACTAAGCAGAACCAACACTTCAACACCAGCAAGAGATTGAGGGATGTTGCGAGCAGGGGGCGAGGATACCCGAGGCACCTCAGCTAATTAAGTAAATGGAGAAGCCAAAGCCTCCCTCTTAGGTTCTTACCCCCATCTCTCCCTCCCTTACCAATTCCAGGACTGCTTTACGAGCATTTTCACACAGCAAATCATCTGGCATGCCACATCTAAAAGTTCTTACTTGGTCCGCCCGAGGAGACCTTCAGGCTGTAATAAAGCCCTCAATGAAAGACATTTTTGCCACCAGATCGTTTAATGTTAGTCGGACCGCACCTAGATCATATAAAGTAGTTTTGTGCTCTCTTGTCCATTGTGTCCAGAATCCTAGATGGTACTGGAAAAGAAAAGGAGTCTATGATGGACTCATCTTGATGCTGGTGTTTAAGTACTTTTTGCTTTGATGCTATAGGATTGCGCTCTTGAATCTCATTTGGTATAGTAGATGAACAACGAGACAAGGGTGGACCAAGTTGATTAAAGAAACTTAGCCTCCAGTTCATTCGGGGAAAGCTGGTAATCCGATACTTTGTCCCTCCCCTGCACAAAGGGTACTGGAGATAAGTTACAAGTGGAATTATATAAATGCACCTCCTCCAGATCACGGTTCTGGGCAAAAAAAAGTACCCAAGTTATTTTGCAGAGAATGCAATCTCAAGTACAGATGCACTCTTTTTGCGAGTTCCGAGGAAATTACTGGCGCAAAAATTGACACATCAGATACGAAATTAGGGTCTACTTCAGGGAGGGGGGATCCTCCATATTCACCTGGGCTGGGAGGCCAGCACCCCTGGCATCAGATTTAAGAATGGTGTTTTCCATCTGTGCAATTTTCCCAGTTTACGTCTTCTGATCAATAAACCTCATTCTGGTTAAATCACCAACGAGAGCCGGAGGAGATCCCTGTATGATGTCAACTAATTGCATCCCAATTTCAGCCAAGGTTTTCCCTGCCAAGAAGAGAGTAACAGCCACCTCCCTCTTCCACCCACAGGCTTGGTCGCCAAACTCATGGTTCTCTTTCCACTATGCAGGGCATGCATTTATACAAATACCAAGGGCAGAAAGGTAGAGAACTTGAAATACCTTACTCGCCGTTGTAGACCCAGAGTAGATTATGGCACAGAACAAAGCGTTTTGATGGACCAATGAAACCGGAGGCGAACTAAGCGTTCCTTTTCGGCTCTAGCCAATTCCACAACAATATCACCACAATTACCAGATCACACAGAAACACAGCACGGCACAGCACACACTACGTGCTCCAAATAGACAGGATTTACGAGTCCTTCCTCTTCCAGCCAGCACCGTAGCCAGTAAGAGACTTTCAAACCTCCGTCATGGGCATGATCATGGCCCATGATCCAAATCCATTGTCCAGGTGCCAGCTGAGCTGCATGTCTGTTGGTGAGGACCAGCACCACATAGCCGTTTGCTCCTTCAGTCCTACGAACACCGGCACCAACATCCTTCCTGAGGTTAGAGGAACGAACCTTACTGTGTCGTAACTGCATCATAAACACGTCAAGCTGCAAAGAGCTCCGAACTTTCTGCTGTAAATATTTTCTTTGTGGACACAGAATTATAGAGATCACTTATCTACTGGTAGTGAGGGATGGAGGGTTGAAGAGTGAACGAAAACACAGCCTTGCATCTTCTTGTGTGGTAGGAAGCAGGTGTGCAAAGTGGATTGAGATTTGGTGAAAACAAGGGACTGCCCAACAGGAAAGTGCCTTTGTATATCTTGTAGTGTTTGAGCATTTCAGTCAAGTGGCATACGTCCCTACATCAACTCTTTAAAAATAGTAGAAAGCTGGAATAAAATCACCTTGCACGTGCCCTCGACTTGTGTCCCGCATGAGAGGACAGAAAAAACATTTGTATATTTCTGTGGGAGCCCGAAGGAAGGTTTGAAATTCAGAGTTACCTTGCAACTCGCAAGTGACTCCAGTGTGTGTGATTTGCAATGGCATTTGCAAATTGCAATATCTATTTTGTTCATTACACCTTAGCACTTTGCATTTCGTGAAGTTACCACTTTGAGTAGCACTGGTTTTGTGTATGCAACATTCCTCATTGCATATAATCCCTTTTTTTCTTAACTTGTTATTTAATACACACAAGCCAGAAAGTATGAGATTAAAGTAAAGAGAAAAGAATGAAACATAGGAACATTTTAAATTTGACTTTAATTGTTTTTTAAAGTGCTTTTCACAAGTTTAGAGCAGGTTTATTAAATAAAACAACTTTTCGGCTTCAGCAGAATATCCGACTATTCAGTATTCTGCCAAATACTAAATATGGTATTCGGTATCAGAAACTACCATCTGGCAATTACCTGAGGCATATGATTATGTTTCAAAATGATTCAGATGAATGGGCATTAGTTGAATCAACAGAGACCTCTTGCTTTGAGCTCCAGACATTAGAATCCAAGACCGCAAGAGCAATGAGGGAGCTAAACATACTGACAAAATGTACGAGAAGAGTGCTGCGTCTCACTGTTCAAGTTAGACACACACCCTCATGTCTTGCGGGGGGAGGGAAGAGGTTCACTGTGGAACACACCGTTGATCAGGATTGATGAAAAGTAGGTTCTGGGCCAATTGGTACCTTGCTAGAGACCACTATTTTGCAGAACTTCGGACTTGCCGGATGGCGAGAGGTGGACCCCATGCAGGCTACTTTGTCAGAAATGCGACCCGACTGATTAACCCTTCTCTGAATACAGACTGCTAAGAGGAGCCTTAAATCAGTGTCTGGATGAGGGCCCCACATCTCTACCTCCACAGAATGCCTGCCAGTGCATCAGGCCCTACCAAGCCTAACTTACTTATTTACAAGTGCACCCAACATAACTTAGTTTCTCACCCAGTTCTAGAGACCGGTTCCAAGTCAGGAGTTCAGATAACAATATAGTAACATCTGTCTGACCAGGTTTCATGGAGCACAAGTGCCTGCCAAATCAATCGATTGTAGATAGTACTACTGGTCGCCTGACTGAATGCACAGTAGGAATCAGATGTCTAGCGAAATGGGATCTATGTGATCGCTGCAAGCTCCAGAAGTCAGACGGCCAAGAATGCAGATTTATTTTAACACCACATACATATGGGCCCCCCCACACTATTATATCCAATATATGTGGTGTAAGGGTGGCGGGTCAAAACAGAGGTTTGTGAGTCAGAATTCTGTGGCAACATTTTCGTACATTTCCGTGAAAACTGATGGAAATTTAACAACGCCCCAAGGAACAATCAGGCATTTGATCTGGATCCGCACCAAAACTCCAATCAAATGGCTGACAAGAGAGGCCAAGAAATCAGCATTCCAAGGAAAACTACCATGTGTATATTCTGGGATGACAAAGCTCTACGGAGTCTTCCCCAACCAATGAAAGACTGAATGTTCAGGGGTGCAATACTGACACAAAAAGGTACTACAAAACTAGAAATCAAGGTGAAACTTAAAACATTGTGGACTGGGTTAACTATCAGCTTGCGTCTCGACCCCTGGAGAGTGTCATTTATACACAAGGGGGACAATCCAACTGTAAATGCAATCCGGACCCCTTTCTGGACTTCTATGGCTAGATGCCATCTTGAAATGACCTTGGTGATGGCGGGTGACCTGGTAAGCTTCCTTGTTAGTCACATTGCCTTGGCCCCTTAACATCCCTGTCTTTGTCCTGGGAACCTCCTGCCACATGTGCCTCAATGCCCCTTTTTCTCTCTCTCGCTCGCAGTATTTCCCCCCCCCCCCTCCACCATCATCATCATCATCATCTGATGATTGTATCCACCTAAAGGGCATTAACAATTTGTCATAAACTGCTCAACAGCAATCCTTTGCCGTTCTTGAACATCTGACGTGTATGTGGTCGAATGCATATTACATATATTGCTTTGTGCAACCGCTATTAAAATCTTGAATGAAAAACCAATGAAAGAGTCAGTCGTAGGAGTTAAGGGAGGACTTGCACTTGCCGACTGACAAACCGACTGAGATGAAGACTTAGCAGCAGTTTAAGTGATTAGCAAGTATATCTCTCCAGACTCCAGGACCTGCCAATGTGTAGTTCGGGGTAAACCTGTATTCTCTCACACCAAGAGCACTTATGACCTTTGAAAACAAGATGGGACAAAAGTAATAACCTTGATAACCTGATCAAAGATCCCATCTGAGAAACATTGGCGAAGGAGACAAAGCAGGATGTGAATATGATAATCCATGAAGTGCACACCACAGTCAATGCCCTACATGAAGGGAATAACTGATCTGAGTAGGGTAACTATTTGCATTGTAACTTTGTATAGGTAATGGACAAAGTAGCACAAGTGCAACATCGAGTACCCTGCACTCTAAAATAAGAAACCTCAAAATTAAATCATGTTGGCCATTCTGAAAGAGGGACCACGTGAATAGCTTGCATGGTCAAAAATGTGAAAGTCTTGAGCTTCTCTGCAACACTATGATGAAAGGAATGACATTATCAACGAAAAGCAGAGGGGAGGGGTTTATAGTTTCACATGTGCCCGAGATGCAACCATGATTTTCAAATAAATTAACAGCTGCGCAAAAGTTCCAAGCCCATCCCCTGTATGACCACAAACCCAACAATATGGAGCGAAGCGTACTTTGACATAGGAACACCAAGTTTCTTTGTTCAAATTATTATTCATCAACAGTTGCAAATGTGTCATCGTGGCAGCACAATTATCGATTTGGAAGTTTGGGATAGCCCAGCACCCCTTGAATGCTGGGCATGTGATTCTTTAGATTTTGTAGCACCACATAACCTTTGAGGTTCTGTCAAAAAGAGATGTGGGGAAACGGAAAACCGCCATTTGCGGCGATAGTTTGAACTAGGTTTAGTTGACCCCACATGTAAATCATGTAGTTCATTCATGTTTTTTGTCACTCTGATATACATTGTAATTATAGTCACTCAAACCCCAATGGAATTTAAAACTCCATGTGGTTTTAGACACTAGTGTTGTTTCAAATACTGCAATTATTAATAAATCATTTAAGAGTTAGTTCAGCGTGGTCCATTCTTTTTCAAATGGATTACCACTAGAATGAAAACTACATTTAGCATAAAAGAAGCCATGTTTTGCAGCCTACATATTTGAGTGCAAGAGTCAACAGCAAGGGGCAAAGGAGAGAGTAGCCAACCACAACTTTGTCCCTTCAATAAAGTAAGGGACTGGTTAACTGTAATTGCTACACTAAGATTTGTGGACGACCTTGGAATGTAACACGTTTCTTGGTAAAACCCATGTTGCGCATTACAGTCCAATGGAATGCTATCTAAAATCGTAGTGTTTTTTTCTTGTTGTCTTTAATCAGTCACAACACCTCCTTGCCCATACCCCTACAACGGATTATGAATCAAGACAGTTTGCCTCCTCAAAGATCTTCTATTGTACCGCCTGGCATGCCCCAAATCTCCTATCCCATCACAGTGTCTACCAGACACACCCCAAAGACCTGGCAGACTTACCACTCCCGAATAACCTGAATGACAAAGGGAAAAGGTCCAGAGAGGGCATAAATTAAGCTCTACCAATGTGATTGGATTTGTACACAAGGCAAATGTAACACCTATGTAGACTTTGATTTATCACTCTTTGGTCATAAAAAATTCCGCCAAGCGGCTGACTATTTGATTAAATGCCCCTTGTCTTAAAATTAGACAACAGTTCTTAAGATTTAGATTAAATCTGTGGCCTACAAAAGCTATATTAGCAAGGAGAGGTCTAATTTCCAAAGACCGGAATTATTGTTCTTTCTGTAAGATTGCAACCCAGAAAGAAACACTACAGCATTTGATTGCAGCATGACCTGCTCTAGTCGCAAAACGGCAAGTTTTTTTAAAAAAAAACGTACTTAACATATATCGTTCCTTGACCGAGATATGGCAAGCTATTTTTACATGTTCGAGAATGTCACTCAGAATTGCAGTAGTACATTTTCTGGATGCCATTCTTCCGTTAACATTAGACCAGAATTAAGAGTCTGCTTTTGAAGCATTTAAATATGATGGAGTTTTACTGAAAGATTTATTGTGAAATCTATATATGTTTTACGCTCCAAGACTTCTGATGGAGTTTAAAATGCAAACTTACAGTTTTAAGCGCATTTTTTCTTTTAAGGTCACTGATACCAAGGATTGTTAACTCAAAGAATTGAAATGGTATAATTAGAACTACAAGTATGGTTCTATATATTTTCCTGTTATGTTAGATTAATATACTGTAATGTATATCAATGTATGTAATGTCAGCACTATTTACTATTCTGCATTTGTAAAAGATTTTGTATTTGCAAAAGATTTGAAAGGTTGATACAATCAGTCCACCAAATAATAAAATAACCTGAATGACATCACACACGTTCCATTCTCCATGGTTTACTGGATGGATAGCTCCTGCAAGGGACCTGTATATCCTGCAACATCCCTTTGAGTCATATGCCAACCAAAGCTATGCTGCTATATGGTACTTATGTTCTTATATCTCCTTTGTTGAAGAAATTATAAGTTACTCACATTAGTGCCTAACATACTCCTATTCCATAGTCCCCTTTCCTCCATACTGCATGGACGTCCCTCGCGAGGGACGGGAGACGGAACCTTTTTCACCAAAAAAAAAATCTTCTTCCCCTCTAAATTTAGAGGCGCGGCCCTGGGAGCATGCGCTGGCCTGACTCCGCCCTCCGGCGCCACACCTCAGTCCCCAAAAACGCCTCGACAATAGATTTACCATAGCCTAATGACACCAGATTATTAGGGGGATGGGGGGAAATTGTGGGACGTATGGAGGAAAGGGGACTATGGACTAAGAGTATGTTATTCACTACGGTGAGTAACTTCTAGTTACTCTTACGTCCCGTCCCCTTTCCTCCATACTGCATGGCCGATTACAACTGAATATAGCCCCCGGGTGGCGAGGAGACCCTCTTTAAGCTCACAGAACCGCCTGTCCGAAAGCCGCATCCGACCTGGATCCGGCATCCAAACAGTAAAGCTTGCGGAAAGCTGATGTCGCCGCCCTGCTTATGACCTGCCAGGGGACATGGCACTGAAAGGAGATTGCTGCTGCATTACCTCCGACCACGTGGGCATGCATGTTCCCCGGAAGGTGTCTATGCAGGCCCTCGTACGCTTCCTTGATGGCAGAGACCATCCAGCTGGAAATGGAGGCTTTAGAGGCCCGATAGCCTCCAAAGGTGATGAACAGGGCATTCGACTTGCGGAAGCCCTTGGTCCTGTCCAGGTAGAATTTCAGAGCATGCCTGACATCTAGGCAGTGCAGAACTCTCCGAGGCTCGTCCTTCGGGTCGGCAAAGAGTGTAGGAAGGACGATCTCCTCGTTTAAGTGAAAGGCTGATGGCACTTTATGTAGAAATGCCGGATGGATCTACAGGACCACCTCCTTGTGTAAGGTAGTGTACTGCTCTGATGAGATTAGAGCCTGGATTTCGCTGACCCTGTGTGCTGAAGTGAGGCCGACTAGAAGGGCGGTCTTGATCAGCCTGATGTCCGCAGATGCCATAGGCTCAAACAGCTTGTGTGCGAGGGCGCCCAAGACTAGGTTCAAATCCCACACGGGGTGTGGCTTCCTAATGGGTGGGCAGAGTCCGAGCAAATGTCTTGTGACAACCGGGTTGGAGGAGGAGAGGACCCCCTCCTCCGAGTTCCTGTAAGCCCCAATGGCTGAGAGGTATGTGCGGCAGGGGTCCACCTGCACGCCAGAGTTGGCGAGGTGCACCGAGAATGACAGTACGTCATCCAGTGAACAGGCTAGCGGGTCAATTTCCCTGGTGTGAGCCCAGTGGCAGAACCTGGTCCATATATTGGGCTCTGGTAGCCTTGCTCCTGGCCCCCTGTAGGATTTCCAGATTGGCTTGGGATAAGTTCAGCTGGCTGAGCGTCACCTGCTCAGGAACCACACTGAGGGCCAGCTTTTGAGGGGCGGGGTGGACGATTATGCCTCCCTGCTGTGTCAGAAGGTGCGCTGGCATGTCGGGAGTTGGATTGGAGGGACCTCCGAGAGGCTGAGCAGCTCCGAGAACCATGGCCTGGCTGGCCACCACAGAGCTATCAGAATGAGGTTGAGCTGGTGAGACTCCCTGATCTTGCAAAGCACTCTGTGAATTCGTGGAGTGGGTGGGAAGGCGTATGCTGCCATGCCATTCCACTGAATCCATAATGCGTCGCCCAGGGTGCCCCGGCCCTGTCCTTGCCAGGAAGCGAACTGGGGGCACTTCCTGTTGTGCCTGGTGGCAAAGAGATCCAAATGGGGGGAGCCCCATCTGTGGAAGATTTCCTGTGTCAGAAGGTCGTTCAGCTGCCACTCGTAGTTGTCCGCCCCCAACCTGCCCGCTTCCAGGTCAGATTCCCTCGGGAGGTCGACTGCAGTGAGAAAATCTCGTTTTCCAAGGCCCATTCCCACATGTTGATCGCCAGTTTGCACAGGGAGGTGGACCTGGTCCCTCCCTGCTTGTTGATGAAGTACATACTGGTCGAGTTGTCTGTCTGGATGAGGACAACCCTTCCCCTGAGCCGTGGGAGGAAGGCTCTGAGCACTAAGCAGATGGCGTTCAGTTCCAGCCAATTGATGTGGTACTCTTGTTCTTGATGGGTCCACGTATCATGGACCGATAGATCCTCCAGCGTGGCTCCCCATCCTTCGAGGGAGGAGTCTGTGGTAATCACCACCTGTGGGGCGGGGGGCCTGAAGGCCTTGCCCGTCCACAGGTTGCAGCCTTCGATCCACCATGTGAGGTCCAGGAGGAGAAAAGTGGGGATCTCAATGATTTCGGCATGCAATCCCTTCTCCTGGTTCCACGATGCTGAGAGGTGGAGCAGGATCCTCCTCAGCCTGAGTCTTGTGTAGGGGAGGGCCAACAGTAAAGCTGCAAAAAGCCCCAGGAGATGTTGGTACCACCAAGCTGAAGTAGAGCTTTAGCTGAGAAAGTGGGACGTGGCGCTCTTGATGGCTGAGATCTTGTCGTCCGAGGGGGAAGACCCTCTCGGAGCACCTGTCCCGGATGAGGCCCAGGAAGGTTAGAGACTGCATGGGTTTCAGCTGTGACTTCCTGAGATTGAGCGAAAAGCCCAGGTCGTGTAGTGTATTCATCAGTGCTTGGGAGGAGTGTTGAACTGCTGAACTGCTTCCGGAGATGTAGTCCTGACGAGCCAGTCGTCTAGGTATGGGAATATGTGGAGGCCCTGAGCCCGGAGGAGGGCTGCCACAGCATTCATAAGTCTGGTAAAGACCCTGGGGGCCGAGTTGAGGCCAAAAGGGAGGACCTTGTTCTAAAAATGGCAGCCCATGATCCTGAACCAGAGGAAAGAACGATGGGGTTGCCAGATCCGGACATGCAGATACGCATCCTTCAGATCCAGGGAGCACATCCAGTCTCCCCGGCATAATGTCTCTGCAATAAAGGCTGGCGTAACCATCTTGAATCTCTGAAGAGGTAAGGAGAGGTTGAGGGTGGAAAGGTCCAGTACAACTCCCAGGCACGCCTGGTGGTTCTTCTGAATGGCGAAGATCCTGGAGTAAAAGTCGAACCTTTGCTGGGAGGCTGGGACCTCCTCCACGGCCTGGCTCAGGAAGAGTGACCGAATCTCTGCCAAAAGAGTTGCTGTCCCAACTTGGGGGAGGAGAGGCCGGAATAGGTAGACAGTACCCCGAGGAGACTACTGACAGGATCCAGGGGTCTGCACATTTCTGTTGCGCATGAAGGGCAAGCCTCCCCCCCCCACTGGCGACCCGTGGACCTAGAGGGGTGTGTCAAGACTTTTTTCCCCTCCGAGGCAGAGGTGGAGGTGGAGGAGGGGGACTGGAAAAAGCCCTTGCGCCCCCTCCCCACCCCCTTTCTAGATGCTTGCGCAGACTAGCGGGTCGGTGAGCGTTCCGGCTGCCTAGACCTCTGCTCCTGGAAGCTGCGGAAGCCTCCGGATGAGTGACCCTTATCCGAGCGTTGCGGAGACTGGGAATACGCTTTGGGCATGGCCTTTGTCAGCATGGATAAAGACTTAACCGTCTGCAAGCTATTCTTCTTGTCCAGTTCTTCATCTGTGCTGAAGTGGAAGAGGTCGCTGCCCTCAAAGGGCAGATTTAGAATACGTTCCTGGACACCCGGGTTGAACTTGGTTGCCCAGAGCCAGGCCATCCTTCTCATGTCTGTGGCAATACAGATGGCATGTCCAGAGGTATCGATGTGTACTAGTGTAGACTCCATGATATCCTGCACCACAAGCTTGGTCTCGGCTAGACCCACTTTGAAACTTGATTAGCTGTGGACTGGCTGTGGGAGTGGAGTTCTGGGAGGAAGTCTGCAATTTCCTGCCATAATCTCTGGTTTGCAGCTGCTAGCATGGTGTCTGCGTTGGCCTGACGCAGGTGCAAGAAGCATTGGAATACAGCTTCTTACCGTGTGCCTCCAGGGTTTTCTCCTCCTTGCCCAACAGCACCGTCGAAGAAGGCGAGGACGACTGAGGTTTGGAGTACAGTGATGCCGCAGCGATCACCAAGGAACGTGGCTGAGGATGGGAGGAGAGCAAGAGTGTATCCCCCTCCATCTGCCTGTACTTGGCGTCCAGGCGGCGGTTGACTGGCTGGACGTAGTGTAGTTTGAGCCAACCCTTCTTGGCGACGGAGACTACATCGGTTTGCAGTGGAATTCCCGTTCTGGCGCCTCGTGAGGACTTCAGCGAGGATGCCCTCCGCTGGCTGTTCGACCTGTGGCTGTGGTAGGCCCAGGTATACCACCAGGCCCGCGATACGTTCATGGAAGGCCCTGGCCGATGATGGGGTGTCAGGATTCTCCTCCTCATCAGTACCATGAGGGTCTGGGAGATCCTGTGGAGGAGGAACAGTATCCTGAGCCAGAGGCTGGGGTACGTGGACCACCGCCGGAGGCCGAGGAAGGGGTGGAGGCTGGGGAGTGGGCTGCGCCGGGGCCCAGAGGCATCGGCAGAGGTGGCGCTACCATAACAGGAAGGACTTCCCTGCCTGCGTCCTTGAGGATAGCCCCCATATCAGGAGACTTCATGAGGCTGAGGAACCACTCAAAGATCCGGTCCTTGCTGGCCGATGAGGAGGAGGGCCACTGAAGGGGTTACTACAGGCAACTGAGGCAGCTGCCGGCCCTGTACATACAGACGCAAGGGAAAGCAGCCCGGCACATAAGAAGGGTAGGCTGTAGGCCATGTACCTGGTTGATGCCAGTCCCACCTCGATACTCTCTCTTCACTGAAGTTTTGCAGAGGCATCGAATGGGTATCCTTTTCTCGGTTGTCGGCCATCTTGTTGAGCTGCCTACCACATGGCTGCGACGTGTTGCTCGGCTCGTCGTTGCGATCCTCTGTCAAGTCTCTTATGTGTGAGGCACACAACTTGTCCCGCTTCTTGGGCACGTGCCCGGTAGGAGGATTTACCTCGACCGATTCAGGTGGCCCCCTCAGACATACTGCCAGTAACAGGGCATAGCCCCTCGGCCATGATGCTGGTACAAGGGTGGAGCCCCTCAGGCGCAAGCCTGGTAAAAGAGCCTGGCGGCCCCTCAACTCTGACACCGGGAGGATCCGAGGACCCCTCAGCCGAAGGCCCGTAGCTGTGACAGCCTCGGTGCGCGAGTTGGTAAAAGGACCTGATCGGTCCTTCCCGTGTAGCAGAGTCTCTGCGAAGGCGTCTCCCTTGCGAGGTACAGATGAAAATATAGGCCTGAACTCTGGCCTGGAATGTCTCACGAAACTCTTGAGGTCCTCAGAAGAACGCTGGAAGAGCTCCCTCCACCTGGCTATTCTGTTCTTCAGCGCTTCGTGGACAGCGAGCCGCACCCCGAACAGGCTTGCCAAACGTGGTCTAGGCCAAGGCAGAGGGCGTGGGGGTCTGAAGTTGGAAAAGGCCCTTTGCAGGATGGGCACCTGCTGAATCCTGTTGAAGTCGACATGCGCCGGGGAGGAGCTGTGGCGTCTGAGGACCAAGTACCTATTACCTATTGAACAAAAAGACAAAAGAAGATCTAGAGGAATAATCCGCCCGTGGTATTACATGGCCGAAGCCAAACCCAGGAGCTCTGGTGAATTCGACCCGACGAAAGCTGACTGAGGTGTGGCGCTGAAGGGCGGAGTCAGGGCAGCGCATGCTCCCAGGGCCATGCATCCACGTGCCTCTTAATTTAGTGGGGAAGATGATTTTTCTGGTGAAAAAGGTTCCGTCTCCAGTCCTTCGCGAGGGACGCCCATGCAGTATGGAGGAAAGGGGACAGGACGTAAGAGTAAACTATTTCACTATGATTGTTTTAACTTAAATTGAACCCATAGATTATAGCAGCCTGTTCCGGATTCAATTATGGGATTTGGGGGGTGGGGCGCAGATGCTTTGATCTGATTTCTTGCTTATTCCACTTTTTTTCCCCAATTTCACACACTAAAATAAAACATGTTCAGGATTTTGCATTCAACATTTTGGTCAATTACCTAATCAAATATACCAGCAAATGACCTAATCAAATATACCAGCAAATGAATTATCTGTTAATTCCAGACTACATCACAAAAATATACACACACTCAGTTTTATTGGTACTGGGGGTATGATTTTCTTGTAAATCTGCATGCTTTAATGATGGTTTATTTAATTCCAAAAAGGTTGCATCCATCAAACGATCTTCCAGTTTACATGAAACATTAGAGAACACATTCTTTACCACGGGAACCCCCTTCCACATTTTAATTTAATGGCCAGGCACAAGTAGTCTCCCACCGCCCCCTGGATTACTCAAACAGCAAGGAGTTATTTTTGCAAATATAACTCACCTAGGATAGGAAACGTCTCTCCCAGCCCATCGAAGGCTGCTGGGCAGACTTGGAAACAAATGCAAGGAACGTCTTTAGATACAGATTACTAGATTAGAAACAGACCGATTAAAATCTTGGCTCACTGCCTGGAGATGTGGCCAGTGACTACAAGAAGTTCTCCACTGAAACATTAGGTTGTTTAGTGGGATCGCACAATGAGCCCCAAGAAAGCTTGCTACAGCCCTAGACAGGCAGATTTTTCAAAAGGAGAGATCGGACCGGATTTGCTCAAGCCAGATAGATACTTTGAAGCGCCCCAAGTCGTCAAAGACGACGTCCCTATTAGAGTGATAAAATATGTGCAGGCACTGCAGCATAAACTGAAGGATAGAGGCACACGCATGACCACTGTTAGGCCTCCTCATGTAACCTCACGTGGGATCATCCTAGACTGTACCCAACTGATGGCTAGGTTTTTAGCGAGCATAGTGGGTCAGCGCATGGAGGCAAGGGAAACCTATGAATTAGGAATACAGTTGTCACTTTGTGAGTTCCTTACTCCTACGTCACATCCCCTTTGCTTGCTATGAGTGATTTGCAAATGCAACTGAAGATTGGACTGATGGCCAAGTTTGCCAAAACTGTTCTTCGGTGCAGCCTGGTCAAAGATTAGCAACAACTGAGTAACCATTCATGCAGCAAGGATTACAGAACGCTAGGTAGATAGCTCGGTGGTGCCATGCCATGGGACATTCTGCAGGAAGACCACCGAAGCAAACTTAAGACCATTCAATGTTGGAGTTTGACGTTTTGGAGCGAAGAGCTTTTTAACAGAGAACTTCCCACAATTTAAGAGGGAATTCAGCATGCAATTGTAGCCTTAGACACCTGTATACATTTCTGTGGTCCCCCACAGATAATCAACAGTCTGTCTGAAGAGCTAGTTCTGTGGAGATAAAACTTAAAGGCTTGGCGAGTATCAAAGGAGAGTAGTGCTCTTTCAGCATCGTCGGAGAGAAAGTAGTAAAATGTCTATGTGCATGTAAATCAGACACAATCTTGGGGACAAATGAGGGAGGAGTCCAGAGAACTACGTTGGCCTTATTTATGGGAATCTGAATGATTTAGCATAGGGCCCGTATGGACAAGGAATACAAAAAAAAAAAGAAAAATTATAATGCCTTTGGGTTCCACTCGTCTCTGGGGAGTGCTCAGGGTGGCACAATCCATTAAAGTGTCACTTGGCTACTGAATTCAGGCAGAGAAGACAGAGGCATCAGAATTCCTGCAGACGCCTGCAATGACAGGAATCTGCAATATTTGACTGAGCATCCTTCTATTAGGACCTAGAGGACTACACAAAGTGTCTGCATCCTAAAGTGTGTAAAACTTACAGCGAGAACACCAGGCGGCCATCAAAACCAAAGTCTATGGAACCACCACACTGCGATGGCCATATGATGGTGGAAAAGACTGAAGGTATCGACAAGACCTGAAATTCTCTCGAGCTGGAAAGACCTTAGCCATCACTGTGTTTCAGCAGAAGCCAATTAAAATCAGGTCCCGAGATTCCATCAAAGACATCTTTCAGAGGTTACAGACACACCAAAGTTAAACAGAAAGTACAGAAGTAGTTTATGAGAAAATCTTGCCACTCGTGTTGAAGGAGCCCTCGCAATCCAGTTGTCCTGGTAGGGATGTTTGTGAATTGCCTTTCAGACGAAAGGAGGGCAGCATTTTGGTGAAAAAATGTGAAACTGAACTGAGACCCTACAGAAGTACCTGGAATTGAAAATGTCAACCACCCAGAGAGAAACGTAGGCAGCACCTGTGTGGTTCCCAAATTGGGATGCAGAGATGGTGGTCGTTCAAATCCACTGCATAGATACAGTCTCTCCCCTCCCTGAAAGCAGAATGAATCTGTGCAGGAGGAGGTGGAGTGGAGAAACCTTTCATTTCTCTTTAGAGAAGTGCAGATTCAGGAAGAAAAGTTTGAAAAGAGAGCACAGACCAGCCTGGTTCAGTTCTGGTACTAAAAAGAAATAAGGAACACGTTACTTACCTGTAACTGTTGTTCTCCAGCATGGGTCTGGCATGGATTCACATGCTCATGAATATTCCCCCGTCAGGCTGGGAATCCTCGGTACAGAAAAAAAAAATCAGTATCGGTTTCGTTTCTGATCGGTCTTTCCTAGTAGTAACCAATCACTGATCTCTGGGTCATACTGCCCACAGCCAATGACTGCCCTCTCCCTAAACCCCGCCTTTGGCAGCCATCGTCAGATTTGGTAGCACGTAAAGTGGCAGTATGACCAAGTGAAGAGCCGCAGAGGGGTAGGCGGGAGGGTTTGCATGTGAATCCATGCCAGACCCATGCTGGAGAACAACAGTTACAGGTAAGTAACTTGTTCCTTCTCCAGAATGGGGTCTGGCATGGATTCACATGCTCATGAATATAAGATTACATAGCTGTACACACATGCACAACCACGGGAGGTGGCAAAAGGCTCAACATTAAGCAATACATAAACTCAACATTAAGCAACTCTTGCCTCCTCACCAGGCCCTTCAGGCGAACAGGTTGCGCAGCACTGCTTGGCTGACCCTGGACTCCTCCCTGGAATCCCGATCGACGCAGTAGAATTTCGTGAAGGTGTGCATCGACCTCCACGTAGCAGCCCTGCAGATGTCCAGCAGGGGCACACCAGACAAGAACGCTGTGGTAGCAGCGATCGCTCTGGTCGAATGGGTTCTCGGACGGCCGGGCAGCGGTCGGTTTGCCAACCGGTGACAGTGCATGATACAGCCGGAGAGCCATCTGGAAATGGAAGCCTTCGAGAGAGCCTTCCCTTGATTCACAGGTCCAAAGTTCACAAAAAGCTGTGACGTCTTCCGAAAACTCTTTGTGCGGTCCACGTAGAACTTCAGCGCTCTAGCTACATCCAGCGAGTGCAAAGTCCTCTCGGCCGGCGACAAAGGCGACGGGAAGAAAACTGGTAACACCAAGGGCTCTTTGAGGTAGTAGTCCGACGGCACCTTGGGCATGAAGGAGGGATGCGTCCTGAGCACCACCCTAGTGTCGTGAAAAGTCAAGTATGGAGGCTTGCAAGATAGGGCCGGAATCTCTCCCACGTGCCGTGCAGAGGTGATGGCCACAAGAAAAGCTGTTTTCCACGATAGGAACTTCAACTGTGCCGTATGCATAGACTCGAAGGGGGGGGCACCCCCATGAGCCTAGTCAGCACCACGTTGAGCTCCCACACCGGGGCGGGGGCCCTCACCGGCGGGAACGAGTGGAAAAGTCCCTTCATAAATTCCTTCACCAGGCGATGAGACCACAAGGACACCCGTCCTGTTGTCCTGGTGTATCTGGAGATGGCAGCCAGATGTATCTTGATGGAGGCGTGAGCTAGTCCAGCCTTGGCCAACGACAGTAGGTATGGCAGTACTTGAGGGGCCGTAATTCGTAGAGGGTTAATCTTCTCTGCCCGGCACCAGACAGAGACCCTCTTCCATTTGTGTCCGTAACACGAGAGTGGAGGACGCCCTGGCCTTTGCAAGAACCTCTCTGCAGTCGGCCGGTATATCGTATCCTCCAAACTAGAGTGCTGCAGGAGCCGCGCCTGCAAGTTCAGCGACTTTGGGTCGTGATGAAGAATGGCGCCTCCTTCTCTGGAGAGAAGATCCGCGTCCACGGGCAGTTTGACTGGTGGGGACACCGATAATTCCAGAAGGTCCGGGAACCAGATCTGTCTCGGCCACGCCGGTGCGACGAGGATCATCCTGCACCGGGACCTCTTGAGCTGGTTGATGAGCCGGAGTAGCAATGGCAACGGCGGGAAAGCATAGAGGAACAGTTGTCCCAGAGGAACGAGAAAGCATCGCCCATGCTCCTCGGTTGGGGGAACCTGCTGGCGAACCTCTGGCACTTGGAGTTCGCCGTCGTTGTCGCAAAGAGATCGACCTGGGGTCTGCCCCACAGCCTGAAGAGTCGATCCACTTGATCCTGGCGTAGCTCCCACTCGTGGCACGAACACAGCTCCCCGCTGAGTGAGTCAGCGATGGTGTTCTTTATCCCTGCCAGATGAAAAGGTACCAGAAACATCCCCTGGTCGACGGCCCAGTGTCCCAGATCCTGGGCTTCCTTGGACAGGGCTGGGGATCTGGTTCCACCCTGCTTCCTGATTTAGAACATCGTGGTGGTGTTGTCGGTGAAGATCCTCACCACCTTGCCCTTGAGGGACGGAAGAAAGGACTTAGGGCCCAGAACACTGTGCGGAGCTCCATAATGTTGATATGAAGCTGTTTTTCCCTCCGGGAGCCAAAGGCCTCTCGCGTGGAGGTCTCCGGTATGCACTCCCCCACCCTTACAGGGAGGCATCCGTCGTCACCGTTACCTGGTGAGCTGGTCTGAAAGTCCGCGTCCGCCGTCAGATGAGTGCGGGTGCCCCACCATTGGATCGCTCGTCGGAAGGTCTCGTTGAGCGGTATCCTGTCCTCGAAGCTGCCCGTCGCCTGGATCTAGCTTGCGTCGAGGAACTCTTGCAGTGGACGCATTCAAAGTCTGCACAGGCGTACCAGATAGATTCTTCTTTACGAGAAAGTATCTTGAATAGACCCCGGAGCCTCTTTGGGACGAGCTCGATGGCACCTTTCCCGAGCATCGCCCTTACCTCCAGCAGCAGCTGGGGTACGTGGTTTTCCTTCCTGGCCATGGGTGGCACGCGAGGGCACTTCCTTAGAAACTCGAGGGCGTGCCCCTGGGCCAGGGTTTCCAGCACCCAACTGTCAGTGGAGATGGACTTCCACATGCTGATGAACTTAGCCAGCCGGCCTCCCACCGGGGTGCTTCGGTGGAGGCCCGACGCCACGGTCGGTTCAGTCCTGTTTCGAGGCCGCCTTGATGCCTTGACCTCCCTGGCGACGACAGCGGGAACCTCCAGACTTGCCCCGTCCCCTATAGGCCTCCTGAGACGAGGAACAGGCCACTTGACAGTAGTTAGAGGAGCCGCTGCCGGAACCTTTGGAGGCCCCTTGCTTGCCTCTGGTGTTCCGAAAGGACTGCCGTCATTGCTGGAGAACTCCCAGGGCCCGGGCTGTCTCCGTGTCCATTTTGATGGCTTGCAGGGACTCATCGACTGTCTTCCCAAACAGGTTGTTCCCGTCGAAGGGCATGCCCAACACTTTGGCTTGTACGTCCTGGCGGAAATCCGTCGCCTTAAGCCATCTGCGCCGTCTGAGGCAAACACCGTTGTCCAACTGGTGGAAACCGGTTTCAGCGATGTCCGTCGCCACCGTTATGGCGTGGTCCGACGCCACCTCGCCTTCTTGCAAGATTTCCAGGGCTTCTGCCCTCTTGTCGTCCGGCAGGAAGTCCAAGAAAGGAGCGATTTTATACCAAAGTTCCCTGTCGTAACAGGCAACGATAGCAAGGGCGTTGGCCGCCTTAATCGTCGTCGTCGCCGAGATGACTCGTCGTCCCATCGCGTTGAGCTTCTTTTCCTCACCGTCCGGCAGCAAAGTCGATGCCCATGCCCCCCCCCCGCCTTCTTCCTGGCCCCTGCCGACGACTGAATCCGGGGTCGGCTGTGCTCTAAGGCATAGAGGGGCCGTGTCGGGGACCCGGTACTTCTTTTCATATCGGTTTCTTTTTGCCAGCGTCGTGGACGGGTTCTTGAGGAGGGAGAGCCCCTCGTCCCAGATGTCATCCAGTAGAGGTACCGCGAGGACAGTCTTCCTCTTGGTCTCTTGACGTTGATAGAGGAACCTCTCCTTTTCTTCGGGGCAGAGCTGGAAAAGCTTGGATTCCCTGGAGATCATCGCATGGAAGGATCCAATCTCATCGGGCGGGGAAGCCAGGGGGAGGGAGGATGACGGGAGGTCCACGCCGCCGCCCTCGTTGTCCATGCCTGTCGTGGGCGTGTCCGTGCCCGTGTCATCCCCGCGGACCGTGGCCAGGGAGGAGGGTTGAGCAGGCCTCGAGGGCTGGAAGGGTGTAGGAGGATGTGTTCTTCTCCTCTTGGGTGGTGGACTTCCCGACGGGCCTGCCTCCGGCTCCTCCGTCGGGCCCGCCTCCGGCTCCTCCGCCGGGCCCGCCTCCGGCTCCTCCGCCGGGGTAAAGGCAATCTAGTCCTTATTTCAGAGCATAAGGATTGAATTGCTATCAGAATGGCCGCCGAGTTGTCCTGCGGCACTGGCTGCAACGGGTGCGACTGTTGGTCTGGGGTCCCATCGGCGCCACCGTCGCTTCCGTCATCCCCCTCGTCGGGATGCCTCTCGACGGGCTGGTCCTCCATGTCCGCGTCGTGGTTCTCAGGGACTTCGACAAATTCCTCCTCGAAGGTTGTGTCTGAATCCACGACGGCCACTGCCCCCGACCCCTCTTTCTCCTGCAGGGGCTTCGTCGGGGTTCTTTTGATGGGCTTGAAAGATGCCTCCCTCCGAGGTGGCAGGGAGACTCTGGGCCCTGAGGCTGCTACCACAAGTGCAACCTTCGCAGGCTGCTCCAGGGTTGCCGCAACCTCCTCGATAGAGGCCTTGGCTGGGTAAATCAAGGCCTTAGTCACCGACCGTGCTTGTGGCCTTCACCTTGGGGGAGGGCTCCCCATCAGCTGAAATCTTTGAGATCGATCGGGGCCTCTCTAGAAGCTTGGCCGGGTTCCCGGATTTCCTCTTACCCGAGCCAGAGCGTTGGCTCGTGGTCGATGACGTCCTGCCTGGCAGCCGATGAGCCCGACCGTTCGGCGCTCCCAGTGCCCGCGGACTCGTGGTGCTAAGCCTTCTGTTGGGCCCCTGTCACCGGGGCGCCCTCACAGGACTTGGAAGACGGCTCGGATTTCTTCTTTTTCTTCTCACCCGACGGGCTCTTTCCCTCCAGCCAGTTGGCGAGATGAAGATGGCGGTCCCTCATGGTCCGCTCCGACATGTTCCCGCAAAACACCGTCCTCCTCCACGTGCGTTTTGTCCTCGTGAAAACAGTAGAGGCATAAGGAATGCTCGTCTTCCTTGAACACGGGCAAGCCCTGAACAGCTTCCCGGGCGTCGAGCTCCCTTTCTCCTGGGCCATGTCCGGGGTAGGCCTCAGAAACCTCTGGAATCCTCCAAAAGCGTTGTTTGACGAAATCTTCACCCTTGAGGGGCGTAGAAACCTCCGAAACGGGTCCCTGTTGATCGGATGTAAAGATGGTGGAGCTTGAGGCTCAATTTAACCGAAAAATGAGAAATTCTCTTTGAAAAAGCGCAAAAACGCAGCAAAAGCTCAAGAGCTATAGCACGAGGACTCCCAACACTTGAACGTGTGGTAAAAATCTGAGGATGGCTGCCAGAGGCGGGGCTTAGGGAGAGGGCAGTCATTGGCTGGGCAGTATGACCCGGAGATCAATGATTGGTTACTACTAGGAAAGATCAGAAACAAAACTGATACTGATTTTTCTCTGTACCGAGGATTCCCGGCCTGACGGGGACTATTCATGAGCATGTGAATCCATGCCAGACCCCATGCTGGACAAAAATAGAAACTATATTCCCCTCTCACTTAGGGGAACCAGTTTTAAAGGCACTCATCTGTAGAGGATTCTCAATTTCACCAAAAAGACCGGGAAGCCGGAACCCGGACTTGACTGGACAGGACTAAAGGGTCAGAGGTGGTGGTCCTCCAAGACTCTCCATGAAAATCAATGTGAATCGTGCACTGAGGAGAGGTGGGCCCAAACAACAAAAATCACTGTGGGCTTTTCATAAGTAGAGGCAGTAGAAGATCCAGAGACGGCAGAGGTATGTGCAAAAAATCATGCTGTTGTTTGCTTATTCCTACACTATTGGCTGGAGGACCCTTCAGGCTGCATAATATTACAATCTTGGTAACCAGGAAATCCAGCGAAGGCTTGGGAGCATAACTACTGTTTAGGTGTGTTTTGAAAAGATTTAGAAGCCACTGTAAGTACAGATAGGGACTTTGCTGTCAAAGTTGTGCCTTTTTAATAAGTTGCTCATCCAAGAAGCTGTGAAAAAGATCAATGCCATGAAACTGAATGTGTAAAATCCTAATCTTGCATAGCTGGAATCACAGTGGGGCATGACTGAGTAATCAAATCCCTGAAAAACCGACAGCGAGTGCAAAAGGTCTTCTGCCAGTGGTTGTTGGAATGAAGGGGGTGCTGGCCGAGCCCATAACTCCATTGACATTGGTTGCCATGAAAGCAAACATCGCCAACCCCCCACCAACTAAGGCA
Organism: Ambystoma mexicanum; assembly: GCF_040938575.1. NCBI lineage: Eukaryota > Metazoa > Chordata > Amphibia > Caudata > Ambystomatidae > Ambystoma > Ambystoma mexicanum. The sequence goes on from NC_090929.1 coordinate 234,860,590, forward strand.
GGGGTCCAAAAACAAACTGCAAATGTGAGTGTGTGGGTCATACTGAGAGCGTTGGTGGAAGCAACATCCTGATAGGAGCGGTTCTCTGGACAATGGAGGCAAAAGACTCACCAATGAAGCACTAAGAATACTGAGGCTTAGAACTAAACAAGGTGGTGGCGCAGGTCCCCAAAAAGGCAATCTCTGTGTCCTATGCACAATTGCCTATTTTGTGACAGATCTTTTTAAATGGGTTGCACCAGCGGAGGGTTTGCGAGGCTTTAAAGGCATGGTCTAGTAAACATTTTTATTGTCTCAACGGGTCGGCCATGTTTTTTTAAGCCTAAGTGGCTCGATTTTAGAAAACTTTCCTATGGACCTTACCCGAGTTTTCGTCCATTAAACGCACGCGAAAACAAGCACCAGGGAGCCGCCATTTTCTGATGATCCTATCTTTTCCCCGATCGCCCTTGCTGACCTGCTTTTGTGGCACTAAATCAATTCCCCCGCCCTTGAGCCTGTCATCAGCAGACTCGTACCGCCCATTTCCCAACGCCAAAGCACGTCTTGTGTCAACATTCGCTGCGCTTCAGCTAATGACGTGTCGCCATGGAAATGGCAGGACGCCTCTCTCCTCAATAAGTATAAACCGACCGTTTCACAACACACAGCAGCAGATTTTCGATTCCATTCCTCTCTCTGTGTTACTTTGAGTATTCTGTGACTCGTTTCAGTGCTCTGGTCAGCTACCTTCGCCGCTTGTAGCCCGTGTGAACAGATATCAGTACCACCGCTATAAATTATTTTAGTTTGTTTAACACACAATGGCTACAATAATGCCCTACATGTACGAGCCCGAGTATACCGAGGAGGAACTACTGGAAAGGGAAGCACGCGAAAACGATGGGGATTCGGACGGCAGTTGGCAGGACGAAACAACAGATGAAGAGCCTGGGCCTAGTCGAATGGACGGCGTCTCCACCTGGTGCACATGCAATCGGTGCGAGCTAATGCCAACTGAGGACGAGAACTGCTGCTGCCGAGAAAACTCGGGATGCCTGGCCTACATTTCGGAAGGCGAGCCACGACCGCAATGCATCACCGAGCTTCCAGACTTTAGGGCAGCCTGCCTCACACGGGCCGTGTTGAGAATAATGATGGTGCTTATGCACGAACTTCAAGCAATTGTTCGTCCTCGTAATCCGAGTAACGAGCAAGTATACTCTGCTTGTCATACCACTCTTATTTCATGTTCTTCTACTATAGTCAAAATTACATCTACATATCATTGTAACGCATGTAAGTCATTCAATAGTGTGCATTGTCTAGATAGCATTTGTCCGTGTAAAATGCCATTAGTTACAAAAATTGACATTGACAACAAACGTTTATTAAACTTATCTGGGTCATTTAAAAACAGTTTGTTTCATTCCTTTTCACAGGTGGTACAGGCTGGTGGCCTATCGTTCCTTTACATGGTGGCTTCACGGGAGGCTTGGACACCGCGTTCGAAGAGTGATACCCGCCTGTGCCGTTCGTGCCATTAGAGAAACGTTCCCGAGTGACAGCGGTCAGTACAGGGGATTTTCTCTCGCTGTGCTGCAACCTGACCTGTATAATCTTTAAAGTCTTGTATTTTTGTGTCATGAAAATAAGATACAAAATAAAACACCACATATATTTTAACAACGTTTGTCTCGATTTTTTTAAATGAATCAAGTGTGTCTCCATTCAAGGATGGACGTCAGACACCTGTGCAGGGAGCTCACTATCTATCTAAGCTAACATAACATATTCTCGATAATGCATGCACTAAATAACACTTGTTCAAAGTCTTTCAGTAGGTTATGTCTCTATAAAAGTCACATATATCTATACTAACAATTACCATTGGATTATACAGGCCCTAGGGTCTTGGCCACTATAATACACCGGTTGAAGTGTGGGTCTGTGCTCACAAGAATCTCCGGTATGTGGCAATTGTTATTGATAAGCAACGATATACTATCATTGATATAAAGGCGATATACTGTATATTGATATAAAGGCGGTTCGCGCCGGTGGATGCGCGCTGGCATGGGGGGCTGTGACGGGCGCAAACGGCCAAGGTGCCAAACTACATGTACACTTCAAAAGGTGTCCCACGCCAAGGGGCCATCGGTCACATGGCCTCCTCAGACCCCGTGTCTCCAGGCAGGCCTCCCCTGAGGCAGGCCGCACCCCTGCAATCCACATAAGTGTGTCTCCATTCAGCAGTCTTCCTGTGCCTTATCTGCACGCCCCAGGGCCATCCATCCCACCCCCCTCTATCAAAGGCGGTTCACACCCGGGGATGAGCGCTGGCATGGGGGGCTGTGACGGGCGCGAAAGGCCAAGGTGCCAAACTACATGTACACCTCAAAAGGTGTCCCACGCCAAGGGGCCATCGGTCACATGGCCTCCTCAGACCCCGTGTCTCCAGGCAGGCCTCCCCTGAGGCAGGCCGCCCCCCTAATACCACGACATACATACGTCATTCATTCACAAACACACCCCTGTTTCTAATACTTTAAAAACCACTCGATATGTCTCATGAGAACATCTTTGTGCTTTGCAAGTCAACTCTTGAACGCGCTACCTGGGAACCACTGAGATCTATGCTAATCTGCTTGTCGTCGTGCTATCTGTGAACTCTGTGACCGACCGCTTCGAGCATACCCATCAGTGCGCTACCTGTGGCCATCCACCTATTCTCCCGCAACATACTGCTCTGCTTGCTGAACCCAACTGTTTGTTGGTCAAGGTAAGGCCATGTATCCTGGTTATATTTCGCAGATTTTTAAATTTCTATCTATTTTCCAGTAGAGTACAAAATAGTGCTATGTTCATTGGTCTCATTGGTATGGACTTCAGTTTCCATTGCTATGCTATCAATAGATCTATTTATTTTCATCTGTGACTATTGTGATTGAATTGCATCCTTCGGGGGTCCAGTCAATAATGTTAGCATGTTTCCTTCTCGTGCAAGACAGAACATCCAAGGGACGAGTCACATGTTCAGATTTCAGTCACATCAATTATACATTTCTGCAACTTATGCAAATACTAAGCAGCACATAATGAACTGGTTTAGTTCCTGCGACCAAAACAAACCTTGCATTGATCATTGTATGATTCATTTACTTTTGTATCAAATCTTTACTCTTGAAGATTGTATAATAATGTCGATATTTACTTTTCAGATTCATCAACAATGCCTGCCTGTTCGATTAGCGGTTGCCCTTCGAAGACCCATGCGAAATCTGAAGGAACTACAATGCATGTATTCCCGAAAACTGTTGATCGAATAAGAGAATCGGTCAGACATTGCGGATATTCACTGTATGAGCTGGAAAGTAGAGTCCAACAAGTCTTAGAGGACAAGAGGGGTGATCGATACCGCATCTGCAGCCAGCACTTTTCCTTGGACATGTACACAACTTCTTGGGTAACAAAGAAGAATAAACAGCGAACGACACGGAAATTGCGCGAAAACGCTATTCCCACTCTATTCGTCCACATTCCGCCACCGGTGAGTCAAGTGTCCGGATTTAGCTTTAGGCCTTGCGGTAGTGTGTAGCCGAATGGATTAATAGATATTGTAGGTGTTCTATCCCTTGTAATAATTTCGATATGGATATGAGTGTATACTTTTTTGAATAATGACATTCATCAATATATTCTTTTTCGATTTCATAACCCACAAACGCAATGTATATATATGGGGACAGGGAATTGTGCTTTATTGAGCATTTTTCAAGTATTCTGTTGGCTTACATGGCTATTTTTAATAATGGCATTTCATTATCAATCATTAATTGACCTTTACAACTTCTTGACTATCCCTTGAATCTGAAGCAAGAACATTCTACATCCTTGACGTGGTCGCAGTTATCAACCACTTCTAGCGCATATCGGGTAATGCGGAAACGAATCGGAGCTACAGCGTGCAGATGTTGAAGGTCGAGTCAAAAAAGTTGCAAAGAAAAAAAAACAAAAAGGTTAGTTACAAAAAGTTCATAACTTTAAAATTTTTTGTGTGGTGGGGACTATTTTATGTTTTTTCCAGTCAATTCTACTACACTCCATCTTGTGTTTAAACTGAACATCCCTTTTCCAATATCTCCTCCAGTTACCCGTGGGTGTCAGAACTATACACACACACAGACAGTGAAGCGAATAAGAGATGTGGCTTGCCAGACCGTGTACACTATGGAGGAACTATTAATTGAGGCGAGGCGTGTTCAGGCTCGAGATGCTCATGTCCAATGGCCAGAAAATGAATTAACTGTGTTTGGAGACTACAGCAAAGTTGCATTGGACCATAGCTACAGTGCGACCGGACCACCACAAGAAGATGTTATTGAATGTATTGAAGATAGCTCTGAAGTAGTTGCAGATCAATTTACATAATCTACACCCGCCAAAAATTTGCCACCAAAAAACCTGTCAACATTGTTGTGTTCTCCCATCAATGTTGAAGTAATAGATGTTCAAATGATAGTGAATGAACCAGCCGCAGCATCCATAGACGCATCAGAACTTGATATCAGCGATATTACTTTCCAATGTGTTGAAATCTCCACAACGTCAAAGGCCGAAACAACGTTGACGCAGGATGACAGTCTAATGAAAGAGAGCAAATACATTGTATTCGACAGTTGTTTGATGGAAATTATAAGTATGCTGAAATGTGTGCGTTCCATTAGAGGGAATGTATGTGGGAAGCCATCGATTAATGTGACTCGTCAAATAAAAGGCAGTAACGTCAAAATAAATGCCGCCTGTAGATTAAATCATAGGTTCTCATGGTCTGCACAACCAATGCTGGGGAAAATGCCAGCAGGCAATCTACTGTGTGCAGCTGCATCACTTTTTAGTGGCTCAAGTTTTAGAAAGTTAGAGGCTTTCTTTCAGTTTGTGGGACTCCATTTCATTTCTAAAGCGCTGTACTACACATACCAACGTGATTATCTGTTTCCGGCCATTAGTGATGCTTGGAAAAATTGAACAATTGTCTCTAGCAAGTACATTTGAAGGCAAACGATTCAGGCTAGCCGGCGATGGACAGTGCGATAGCCCTGGATTTTCTGCCAAGTACTGCACCTACCACTTTCAGGACATGGATAGTAAGAAAATTGTGAGTTCGGTGGTCGTGCAGGTAACACAATGTACATCGTCAGTGGCCATGGAGAAACTAGGATTTATAAAATCAGTGGAACATCTACAATCGAGGGGGATGCACATCGACCTCATAGCCACGGATAGACACGTTTCAATTGCCAAGACAATGAGAGAGCAGTTCCCACATATTAAACATCAATTTGACGTATGGCATCTTGCTAAATCAATCAATAAGAAAATCTCGGCTGCAGAAAAAAAAAAAGGTTTTGAAAGTATTTTGCAGTGGTCACATTCTATCACCAACCATCTTTGGTGGAGCTCAAAAACTTGTGAGGGGTCAGTGGAAATACTACTTGAAAAATGGCGGTCACTGATGCACCACTGTACCAACGTTCACCGCTGGACAGCAAATGAACATTTCCACCAATGTGAACATGGCCCTTTGTCCCCAGAGGAGGCACGGAAGAAGAAGTGGTTGATTCCATCTTCACCGACACACAAAGCCATTGAGAAGATGGTTTTCGACAAACCTCTATCAAGAGATTTGAGAGGACTGACAGAATTCTGTCACACAGGAGATTTGGAGGTGTTCCACAATATGTGCCTAAAGTACAGGCCAAAGCGCTTGCATTTTAGCTTTCGGGGCATGAAACATCACACTCTACTAGCGGTCTTGGCCCATAACAGCAATGTCGGACGTGAACAATCTAGGACTAGGGGTAAAGTAAGGATGCCTCGCTACACTAAGGTGTTTTCAAAACGAAGTAAGCAATGGGTGATCAAACCAGTCTATGATGAAATGCAGTTCGACTTTGTGAAAGGCCTTATTGTTGCTGTGTTAGAGAAGCACAGATATGGAATTTTGGACGTTTCTGTACAGAGCAGTGATCCATTGCCATTGAACATTGCGACTGTGCCATGCCCACCCGATGCACAGCTGATTGTGAAGTACAAATCCCGGTTTAAATAATTGCAATACGATTGTCTTTTTGTAAATAAATGTTATTGTACAGTGTACCTGTAAAGCTAACCCCTAACTTCACCATCATGGGTGGCGAACAAGCTGGGTGTCATCTTTGAATTCTCTCTATTCACCTCACATATGTGTATGTATATATTTTTCTCATGTCTCATCTCATGTAAATGTAAATGCTGCGCACTGTTAACGGAGGGGAGGCTTGCGTATTGCAAATAATAAAACAAACAAACAATAAATCTCACTTTTAACTCAACTCCTGTGGTACTTTATACTTTCCCTGACCTTCCGCCAAAAATTAAATGTCTCAATTTGGGCTGCAAAGCTCGCAGACAATGGTGACAAAATTGGGGCACTTAGAACGCGCCAGCCAAGCGGGCCATGGCATTTGGGAGAGAAGCCAGTTCCCATTTGCACATTGAGGCGCACTACATAGACGGATTCTAAACTTCAAGTTCTCATAGATGCCTATACTACGTGATGTTGCAAATAAAGAATGCGAAGGACAGCGCCCAGATGAGGCCCACAAGTCGCACTGGAAGCATAAGGGTCTATTGTTTTTTGACCTTGAGACAGGGACCATGCCGAAAGAACTACATTTGAAGTGAGTGCGCAATAACGTAAGAGACGATAAGGCAGAAAATTCAGAAACTAGACCGAGTTTCAGTTTTAGGTCAGTATACGAAAAATCATTGTTAAGAGCACGGTCCGTTTTACAGACTGCATTACGAAGAGACACAATGGAAATTTCAAATATAATGTAAGTAAATCTTTACACGCTTTTATACCGGGATGAAGATTTAATGAATGGATGCATGAATAAATGAATGAATGAATGAATGAAGAGCTAGGAAAAGCAAGTAAAACTATCTCGCTTCATGGCCCAGCCACTTTTCCCTGCACTACGGGACTGTCTCTGTATCCTTCAGCCCCTTCTCCCGGCATTTACCTTGCACTTGCCACCAGCTGGCCCCATTATTTAATTTGTATTCAACTAACCTTGTACAGCCCATCCCCATGCGCGATCAGAAAGACACCTGGCCTAGTAGGATCGTTGTCCGTCTGCCCTTGTTCCCCACCTGCCTCGTCACGCCTAGTAACACTTGAGTATAGGCGCGTTACAAATGCCATATCATATATCATCATTCCTCACGCATGTAGACTGTCGTTTATCATTGTGTGTTGGCCTCGATTTATCTCGTTACTTTTCGCATTGATTTTAGAGACGAACATACTCCATTGAACTACCCTTGCAAGCAAATAGTTTCTGATCGGCCGTAATAAATAAAATGAGTAATATTAATGAAGTTCGGCTAGCGAGACTAATTATCATTTTTTTGTTTTCATAACAGGTATTTGATCCCTTACTGCCACTGCCATCTGTTTGAGACACCGGCGGATGGATTCTTCAGCAGACACCTGCAGCTTCGTGTCAACAACTGGAGCACGATCACCATATTATGGGACGATCGCCAAGGGCCCACATGCCCTTACGCTGTACTAGTGGCTAGAAGCAACATAACAACCTTTAGGCTGGACTAGTGCCTAGTTGATGGAACAACCTTGCGGTTCACCGCGCTTCCAAAGTGATTCTTTTTACGAAAATGAACACCCTGTGTACCATAAAGGAACACCGCGTGACTCAAGATGAAACGGAACAGTTATTGCGGATACAGATAAAAGAAAATAAATGGCTTCCGGAGTTCATATGGCAATTGCTGAATATTCTCTAAACATTTAATGTCAAATAAATGTACTTTACAATCAAACAGCAACACGGTACATTTGGTAAAGTACAGTTTCATATTCCGAATTGTGGCGCGCTGTGTTGTGAGTTGATCTGTGTTGGTTTCCGGGTTCTGTGTGGAGTCGCGCAGAAGACGACTGGGCGCATTTGCCTACGCAGCACAGTAACGTCACGGGGAGAGGCGGGGAATATGAATGTTTTGATAATGTCAGGCTCAGGGGTGGGGGAATTGATTTAGTGCCGCAAAAGCAGGTCCGCCAGGGCGATCGGGGAAAATGGCAGCTCCCTGGTGCTTGTTTTCGCGTGCGTTTAATGGACGAAAACTCGGGTAAGGTCCATAGGAAAGTTTTCTAAAATCGAGCCACTTAGGCTTAAAAAAACATGGCCGACCCGTTGGGACAATAAAAGTTTTTACTAGACCATGCCTTTAAGTAAGACTGAAGATTTACCACTGCTAAGCACACTCTCCTGAAAGTCTGGTACCTGCGATGATGGAAGCGCAGCTGTGACAGAAGGCAGTGTCCCTGTGATATGTTACCGGCACACTCATTCATGGATGTAAGGAGGCTTTTACCCAATGAGGATGAACATAGCTGCAGGCCAAAGAATTACCTTCAGTTAGAGGAACCTCGGGGTCAACTCCAATTTCAGCCTCTGAACAGGATACCTGGTGGACTGACTGCATTTAGCCCTAGTAAATGGAGCCTCGGATTGCCATTGGTAGAAGATTTATCCTCAGGCCACGGAACATTCGGGGGAGACCCAGGGATTTACAGTCCTCAAAGAAACCAGGACCAGGAGCAAGGAAAGAAAAAAAAAAAAAACTTTCTCTGGCATAAGTGGGAGGAATCAGATGATAAACTGAAGGCAATGCAAGGAAAAATAATTTGAGTCAGAATAGGGTGCCAGGCAAGACAGGGATGTGGTCATGCAGCAAGTGCCTGGCTTTGCAGCAAAGACAATACAATTACAGTGCTACAAAAGCTCTCAGGTTCCCTCTCCCCATGGTTAGGTTCCGGTAACAGAAACAAAGTAACAAAGAAATTTGAGATGTGAAAAAGGAGGTTCACCTCCCGAAATTGTGATTGAAGTGACTGAAGTGTTTCACTTTAGCTAGCACAATTAGCAGGGGCCAGGCTAGAACATACTTTGAAAATGCCAGATGGGTCTGCTGTCAGCAACCTAGTTAATGGAAAGAAAGCTTTGATCTTAAAATCTTTGAGCTTCCCATGCAGCCATCCAAAGCATGTTCTCCGTAGAAAATGTATTAGAAAGTCATGGTTTTATTATAGGCTATTCCACCCAATTATAGAACGCTCTAGTGGATTACCTGCAATTTGGCATGTTGATATCCCAACAAAGGATACAACTGATATATAAATATGTTGTGCCAAATGTTGCATACAAATATTACCCGGGAGTAAAATACTTTGGAAAGGAAATTAAATGCAGTTTCACTTTCAAAGGTCCATTGTACTATTGGGAAGTTGTGTATTGGATTATTCGGAATATATTTTAACACGGGGTGCTGTTGCCCACACTAGTGAATGCAGCATTGAGCATGAGCTCCGTGGGCATGCCGAGGACCGGGACCGAAAAACTTGCTAAAAACAACCTGGTTGCCACCAGAAGTAACCATGATGGTGTATGAAGGTGCGGGATAACTATGCGAAAAACCGCCACAATTGATCCGGTAATTCTGAAGTTATATCAAGTGATCAGCGCGGCCCTGTGCGGCCTGCCGAGTGAGCCTTGGAAGCAGAAGCCTTGTAAACTCCACCCACAGCAGTAGCCACAGGCGCCGGAAAGGAGACCAGGCATACAAGCGCCCATCTTGCTTCCCACACCCGCTCCTGCAGATGTGACACAAAGACCCAGAAATGGACGCTGAAATCTGGAATTGAGAAGGATGACAGCCCTGTACAACCCCCCCCCCACTCCACCGGCTCCCTGTGTCGCCAGTGAATGCTACAAGGAAGGGGATCTGAAAAACCACCTGCAGACGCCCCCGCCTGCTGAGTCGGGATCCGAAAAGCGTCCCCAGCTCCAAAAACTCCCATGAGCACCGCAACAGGGTCCCACGAGAAACGAGGGCACATCGCCTCCAATACAGACGGCTACCAGAGCAGAACTGCAACTTCCACAGAAACGTGACAAAAGCTGCACGACTGGGACAATAACATTCAACATACGGGTAGCGAAACAGGCCGTATGGCAAACCAGGGGCTCCCAAAAGCCACGGCAAACCCGCACCCCACCTGCTCCAAGGTTTAACCAGCTAACCCCTCTCCATAACGGCCCGCGGAAGCAGGCAGACTCATGAAGGAAGAACTACAGGCGCACTACTCCCCTAGCCTACACATTATAGAATGTAACAAATCAATAATGTTATTAAGTGTAAAGAGGTTGCAGTGAATAAGAAAAATATTCGGTCTGGTTCATCTCATCTGGAACTGTATTGTTCAGATCTTGAAAACAGCCAACTAACTGAGGTGCTACAGAGAGGAGTAATGTTGAAGAAAGCCAGAGGTTAATAAGAGTTTGGTGGACAGAATTAAGTTTTGAATATCTGGTGGAGGCATAGATTGAGACACATGAATGGATAAAGACATTGTGTGATGGATCATGTGTTGTATATGTAGGTTTCAATCTGAGAAAATACTCCTGCATTGAGAGAGCGAAAAAGCAAAGGAGACTGCACAAATAAACAAAATTAAATTCCATTTACAAGATGTAGGGAAAATGTGCTTTGCGAAAGACTGCTGCATTCATTAGCAAAACTAAATTTGTGATTAAGCAAATAATCTCACGTAACTATTTACAAACAACCTGATCGTGACATAGTCAGCTATGCACAAGGCATAGTTTCTCAACAGCACATAAAGATGAAAAATACTTGATATGCAGTATCTAATTGCAGAAAAGACAAAGGTTACCTTTGATAGGGCTCCCAGGTCTGGCCTTATCCAACCTAACTTCTCAAAGACGCATTCATCAAAAAGTTTCTGTTGTTTGCGACAGTGCCGAAGTTCTAGCAGGTTGGTATAATCTAGACAGGTCCAATATTCTGTAAAGGGCTCTGCACAGTGCATCTTAATTTTCCTATGGCACAAAAGCAGGAGTTTGTTAGAACCAGGCATTATGGAAAACACTTCAAAACATGCACTAATCAGATAGAGGCAATAACCAAGACGTGACCGTCGGCACAAAACAGATTATGAAATGCTTTTAATTTGTACCTTCTTTCACAAATGTTGTACACAATGAGATAACATCTCTAAAAAAGGTAAGCCATGTCAGATGAGGTAGTGAGAGAAATTAGTCTATAGAGAGCAACAATTCTAATCTAATCATGACTTCAGTTATTTCTATGCACATGGATGAATCTTTGGGCTGCCAGTGGCATTCTGCTTACTTAGCTTAGCTTTAACCATAGGAGCCGTTTGAAGCCCATTTACCGTTGCAGGAATCAAACCTTACCTCCAAACAGGGGGGGGGGGCAGGGGAGGAGGGTAATTATTATGATGCACTTGTCCTGGGCCATAAGGGAAATGGGATGTGTTACTGGCCACTATGCTGAAAATAGACTGGCATCTAGCAATACAAAGCTGCCATTTACACATTCATCTTCAACAAGTTTATTTAGACAAAAGTCCATAAAACAAGTGCAGCCATAAACAATTTGTCAGAAATTCAGACAAAAATATATACAATAGGACAGTGGTTCATTACGTCACACCAGGCTAATCTTCACGGGACGGACAACAGGTCACAATATAATTGGGAAAGAAAGTGATGTTGTATAACAATATGTCACATTTTATTTTTCTAGAACTACAATTTGTCCTTGAAACTTTGTAAATAGAATTTTACATTAACAAGTTAAAAAAAAGTATTCACAAATTAAGTAAAAAGGGTGCTATTAAGGAGATCCTAAATATTCTGGCCTTATTTCCCACGAATGTGCTAAGCTTTAAAAAGAAAAGACTACTGTAAAAATGAATGCAGAAATGCAAAAACATTCATACATCACTGTAGAGCCAAAACACCAATTGCCTTAACGGTTGGGACAATATATTCTTCAAATACTTCAAACAACCATTCCTTGCTCAACAGGTTGCAGTTACAAGAGAACAGAAGAAATATGCAATTCTCTGTATTTAGCTTCAAATTAACAAAACTAAAAATTCTGGAGATGTCCGTTTGGCCTGGTCAATGCCCAAACGCAAGACCCCCCAGCCAGATCCTCAGGTGACGGTGTTGTAGTTCTTTTGGTTCCATGCAATCAAATTACTCCTTCCTTCTCACACTGATGTTGAAGTTCAAAATAATTGGCAGACTAACTCCTACCAATGGTTTCCGGGTCCCACCTCAGTCACAGTATTGCTTCATAAGCTTTAGGTACATTATTCCTACAGTAATTTGTTTGTCAAACCAGTGGGGCTTATCAAATGAAATGTCTAAGCAAAATATATATTTCTAAATGTATTTTCAGCATGAAAATTAAACCAGCAACATTCTGTAAGATGCACAAAAACTATTAATATTTGACAGTATGACATTGATTTGAATGCGTCCTTCAAATATAAAAACGGGTAGATCCACCAAAATGATCATATGGATCAAAAATACAAAGTCATCAATGAAGATCATGGGTTCCTACAGACACCAGGGCCATACCCGTTTGTTTTTTGGATGTTTAAAATGGAGGTCTTCATTTTCACAGTAGGCCACAATCAAGAGCTTCTGGGATGATAATTCTTTACGGTCTACAAAGACTAATTTGTGGAATTAGTAAGAGGGGAGTTGGGTCTACACTCGGTTGTGCGCCCTTCCTGCCTCCCAATGACTGAAAATGCAAGGAAGGGTTAGATAGAAATTTACCAAGATAAGATTGTTGCCAGATACGCTGGGGGCAAACAATGCCACATCACTCTGGCATTTTACATTTTCTCCCAAATAAATGTTCATATTTAAAGTCCTCAGCAATATTATGAACTATTGGTGCTTCCTTAGCGAGAGTCACCCATAGTAAATCATGCCTCTCAATCAAATGGGTTATTAAGGACAACAAACAAAAACAGCTTTCATTTTCAAACTGGATTTATCAGAATTTAAAAAAGATGAAAGAATAGAACAAATGTCCTCATTCCAGTGCAAATGGTAGCCTGAACATGGGTCAAAAGTACTTTCATCAGCCCAATTTTTGATTTGGTCTAAATGTACAGTACGCCTCAACTTGCAGAACCATCAATAAGTGAAATTGGTAAGGAACAAGGTGACTTTCTAGCACTGCATTGAACAGGATATAACAATGGGGCCCGTTTATACAATTCAATAGGAATGCAGTCTGGGCCAGGTGCCAAATCCTTTTGCATGCAATTTAGAGATTTTATTTTTCCACTCCATTTGACAGAAAAAGTTGTGAGGGCTGTATTTCACATTTGCTCCAGAGCGTAATTTCATCACAGAATGCACTCTCTAATAGTAGTTTATTGTTGCAGCAAGTGAATGGAGATTAGTGGTAGGTCCCCCGAAAGTGCATGCCATGGTGCTATACTGAATCTTTTACATCAAAATGATAATTTATTAAGGCCCCAATTCACCAACTTGGAGAAACATTATATGCATCATCTGTGTGGCAGAGTAGCACTCATATTATGCAAAGCCCTCCCCAGATAGCTTCTCCTTTCTTTTAGCACTGCCCAACTCCTTATATTCTTGATTAACAGAGCATGAAATCATCCCATCTTCAAGTTATGGGTTATGGACTCTAACATACTCTTGCATTGCTTCCATTCTTGATCACACCATGGGTACAGAGATCCTCTTCCATCAGGGGAGTCAAGCAGTGTTCCACCATTTTTTGCCCAGAGGTTAATTTATTAGTAAATAGACAAAACTGAGCACAGATCGGGTGCAGTTACACTGAGTGACTGACCAGGATATTTCACATAATAGGGCTCTTAAATGTTTTGCAAAAGGTTAACTGGTCGATTAATATCCTTTGAGGGGGAAGGGACAGTGAGAAATTGAACATCTTACATGACTTAATTGCCCACGATTTAGGTGTGACCATGAGCCTCTTATCTCCATCTCGTTTGAGGCTGTGAAAATAGACTTGCGATTCATGCCGACATTCACCCTAGGCGGTGTCTCAGTGCTAAAAGACAGGCCTGCCTAGGTCTATGTGCTTATCAACAGGAGTACACATATGCGGCCAGGTATTATAAAGTTCTTGGACCCAAAGAGATACCACTTTGACACATTACTCTGAATGTACACTTGATACGGGAGTCATCATGTTAATGGATTTAATATGACACCCTACCTTCTGAGGGCTTTGATTCTCATTACACAAGCTAAAGCAAAAGCAGATATACTGTAATACAACATCACACCAATGCACAAAATTGCCATGTGGGCAAAGAGCATGTTTGAATAGATAAATAGAACAAGGTCGTTTTAGTTTAACAGCATGTGTAACCTTGGTGTCTTATGGAGCTATGCTACACTACACTATACTATACTACACACCATCAGTCTTAATGCACTTAGCAAGTCCCCACCATTCATTCACGTTTAGAGCAGAATGTGCTTCAAATGAAACCGCGCCGTTTATGAGTTCTGCTTAGCAGAGCCCGGCTGTCTTTCCTGCAGCTGCTCAGGACTCTTCTGCTCTGCACTCGTCCCCAGCACCGCTGGCCTTGATGGACAGGCATGTCTGCTGTTCTTTTACCCCTTTTTCTTAGGCCTTATATGTATGAAGGAACATGGTTTCCCTGCATGTGTGCATGCGTCATATCTGCTATCTGGAAGAGTAAGGCCTAGAGCTCAGCGTGTCACTGTGTTTGCCGAGTTTAGGTCTCCTATGCAAGGCTTCATTAAGTGGGTGTTTGCACCAGTCAGTGAGATTTGTACTCGTTCAGTGACTGCTTCCACTGTATTCCATTGGCCTTGGCTTAGCGAAGAGACAGTTCTGTCACTTGTTACTCCTTAGCCTTGCGGACGTGCACCACGCTTCTATTCGTGTCTGCCCATTTCCTGTCCTTTAATCATTATCAGATATAACACTCAATGGAGTTAAGTCAATGCTCGCACCTGCTGAAACAGACGGCTCTCTGCAGTTTGCTCATCTGCCAGAACAGGAAAGCACCACTTCCTGGACTTTGCTTAGGCTAAGACATATTCGTCCAGCAAGCGTGCACACTCGCCTTCTGTCTAAAACGTGTGCTGTATGTTTGACGACCATTCTTTGGCCATCAATGGCTGCAGGCCTGCATGATGTGACAACAGCTGTCATTTACATTGGTCACCGTTTCACTGGCTACAGGCCGCAGAATATGTGAAAAGCTATCTTAACTTAGGCTTGTTTTCATGTCATACCCATTAGTATGTCAATATTTGAAATTAAGCTAAACCATGACATCTACAGAAGTAGAATGTAGCCCCAGAATGATGGTATACATTGAAAATAGAGCACATCCACACTGGAGCAATAGCCAGGAAAAACTTACAAGTAAGCATAGAACTGTAAAGTCAATACGACAGGTACCCAGCACATCAGTAGTGCAATACGTTTTTGATAGAGGCCTTGTTCCTCAAAATGTTGGTTTCTCTTAAAATTGCCCATTTATTCAGGCCACAAAAACCATATGCCAATAGCCAGCAGCCGACAGTACTCTTACTCATGTTAAAGATGCACTTTTTCAGTTAGATGCAAAGGAGGTGTAGTTGGTTGGACATCTTGAACACTGCAATGGCTTAATTGAAGAAGGGCACTACTTGTTCTTGATCAGAAACCTGGAGATCTGTTTGACTGTGCAAACTGCTCAGCTTCATAGAGCAAGTGAAGAGATAAATGGCTGTTTTCATCAATCTCAGAAATGCATCTTTAGCGACTCTGTATTTCAAGTAGAATTATTGTGTTTCCATCAAAGCCTTTGACAATGCAAGTTCACCTGCTGATGTTGCCAAGGTCCTCTTCCAAACAAAAGGCAGAGAAGGCGATTTTCAGTGTACCTCTGAAATCCCACCTGGTATGAACTGACAACAGCCACACGGACTCAAATGGGAATCAAAAGCTGTAGAAATGTGCCATGCCTCTCGTGAAATATCGATTTAAAATTCGCCAGTTTTAGCAGACAGGTTAAATTTATCAAAAAGTACTTCACCTATGCAATGGCTCATCTACAATTGATGAGATGCCTCTCTTCAGAGTAGGAATGGCCTAAAGTAATATTGGATGGACAATGGCCTGGCCATAGCAGCAAGCATCTTTTGCTTGCATGCAGCAGAGGATGACCTACTTCAAGCCCTACAGATAAGGGTGTATTAGCCACGTATACTCCCTAAAAATTGCCAAATACATCCAGAAAATAAACGTAAGGAGTAAAAATAATACCAATAAAAAAGTGGGAAAAAGGCATGTAGAATCCTGCGTCCCTTCACCCTCATGGCTCCATGGACATTTTAGGACCAGTAGTGCATGCAGTACTACAGGCAGAAACTACTATTTTAACTGCCCGATTGGAAGAAGTAAATATGTATCTCTTAATGTGCATGAATAACTAGGTGCAAAGAAAATATACTGAAAACATTTTTACTCTTATGAAAAGAAAACTCTCAATGGGAAGTAGACTTACATTTTTACTCCCTAAAAATAGTTTTACTCAACTCTTATCTGGAGCACTGTCTACTTCATATTTGCTGTCCAAGTCTTGGTCCTCTCCCATGTGGATAGTGGCAATGCCCTTCTGAAAGGCTTTCCCGCGAGTACCCTGGCACCTCTGAGATGTGTCCTGTATGTTGTAGAACTCCTCAAAAGACACTGAAAATTAAATCACATCACACCGACCCTTATCCAAATGCACTGGCTCCTGCTACAAACATGTATCATTTCAAATCCGGCTGCATCATCTACAAAATCGGTCACTCCGAGGTGCCCAGGTTATATCGCTAAGAAACTCATCATCCAATGCCTATGATCCACCAGAAGGACATGTGCAAGCCTTAACTGCGTTCGCGACGAACGGAAAGAACCAGCAGACAAGCCTTCTCTGCCAATGCCCCATGCTATGGAACCTCCTCTCCAACACCAGACTCGCCCCTCGCTTTAACATGTCAAGAAGGTGCTCAAGACAGTCTCTTCAGGGAATGGCTCCTCCCAACACGGAGGTCGACAAATCCTCCACTCCCCACCAAACTTGAGACTGGCTGATCTATTCCAGTTTCCTCTCCTGGTTGCTTGTAGATCCATGGCTGCCAAAATGCCCACCCTCCCCTATTGTTAGCTCCCCGCTCCCTTGCATCTCTGCTTTCCTCAACCTGTCCATCTCCCTTCGACTTGTAAAGTGCTTTGCACACCTACCTTTTGGGAAGCAACAATCAAATAAACTTCTCTTAATACATCAACAGTACAACATACGTAGAGAGTTTTGTCCGTGTGTATGTGTGTCAGGAGACGAGCAGAGTTGGTTCCGGAGGTGAAAGTTGGGTATGGGTAGATATCTAGAAGGTTGGCACCTGACAGAGCTTCTCTCTTCCGTTAGATGGGGTATTATCCCAACAAAACATGCACCTTCTTCAGAGCTGTAAGCCACTTACCTCATAGCATTAATGTGTGAATAGCGGATAAGCGAACCACCAATCTGTACATCCAAAAACGCATGGTACATGAAATACGGATAATTAAAGAAGTGCAATATTGAAGACATTAAATACCCAGAGCATACTCTTAGTCGTCCAAGAGGAAAATCAGCTGATGGAGAATGGGCATTTTGTCACAGGTGAGTCCAGATTTCTGGTGGCAACTTCTAAAATTATCAACGGCTTACACCAATCCTATTGTATGTTACTGCATCCCATTCAAATTGCATCACCACCTGCCGTCTCTTTAGAGAATAAACAAACCGAGACAGATTACCTACATTGTTCTACAATGCTCTGAAAATAGTTTCTGCTCGGTACGGTCTTAAAAAAAAAAAAACTAATTTGTATCCAGGGGTTCTAGACCAGATTGCAGTAATTAGTTGATTTTCTAGGCACAGTCTGACACGAAACAAAGGAAACACGAGAGTGCCAATGCAATTGGTTGGCAAGCAGTAGGACTTCATAAGGACTGCACAATATTGGACAGACTACCTGGTGTAAGAGCACAGTATCAGTCTTTTTCATCAGGTTTCATTTTTTATGAAAAGAGCTCCTTTTCGGTATTTTCAAATCATTCCTTTAAACAGAACACAAAGGAAATTCATACAACTGATAGGAATCCACCTCTCATTCCAAAGCATATGTCCTCTTCATGGGCTGATCCTGCCAACTGAAACGGTTTGACCTAGAAAACTGGCAAGATACAGCCCTCAAATGCTAGTCCCAGTCTTGGCACTGCCGCTGAGGTAATATCGCCATTAGCACCTGTGTAGTTACCTACGCAGAAGCTAATGGTGTTTATTTTGTTTAAATTAAAGAGTTGCCTTTGTCCTATTGGCCAACGCCACGCAGTGCTGTCATCAAGCAAGTGCGTTTTCAATGATAACGGCTGTCACCAGCCAAGGGATAAAGGTAGGCTTAAAAAAAAAAAAAAAAATCAAACAGACACTATTAGCACCAGTGTATGGAGCTACACGGGTGCCAAGTAGAAAGGGAAGCAGGTGAATACTCAGAGCGCAGGCTTTCCTTAGTGAATAATAGTCCACGTTCAGAGCATCTTCTTTGGTGGTCAGTGCCGCACAGGGTGCTAATGGAATATATACCACAGAGAGTGCTGTCATCCAAGAGACTACAGCAGCCAAAAACAGTCCTTCTTGAAGGCTGTCTACTATTGTGAAACTTTTGCCCACAATCATCCCTTAACTTTCCACAAGAGAGCATTTACAGTTGTGGCATTGTGCCACATGCACACACAGAGGGCAATGCTGAGTCTCACATACTATATCAGTGATTTATACTCCTACAAAAAATGGTTCATAACAATTCTGTGGTCAACTCCTTAAGAGCAGTGATTAATAGGAGGTGCAAAACCACAGAATTACTTACTATATTGAATTGCCTTCCCTCCCTCAATGATAGGATATATGAAATGGCATTTGTAACGCGCCTATACACAAGTGTTTCAAGGCGTGACGAGGCAAGGAAGGGGGATCAGAGGGAGGACGAAGGCAACAATCTTACTAGGCCAAGTGACATTGAGATCGTGCAAAGGCAGGGGAGGAGGGAGGGGCAATGTGCCAGGGGAGAGGGGGGGGGGCAGTGCTGTACATGGGATCAAAACAATAAGTGCAGCCAGCCGGTGGCAGGCGCAACGGTATGTGCTGACAGCAGGTGTCCAAAAATGCAGGTAGGGGGACTGTAGGGTTACAGACCCAAGTGCAAGGGTTGCCTGGAGGCAGTGCGGGAGTGCAACTGGTCGGGCAGAGACCTGGGCCGGAAATCAGAGGGTAGCCAGGTGACCAGTGCAGTATCAGACAGGAAATCAGCAGGGGAGAGGAAGAGAGAAGGCAGAAGCAAAGAGGAAGGTCTTGAGGTGCTTCCGGAACCGCTGATGGTTTTCCTCAAATCAGAGAGGCAGGGAGGCTGTCCCAGAGGGTGGCCGCAGCCGAAGAAAGATCTACTTTGCTTGGAGAAGCGATGGACCCTGAGAGGTTGGAGGAGGGAAGAGCTCAAGTACAAAGGTATTTACGAAGAGAGAATGGAGGTATTGAGGACCCAGGCCCCAGAAGGCCTTGTGAACAATGCAGAGAGTCTTGAACTTAAATCTTGCAGCCACTGGGAGCCAAGGCAGAGATTTCAGTGCTGGAGGGATACGATTCCTAGGCTCAAGGCCAAGGACAGGTCTCGCAGTCCTGTTCTGGACGAGGTGCAGATGGTGGAGAGTAGAATCAAGCAGATTTAGAACGAGGCTGTTGCAGTAGTTCAGCCTACAGAGCTGCTTTATAAATCGGACTATTTCCAAACCTACACTGAGATTTTGGGCTGTAAATGGCGAGTGAGAAAGAGCAACAGTATAAGGAAGCCATCTAGGCACAACGGCTGCTTTCAAACGATCCGTGTGCTGCCACAGGATTCCCCTAACCAGAGGATTAGCACTCGAAAGTGTTGCAACCTAGTGATTGAAATTATTGTTTTTTTTCATAAAGATGTTGGTTGTTAAGTACTTGTGGTTCAGCAGGAAACAAGGTTTTGCACTCTAGTTTTTTCTGAAGGGGCACGACTTGAGAAGTCCAGCCAGTGCTCCAGATAAGATTTTGAGATGGGAGTATTTTACTCCCTATTTTTAAAGTATGAGAGTAAATGTGATTTTAAGAGAGTAAAAAGGACTTTTCTCCTTTGCAAGCGACTAAAAAGTATGTGACATCCAGCCGATGTGTGCAAAAACTGTATGGAAATTATCACTAGGCGGCAGCTTTCAGCATTGCGATAGAATACACCTTTGATTATTTCTCTAAGGTCTGGTCATTTGATCTCTCCTGTATATATTTAAATGTTGAAAACACAAAAACTTAGCCACTTAAATAGTAAAGCCGAAATGAATTTTTTTGTGCGTTTTGAGGTTCAATAGCAGAATTTCCTTTTGATGTTTAATTAAAGTCCTCATTAACTGGAGCTATTACTGCCTAATGGTATGCCAATGTTATGATACAAGAGTATAGGGAGGCAAGAATGCTAAATTCTATATCTTATCTCATTGTCAAATGGTTATTTATATAGCGCTTTTGGCAAAGCACTGTAAATAGAACATTTATCACAATTATCACCAAACCGAAGTCTGTACTCCATCGACTTCGAAATGATGAAAGGCTGAGTTGGCCTTGCCGGGATCGAACCTGCAACCTACAGATCGGAGCAACGAGTGCTCAACCGGCTGAGCTATCGTATTGGCCAACATCCTTCAGAGGTCAATTAACTGTATTGACGAAGGTATAATAATCACAGTGCCTAGATGTTGGACGAGCCATGTATGAAGCGCTACATAAAGTTAAAATACCTATCTGGATTATCACAGGGACAGGTTTTGCTGAGTTTCTATTTCAATTACAAATATAAAACTTTCATTTGTTTGTTTTTGAACAGCGCTTGCACTTCCTGGAGAGTCAGGTTTTAATTGTAGTCTTGAAGATCGGAGAGGCAAGAACACCTGAGATTGGTGTAATAACAAACACTCACCCTTGAGCAAAGACTGCTGCCACTGACCATTTATAGTAATGTACCCCATTTGCAAGGTTGAATGGATGTAAACTAGACTGTGCACAGTCATCATTTTACACTGTTTTTATAATTAGAGTGTAAAATAAAAGTGTAAAAATGATCTGCCTCTGCACGATTATGCACACAGCACGGGAACTCTGAAAAATACAATTTTGAAATAGTGGTTTGCTTGCTCTGGAAAGCAAGCAGACTGTTACAAAATGTTAATCCTCAATTGCAACTTCTTAGTTTTCCATCTTGTTAATTAGACAATCCCAACATGATAGGGATATATATGCACAGTGCTGTTTACTTCATGAGCAAGCTGAATGGAAATAAACCATTCCTTTAAGCACAGTGTGCAGTTTATTTTTTTGAAAGGCTTCAGAGAAATTAATTCGGTTTCAGAGGCTTTTATCCATGGCGGTTTATGATAGTTTAGAAATCAAAAGCTGTGACATGCTATATTTAACATGCAAAGTGCATTTCTTTCTAAACCAATCCGTCGATAATAGTCATGGATTGGTTTCAATTGAAATGCACTTTTACATGTTAAAAGTAGCATTTCAATGCTTTTTTTTGTAACATTGAAACGTTAGATGGAGCTGTCCAGTGCTGTAATTTCAGCACTGCACAGCTGCATGTAACGTTTCAAGGTTTTAGTGTATATTGGGAGGGGTACCCGCAGCCCCACAGTCCCCCCAACCCCCATGCCACCCTTCCACCCCCAACTGTAACCCAAGCCCCAACCCTAACCCTAACCCTAACCCATGTCGACAGCACTTTTCAATTTTTTTTTCAAAGAAATGGTCATTCGAAAAAAAACAACTAAAAAAAAAAGGAAAGAAAAACATCGATAGTTTGCCTTTAGAAACTTTTACATTTGATAAAATGACAGGACACCATCCACGGCATGGCTTGCAATTACATCCATGTAGATAAAAATCAAAAGAAGCTTCCTGGTTTGTGTCAAGTATCCTGACCTTTGCACTGCCCTCTGCTCTAAACTTGTGTGTAAATGTACACAGGAAAATAATAAAAGGTGTCGTATTTCTAAGATTTGCAAGCGTAAAAAGGCATAGTACGCACTTTATCTGGAGGCCTGAGTCCAGTGTTTGGTTCTAGAAGCAGTTTGGCCATTTCAGACAGTGCCAGATAATCCACAATTCTCAAGCCGAATCTATCAGCACACTCTAGGTGTAGCTAGAAACAGCAACGATAATGTCACCCGTAATGAACAATGTGATAGTTCCATCCAAAAAGTATGCCATAAGGAACACAAACCAGTGCACCAAAACATAAACCCAAAGAAATTTCAATCAATATGAGCTTCAAAGAACAAGCACTGGCACAGCAATCATGTTGCCCTTTGAATAGTGAAATGCTTTCTGTGTTGACATATCCTGTACCCAGGCATCCAAACCATTTTACAAGTATCAGCCAAGGTACTACCATAATCTGCTCACATACTACCATCTTAAAACAGCTACTGCGATCATTAAAAACGGGTATGGCATCATATAGCCAAATACTCTAACAACTTCAGGGTATTGGAATTAAACAAAGGTATTTGTAAGACTGGGCAGCCGTTTGTATCATATGTCCAGGTAAAATTATGTCAAGTATTGCCATCATGTTCCCATGCATTTATACCGTTTGTCGGAAGCAGGAGTTGGACTTGGCTTTGGGAGCAGCAGGGACAATGCATTCCTCCACTGCTCCTGTAGGGTGATAAAGATAAAAGTGGCTTTCATGTGGTCCCTCACTGCCTGAATTTGCCACAAGGGCAGAGGGAGCCAGGGACCAAGCGGTGTAGGAGAGAACAGTAACCCTGCATTCCACTCCCATGTGTTCACTGCAGTGGCATAAGCAAGCGTCTGACTACACCTCATACAGACCAACCCTTCAAGGGTACCAGCATGTAAGCAAATTTATTGTTTACCCCATTTGCGATAAACGCCTGCTTGTGCCTGGCTCTGCCAAAGCAATTCTTACTTTTTGGGATATAATAGTAGGTTATTCTCTTTTCTTCTCTATAGGCCAATAAGCCTCTGCGTCAGCAGGGATGGAATTCAGTCATTAAGCTTGTGACTGTCTCAAGTAGCCTGGATTCTAATCCTGACAGCAGACTGAATCACATTTGTGTGACCATGGGAAACCAATTTATTTTCTTGCCCTTAATTTATAGGGAACACAATGGAAGGAAGTACATGCAAATGTATAATTATTATTAAAAAGATGACACATGCTTCAGGTCATGACTAGGGTTGAATAATGTAGTTCAGGGGTTCTAAAACCTTGCTCTCCAGAGGTTTTGGATTACAACTCCGATTGGTCCTAGGCAACAGGCAATGGTAAGGGATCATACAAGGTGTATTACATCTGGCAAGCCGTAGATTTCAGGCCCAGAATGTACTCCTCTGAGGAATACAATTACTAACCTGTTGGGAAACACAGATTACTCTGGAAGTCAGTAAACTATTACTTCATGGAAGCAGTTCTTATGGTCAAGTGACTACATATGGCAGCCAGTATAATCATGGAACCAAAATACCAGAACATATTACTTCAGTGCTACTGGCCCAACATTGGCTACTTGTACAGAAACAGATTGATTTGAAGAGTATCTTTATTGCCATTCTGCTCTAGCACTTTGAAGCATCCTCTATGCACTAGATGGAGTTACCAGTAGACATTTTAGACCAAATAAACGGACAGACCCAAGGAAGATGGTAGAACACTGCTTTAATCTCAATGAAAGAAAGCAGGGAGATGTGACAGCTATCAGAATAGATGCATGCGCATTCACAGTTATCTTGTTTGTACAAAGTTTATATACTTTTACATACATTTATGATGTCATCCTACGTGTCACTTGCAAAACCTATTCACAGGAGGGATTGGATTAGGGGAACACATCTACATATAGAATTAAGGGTTAAAATCTCATTGGCTGCCACCTTGTCTCAGGGACACGGCCTGAGCTACTTCTACATACATTATATACTCATTATAGTAAAGAATGTGTCAGCAGATTGTTAAATGCAACATTGAATGTAAAAGTGCGTGGTAAGCTTACGATTGGTTGGCAAACTCATCCAACCTTGGACTTTCAGCGTGGCGAGTGAAAACGAAACCTAGATGCTCGAAATGCGTCAATTTCTTGTTTTCAAAATTAGACTATCACATTTCATCGACTTGATCCTTTGACAAGGCCTACTGTTTGTAGTTGACCTCTTAGTCTGCTCACTGTTCTGGAACATTCAAGGGAGTATGAGCAGACCGATATCTCCAGCTAGACTTTTAATTAATAGCCTTTGTTTTTGACTTCTGTGCCACGTGTTAGGAGAACATGATTTTGCCCATTTCAGCCTCTCAATTACAGCCATTTGATTCCATTATGCTGGGTGACGTTGCTCCTCTCGATACTTGCTCACACCACCTCATATAGGGTTTTGCCTTCACGGTTCTTCAGCAATTGGCACCTACAATGCCTTTGTCTCTCCTAATCTTAGCAGAAATAGGTCTTACGCACATGGCTTGTTTATTAGAACCCCTTTTTGCACCCAACTCTCAAAATAGCCTCCTTCATTCCAGGCCAAGGTACTCCCTTATTCTGCACACAAGAACAGCCTCTTCATAAGTTCTTCACTTTGCAATCCTAGGCTTATGTTTTGAGGTAGCAGAATTGATCTTAACACAGTCAGTCGTCCATTTTCTTCCAATGGCCATTCTCTTATAACGCCACCTTTAGGCAAGCATCTATGTATCTTTTTTACCTTGCATTACAGCGTATTTACAGTTATTGGTCAGCAGGTTACTACTTCTGCTTATATTCACGATTGAATCTTAGTGCTTCAGTTACATTGTTGGTCTGAAGTATTTTCATATCGTTTCGGCTCAATTCTTCTTTGATTGAATAGAAACCTTTTATTGTTGCATTGTTGCATTGATCGTCTGCAGCCATTCCCACCTAGTGATCTGCAACCACTTTGCATTTACTGCGCTAGGAGTCCTAGCGTAAATATAGAAGTCATTATGATGGCGGTCTTGCTGAATAATTTGTGTTCATCAGGAATAATAAGCCCTTAATGATTTCAATGAGAAGTAGTTCTCTCCATTTTGTCGAATGAAATTAGCTCTTCCTTCTTTGGTCTTGGATCATTTTTTGAAACTCCTCAATATGGAGGTCACTTGGGGGGTGGGGAGGGGTAGAGGAGGAATCACCAACGCTGGGACGTTTACCATTACAATAGAGCACACTCCTTCCCCGTCTTTAGGCAACTGCATGTAGCTTCTCGATCCACAGGTCCAATATCGATCCATTAGCACTGCAAATCATGCATGCATGCATTCATTCATTCATTCATTCATTCATTCCTGGCACTTCGATCATTTCTCCATAACCTTTATTCTTGCTAACATAGACCTTGCCATCATTTTTGAAGCAGGTGGTCTCATTCTTCACTTGCATCATGTGAAGGCATTTCCGTTGCAATAAATGTTCTTGCTACATTCATGGTATACAGTATAAGGAACAGACATATCTTTCTTCTGATGTTCTCTCTCTCACCTCTTCCATGTGCTGGCACACAAGTTATTGGCTAGCTGAGCGGATTTGATTAAATATGTATTTATACTTTCATTGTCTTCTTTACTCGAGAAAAATCAGAGTTTTTTTTTTACACTTAATAGGGACAATGGTAGATGTCTTATTTTCTTATTCATCACTGCCTAGAATGTGTGAATGCCAAAGCAATAAGGATAGTAGTAAAAATGAAAATACCCCAAAAAGCTCCAATAATTATCCTACAAGGGGTACATTTCTTTTGTGGCGGTGCATTTCTTACTACTTGAAATATTTCAATTTCTCCAATTATTTTTAATGCATCAAGTTATCAATTATTGATGAATTTTTAACAAAAACGGTAAAATAATCGCCAATATGATTCTTAAAACAATAGTGTTGGTTTCTGGATTTCCGAGAAACATCACAATGTCCATATGTCTTCTGATCAGAGCCGGATGGCACTGTAGGATATAAGAAAAAAACTGCAAGCAAGAATGGGCGTACAATGGGTAACATAAGAAATAAAGTATTCTTTTCCTCTAGCTTTTAATGCTTCTGTCCCATTGTTCCCTTCGTCTTAGTCTATGGAAGGTGTTCCTGGATCACAGCAAATCCATCAGTCCTCAGGGAACCCTAATCTAAAAGTTGTACTTCTTTCCTTGCCTTATCTTGGCTTTTGGTTACGGATCTTGTCTGCATGCGCTGAAATTCTTTACTTGATTCAGTAGGGGTAGTTGCAGGAGAGGTCAAGGTTTCTCCTTTGTAGGGTTTGACATGTAAATGTATCCACACATGCTTCCTTGAAGTTGCACAGCAGCCCTCAAAGTGGGTCTCCAGGTGCGGACAAATTTGTCCACCAGCACCTGGTCCCCTAGATACAGGTTTAGCAGCTTGAGTGTTTCTTTCAAATTAATGGGCTGGTTGTCTTTTTGCTTCCCTTTGACCCCTGCCGTCGGTTCTGGAGCTGTTGAGACAAAAACTTTCAGTCATGGTGTTCAAATAATCATGCATTTCATTGCCCAAATCCCTCGCTACACTATGGGCATCTGTATTTGCCCTTGTTGGGGGATTGAGAGGAGTTCTCATATAGCGTCCAGTCACCAACTCATGAGGAATGAAATGGTGATCATATCCAGGCTGGTTCCACAGCGCAAGGGGTAGGCAACCGAGCCATCCAAAGTGACTTTCAACTTTCCTTCAAAAGCCCATTTAATTTCTCACAAATACAGTTTGCTTGCGGATGATAGGCTGACGCAAACTTGTGTCTTATGCCTAATAGCAAAACTAATAGCAAAACCATATTTTCAAATAGCTCATTTACGAAGTGTGGTACATTATCAGATCGCAAAGCTTCACACACACACCCCATCTTGGAAACCCTTTGCGCACAAGGAACTTGGCGGCACACGCGGCATCAGGGTGCGTGCATGGACCAGTCTTGATCCATCTAGAAAATATCTATAACCATTACAAGTCGGCAGCATATCTACATGTGGATGCTGAATTGGTCCATTAGGTCTGGGGACTACTACTCTCACTGTTCGCAAAGTGTGTCCTGCAATTTCTGGCACACAATACAATTTATAATGAACTGTGCCACATGTTCAAATAGGTTTGGTACAAACCATTCTTCAGCAATAGTAGCAGCTAGATTCTTTCGAGCCACATGCACCGGGTAGTTAAGTTGCTCCAACGCTACCCTCAATAAAGCTAGAGGCATAACTGACTTTTCAGTGCCATCCTGCCTCACTAGGGGCATAGAGAACATCCCCATTTTTTCCATAATTCTTTTTCTTCCTGCGATGCTCGTCCTTGTATTTCAATTGATTGTACAATGGACGTCATATTAAATCCTTACTTAACCAGCATACATCGCCCTGTTGTCTGCCTTCTACTTTTGATTTCGCTTTCAAATGTGGTTGGTTAATAGGCTGCTTTTTTGGGCTTCCAAATCTGCAGTTTTGTTTCCACAAGAGATTAAATCTGTTCTCTTTGAATGGGGTGTGCATTTTGTGATTGCTGTTGTCTCAGGGAAACTCAATGCTCCAATATGTTTTTCTAATAAGTCTGCATGTTGAATTGAAGTGCTGCCTGCACAGAGAAAACCCCTTGTTTTCCAACGTAACAAGCCTGTGTGTACGATTTACGTCACATAGGCGGAGTCAGAGTACACCGTCACTTTCTTATCCTCAAAGCCTCGTAGAGCATCAAAAAGCACTGCTAATTCTGCAGCCTCTGCCGAGTAATTTGGGGACAATCTTCTGCTAATCATTACCTCAAATGTACCCTCTCAGCTCACTCACTGCCAATACTGTACATCTCAACCCTGTTTTTTTTTTTTAATGAATTCTTGATGACCCATCAATGAAAGCCACTCTGCCCCACATCCTTCCTAGAGCATTCTCTGTAACCCAGGGAATATGATCATAACATTCAGTATACGTTGTACAGTCATGCACATCGTCATCTTCTGCCCAGTGTTTCAGCTATAAACATTGCTGGATTCACTGTGCTACAATCTACAATTTGGATTGAAGGGTTTGAGATAAATACCTCATACCCCGACGCTCTGTGTGGTCGGTGTACTTTTAGGTGTCTCCAAAATTGCAAATAATGCATGCTCTATAAACAATGTTACTGAACACCCCATAGTTATACGAGGTCTTTTCAATCGCAAATGCAGCTTCTGCCAAAGATCGCTCGCAAGGATAATGTCCTTTCATGACTGGATCGAAGATCCCACTATAGCAAGCCAATGGTCATGTCCTAGTGCTGTTTTCTGTGTAAGCACTGCGGTCATGACTTCTCCGTTTGAATGAGAGAATCAGTAAAATTCTTCACTGTAATGTGAAATCCCTAACATGAGTTGTACTGATCGCCTTTTTCGTCATCTCTTCTGTCCATATTAATCTTTTTTATCCATCTGTGCCTCTTTAAGTCCTCTTGAAAGTGGACGAATATTTGTACTGTAATCAAAGAACCAGGCCTTGCAATAATTGCACAGGCCTAAAATTAATTGCATTTGTCTCACTGTTTTTGGCTGTTCAGTTCTCATAATAGCCTCTGCCCTTTCAGGTGTCACTTTTCTTCCTTTGTGTGAGATAAACTGTCGTATATACAGTACTTCTTGACAATACTGCAATTTCTCCTCATCTACTTTGTACCCCTTCTCTGCCAGTATAGACATAAGTTTAACACAGTCTTATCTGCACCTTTCTTCTGTCTCACTAAACACTAAAATGTCAATGTATTGAATTATGGGACTTTCAAGTTGAACATTACCCGATCTGAAGGACCCTCTTAAAAATTGATGGGGACTCACAGTACCCTTGGGACAAACCAGTGTATCTCAGGTGAATCGTTCTATACGAAAACGAAGTCAAAGCTTGTGAGTCTTCGTAAAAGGTGATTTAGAAAAATCAATCTTTTAAATCTACAAAAGTAAAATACTTTGCTTTCGATGGAATATTACACAATATTGTCAAAGGGTTTGGAACTAAAGGAAACTGCTCCGTTAAGGGTCTCAAATCCTGGATAAAACGGCATCAGTGATGTCATGAATGAGATTTGTGATGGCATCTTTGATGTCATAGGTGTTAGTCCTTGCAGTGCACACCATAATGTCCTTGTAACAATGTTTTCCATAGAATTTCATAGGTTTTTGCTAGTACAACTTAAAGTGTGTGTGAGTGAAAGTGCGCGAGTGAAAGTGCGCGAGTGAAAGTGGGCGAGTGAAAGTGGGCGAGTGAAAGTGGGCGAGTGAAAGTGGGCGAGTGAAAGTGGGCGAGTGAAAGTGGGCGAGTGAAAGTGGGCTAGTGTAAGTGTGTGTGTGCAAGTGTGTGTGTAAGTGTAAGTAAGTGTGTGTGTAAGTGTGTGTAAGTGTGTGTAAGTGTGTGTAAGTGTGTGTAAGTGTGTGTGTAAGTGTGTGTGTAAGTGTGTAAGTGTGTGTGTGTGTGTGTGTGTGTGTGTGTGTGTGTGTGTGTGTGTGTGTGTGTGTGTGTGTGTGTGTGTGTAGACACACACAATGCTGAATTAAAAGGGTAGTGACAAAATGTTTAGCACAAGCTTCTAAAAGTAGGTATAGAACAAAGTCAGCATTGATTTACAGATCTGGTGATACAGCTTCAAAGCACCTGTTCATATGCCACGCGTTCCATCCGTCCACTGGGACTTCCGTCAGGCTAGTTTTGCAGCCTAAGGCTACCGGGCTGTTTTTAAATTCATCAAACAGAAAGCAAAATGACTCCAGTCATGTGACCTATTCGTGTTACCCTTAAATAAGGTTTAACCAAGCCACCATATTGAACTAGTCATTTTCAGTTCAAATCCGCTGTATGTATTCATTTTCATTTCTTATCAGATGTACCAATTTCTTAATTCTGTTCGTTGATGTACCACAATGTATTGCTTATTTATAGCCCATAAGATAAAATATCCCCATTTTCCATTTAAAAACCGATGCAATGCGTCCTGTACGGCCGCGGCTCTGGCAATTAATACCCATTGCCGCCGTCAAGCTTGCAGCACCGAAAAAGTCTTTTTATTTTCCAATATTACATGCGTACAACCGCAGTAATGTTCAGCTCAAAAGGTCGTACATCTAGGAATGCATTTGCTCATTGCCAGTAAATACTTGAGCAATGATTCGTAGCACCCATACTTCACCCCATCAAGCCGAAGTGGGCCAACGTTCAAGCAATCGCAATCTCTGATACAATTTCACCCAAGTGGGCCATCAACCAACATTTACGTATATCTAGAAATTGCAGCTCTTACTTTCAAAATGCCGCCCAAGTGGGCTAACAATCAACATTTAGCATTTAGCATTTCACAAACCTTTACTACACATTTCCATAATGCACAAAGAGATTTCGAGATAGATAGTCCTTACTTGAAGCCTTACAATCTAATTCTAGCCATTACATCGACTAACATATCAGTGAGAAATGCAACAATAAAATATCTATATGGGACATAATCAGTGGCCCATGTGTAAGACGCGGATCTCTAGAAGTAATGTGATGCCAAGATCTGAGATACAACATTGTCAGTCTTAAGTATTTATTTTCCTATCGTTTCGGTATAGGTCCATACATCATCCCGATGACATTCTGTCGTCATCAGACTTAACTTAGCGTTCGTCCAGATTACCCATAACCACATTCTGGCATCTCAGTGGTGGACATCCTTCTCCTGTCTTTACTTGAGGGTATATTCTGGATGGCTGCCAGCGTGCATATCATCTTTCATGCACTTGACGCGCTATAGGAATATTGCATGGATTCATGCAAGGGGTCCCAACTGTAGCTCTTCACCTGCAATTCCAATAACAGACGGTGGTGAGGGGGCAGGGATCAGAGAAGAGGCATCCACCTGCTCCTCTACACCATTGTGCCCATCACCAGAATGGACAAACATTATCAAACGTCTACACAATCACGTCTCTACCCATTATGCAAGACTCTGTTGCATCCTACAATCTCTAAATACAATAGAGAATGCATGGGTGCCAGTTCATTTAGAGTGCTTGCTCCCAAATAGCAAGGTCTCGTTTGGAAACCTTACATTTTGTAACCTTTAATAAAAAAATAAAAAGCAGAACTGTTTTTAACCTTTTTGGGGAATTAGCTATACTTTTTCCAAGGCATAAATAAGCAGTCGCATAGCAAAACATTTTTTATGCAATTCTGTAGATTTGCTGATTATATTGATACACGAGTAGCACAACTAGCTATTAAAATGACCCTGTGCAATGTAAGCACTGCAAGTTCGAAGGGGGCAATAAGAGTGTAGCAGTAATCACCTGCCCTCAGTGCCAAAGTCATGTGTGGGAGTGCTAAGCCATCAAAATGTTTTCTTTTTTTTTAAAATGATAATTGGAAAATGAAAAAAGGTATCAGTGATACTTTGATTAGCTAACTAAATCCTGTTTGGCAAAGACCAGTATGTGTTAACGTCTGTAAAGACAGTAGTGCAATTCTATTCCTAAAAAAAAAAAAAACATTTGTAAAATAATGCATAATTGCAGTATTGCTAATATGAAACACTGCATGGTCACCACATTTCAGTAAAATATCTACATGTAATAGGTTCTATATATTTCATTTTGTTGGGGGAAGGTGCGTCATATTGCTGAGTAAAACATATTTGAATATTTACATATTCACACGGCTAATGGCTTTTCATGGCAACCCTAGTTCTGTGATCTACTGGTTGCATTCATGTGTGCAACTGGTGCTAAACCCATGAGCGGGTTCCCAAACTCCTTGACATTCTACCTTGCTTTATATCAGCAATAATGAAATTGGGATGGCCACAAACTACAAGATTCCACCTACTGGCCCAGTTCTCCGCTTGCTACGCCATCCACTCTGCTTAGCCTCTTTCCTTCATCTTGCATAATAAATACACAAAGCTAACTAGATGTTTACGCAACATAGTGATCAATAGTTCCATCCAGTCTGTAGATATACTGCAATACCATATACAGTAGTTAGCCACATTGTCCTAGGATTATGATTGCAGTATACATTAGCGCCTACGGGAGAGAGCTGGCTATTTCGGAGGCTGGGGACTCATGCAGAATCTGTAAGTAGCTGCTAGGGATCTGGCGATATATCGAGTTTTGGAGTATATTGGTATATTTTCAAAAGCTATATACGATTGGACAATATTGTATATATATATATATATATATATATATATATATATATATATATATATATGTCACCCATTAAATTAAGACAACATATCAATATGAGAAAATGTCACTTAATGCCTACTTCAGTGCATTTAAGGATGTGTATCCTACTTGCATTTTTTTGTTAGTATTGCCATTATTGTTGAGATGAAGTCCTTTTGAATAAATTGCAATTTTTACGATGAGATTAACTGACATGTCAGAGTTGTGTTTTGCATTTACTGTTCAGTATTAGTACTGTTGTACTATTGGTTCCCCCCGCACTTCTCCCCTCTCGACCTCCCCTGCACGATCTCAATGTCACCTGGCCTAGTAAGATCGTTGACTCAGTCTGCTCTTCGTTTCCCCTCCCTTGCCTCGTCGTGCCTTGAAACACTTGTAGATGTGCGTTATAAATGCCATATCATATCATCACCCACACAAGTGGTCTTAAAACTGAGCATTTAACCCAAAAACAAAAATCGAGATATATATCGCATATCACCATTCAGCCCAAAAATATAGAGATTATGACATTTGGTCCATATAATCCAGCCCTATACTAGCTGCCCACATTTCATGCCAGGCCACTGTATCTGCCCAGTCTTCAGCCTGTCCTTGGAGGCAGTATCCACTGGAAGGCCACACCGCAGCCCCTCCACCCCCACCCCGACTCACCCGAAAGTGGTATTTAACACTATATTGAATCTGTTGATATCAATGACAGGCAAGGGCCATCTTGTTCACCTGAAGCTGACAATTACCTGCCTGCCGCAATGCCACACTAAATGTCGGGCTATGATTTTCCTTGACCATTGTGAACTTTTTGATTTATGAAACTTCTCCACTTCTCCTTACACAGCAAATGAAGGGTCAAGTATACGGGACACTGCCCTGTGCAACAATCACTGCGCCCATATGCACAGAGCATTGCACAGAAAACTGTTCTAACAGACTTATCGTATGCATTTATTTATTGGTGTCCATTCATGCATCTAACTTTACATTTTATAGGCCCTCATCTCACTATGTCGGTCTAGAGCACTACACATAAATGCATCGTTTGAAACTGCTACGAGCCATTTAACTCCTGGAAATAGCCCAGAAGAGACTGGTTAGCCTGATGCAAACGGCTAGCAGGAGCTACTTTTGGCTCCCCAAGCCAACTGGTGCCAAACCCATCTCCCCAACGTTCACTATACGGGTCTAGTTAAATTGTACAAAGGTGGTTTAGGAGACATTGAATGCATGAATGGCCATAGGTACTTGACACAAAACAGCAGCATGGAGAGGTGGTGGTGGCACTAGAGATAGAAATGATAGGTAGCAGTGAAGAGACAGCAGTGACTGGTGTAATGACAAATGTACTGACTGGCTTATGGATGCAGCAGGGAAGATAATTACTAAATGAGAGGTAGCAAAACAAAAACGGAAAGGAATGTACAGAGGAAATGAATGGAAAATAGTATGTTTGTGAAGCAACATTGCAAGAAACCTCAAAGAATCAACCAATTCTACAACAGAGCAAAAGAACAGCGTAACAGTAGAAAAAAAAGAGTTATGGCATGTGCATGCCACAGTTTGAATCAAATTCCACCATCTATCCGGTACTCCGGAGAAGCTATTCTAACATGTATGCATCTCTCGCTATATAAACGTAGCATTTATTTTAATCGCTGCATTTATGTTACTCTCCTTGTGCTGCTGAATATTTTAGTCATCCATTAAACCTGCAACATCTGGAGAACCTATTTATGAGACTTTACTTTAATAGCTCGTGGTCACAATCAGTAACTTCTGGTCAGGGAAATATTTCCACACACAGGAGCAACTTCCAGCTCCTGCTTCATGAACTCCAATTTCGACTCCTGAAAAGCTGCATTATTGCTCATTTAAGTCTTGGGTACTGAGAAACGTCTGGTGACATTACAAATATTAGCACACAATTGTTAATCAAAAAAGCCTGTTTGATTATCAAGAAAAATGGAATTAGCAAAAGCTGCCAATCAATTTTAAAAAAATAATGTATGCCTTGTTTTCAGTTATACATTTTAACCTGGTGACCAAATAAGTAAATATCCTTACCTTAGTGCCAACAGAACATGTGGCACGTGTGCTTTTGGAAGACTACTATATAAATTGGTGGCAGGTGATCCATCTATAAATTCGGAATCCCACACTGGGCCACATTACATAATCTCAAACAAATGTGTCTACTTTCCTGCACCAAAGTTACCTTATATGGTACAATACAAATGGAAACACCGAGAAAGATTGACCTAACAATTTTTGCTCCAATTTTTCTGCTCCAATATTCCCTGAAAAGGTTAGCTGGCTAGTTGGTGTTAAGTCATATTGGTGGGGGAATGAAGGGGGTGTGGTTCCTGTAGGGCAGTAGGAGAGGAGGTGGAGGGTCTCCCCTGCTTTGTATCAAACACATTCTTACTATCATGGATATAGAGAAAAGGAAGAAAAAAAAAAAGACTAAAAGCACACAAAAAAATGATCAGTCGACATACATCTCCTACATACATCTAGAAATTAGCTAACTGCCCAAATGGGAGGATTTACAAACGCAATTACTAAACCCAGTGCCTATTCATGTTGGAACCAGAGCACCACCGAAGAACATAGGTTATGACCACATACTCTATTTTCAGCCTTCCCCACTGACTAATAATTTGGCAAGCCAGTGCAAATCACTGTACATTCTCTTAAGGCACAGTCACTTTGCTACCTTCAAAAATATGGAGAATCTACACTTTTAGTGTATGCAAAGACAATATAGCTCTGTGGTCTAAGGTTTAGTATTTCGTGGAACACAGCAAAAAAAATAAAAAATATATCTCGTGTTTCAATACTACCAAAAAACGCCATGGACTAGTGCAATGGCAGCCCATTTAAATGGCACTCAAAGCTGCTTTAGATGTCCAAACTGAAAAAGGTCCAATTGTCATGAACATCTTCCAAAAGCCTACTGCATTCTTGTACCGATAGAAAGATGCAATTAAAGTTAGTCTGGTCTTCAACCCGGCAAAATTAAACCATTCGCAATATACACTAAAAAAAACAAATGTTTGATTAGGACACTTGGATTTAAGTCACACTTCCGTCAACGAGAGAGACTGCAGTACTTCAGACAACTGAGCATTTACATATGTTAATGCACACGTCTCAATGAATATTAAAATCTACACTAGCTGACTGCATGAAACCTGTCCTATGGGAAGCTCTTAAGAAAACACGTTGAAAATTGCTCTGTTAATCAAAGTTAAATCTGGCTATTGTGTCTGCAATTATATAAAGCAAACAAAACCTACCAGAAAACAAAGATATACTAAAAATGCACACATATGATGTACTTTTAGATGCTGCAACGGGTGAATACTGCTAGTCAACGATTCGATGGAGAGCGTGTGGACCTCGGTGTTAGGGGTGAGACATTCCTTGAAGAGGAGTGTCTTAAACTTAATGATTTAATTGATGTGTCCTAAACATTTTTTCATTGAGACGGTTTCCTGTAGACCCGCTCCCATCCCAATGGTTAGTTTTGAGACCCGTATGGAACGGAGCAGCAACAGTCAGGCTACAGGCTCAAAACACATTTGGCTAAGCTGCAGTTCACAGTGCAGAGGTTATTCAATCAGAATCCTTGAAATTATCTCAACTCACCATATGGTATTACAAGCAAACTCAAACCCTTAACTCTGCGATATGTGCTTCTGAGGGAAGAGAAGTGCACAAATTAAGTGGCAAATATACTAAAGCTTTAACCCTTTAAGTGCCATGGGTTTCCCCCCAGTGCCAAGGCCTTTTTTGGTGATTTCGGTATGTCGCCATTCAATGCCTTTAACATTTTTTTACATGTGATATCTCGGCCAAATTTGCCACCTATTTTTCCCCACATGTAGGCAGTCGTAACGCCACCCAGGAATCCTAGTTTGCTGCAGGGGGAGGTGGGGGTGGGGGGGAGTGAGAAAATAAGCAAAAAAAGGGGGAACATTTGGGTTTTTTTTAAAAAATGACAATAAAATGATGTACAAAGAAGCCTGTGGTTTTTTCCTTGCAAGAGCTAGGAACAAATGGTTTGCTGTGCTGAATTCCCCAATTTCCTGGCTTTCAAGAACAGGTTGAGTGGAAACAAAAAAAATGATTTTGATGTGGTTATCAACCATTAGCGATTTAGGCCATTTTTGCCAATTGGACATGCATGGACGGAATGGAAGAAAAGGGTAGGAAAGCCGAATTGGAGGACAGAAAGGCATACATTTCTGAAAAGTAGACAAAATTCCTAGTTTAGCCGAATTTAGTGATTTGCGCAGATCAGGCAACAACTAGGTAGAGGAAAATTCCATAATTTGGGAAAAATGACAACAAAAAAAAATGTGGAGGACATGGTTGCCCTGGTACGACAATGGCTTCTATGAATTTTGAGAAAAACAACGCTCCGCTACATTACCCCCCCCCCCCCGACTCTTGCACTTAGGAAATAACACATTTTTTGCAATGTTTCACAAAACAAGCAGTACCACAAGCCAGGAATAGGAGACATGCTGGAGAACAACAGTTAAGTAACTTAGCTTAGTAACTTGTTCCTTCATTTCTGTCCAAGTAGTGATTCATAGTGTTTTAGTTGGCGATTTAGTAAACCTACATTTTCATTAATAGCTGGACCTCAAATTATTTTCATGTTTAACCCCTTATGTGCCAAGGATGAAGTATCTCGTCCTTGGGATTACCTCCAGGGTGCCAAGGACAAGATAGCTCATCCTTTTTGGCACCTTGTTTTGAGTGATCCCTGCAAATGTGGTATAGCAGGAGATAGCCGCTAGATGAATTTTGATGGACGCGTATGGCAGCACTTGAGGGGCTGTAATCTGTAGAGGGTTTATCTTCTGTGCACGGCACCAGACGGTGAACCTCTTCCATTTATGTCTGTAGCACTTAAAGAGTCGAAGAAGCTAGCCTTGGCAAGTACCTCCTTGCCGTCCGCCGGAATCTCGTACCCTCCAAACTATAGTGCTGCAGGAGCAAGGCCTGCAGGTTCAGTGACCCTGTGTTGTGGTGCAGAATTGCGCCTCCTTCCCTGGCGAGAAGATCTGCATCCTCCGGAAGCTTGACTGGAGGGGACGCTGACATGTCCAGAAAGTTCGGGTACCATATCTGCCTCGGCCACTCCGGTGTGACGAGGATCATCCTGCACCGGGACCGCCGGAGCTGACTTGAGTCGCAGAAGCAACAGTGGAAATGCATAGAGGAACAGGCCGTCCCAGGGGAAGGAGAATGCATCCCCCATGCTCCCCGGCTGGGGAAACCTGCTGGTGAACCTCTGGCACTTGGTGTTTGTCGCCGCCACAAACAGATCGATCTGGGGATTGTCCCATCGTCGAAATAGTAGGTCCACCTGATCCCGTTGAAGCTCCCACTTGTGGCAAGAGCGCAGATCCCTGCGGAGTGACTTGGCGACAGTGTTCTTCACTCCTGCCAGATTAAAGGGTACCAGGAACATCCTCTGGGCAGCAGCCTAGTGCCATAGATCGTGCACTTCCTGCTTCCGAATGTAGAACATCGTGGTGGTGTCGTCGGTGAAGACCTGCACCACCTTGCCCTTGAGGGACGGAAGGAATGATTTGAGGGCCCAAAACATGGCCCGGAGCTCCAGGACGTTGATGTGCAACGACTTCTCCTCTGGGAGCCGAAGGCCTCTTGCATGGAGAATTCCGGTGTGCGTGCCCCATCCCTCCAGGGAGGTGTCCGTTTTCACTGTCTCCTGATGTGCCGGTGTCTGAAAGTCCGTGCTCATCGCCAGATGTGCATGATGCGCACGGACGCCCCACCACCAAATCGCTCAGCAGAATGTCTCGTTGAGGGCGATCTTGTCCTCAAAGCTTCCCAATACCTGGATCCAACGGGCGTCGAGGAACTCTTACAGTGGCCGCATCCGCAACCTGCACAGCCAAACGAGGTAGGTGCATGAGGACATCATGCCGAGTAGGGACTTGATGGACCTCCCCCTGGCCCCTTCCATGGGCAACAGCCGTTGAACCTTGCCCAGGATGGCCTTTATCTTGTGCTCCGAAATTAAAGCCAGGCGTGTCACTGTGTTGAGCCTGGATCCCAGAAACCGAGCGTCCTGCGATGGCACCAAGCAGGACTTTGCATAGTTTATATAGAACCCCAGTTACGCGAGTAGGCTGACTGTCCTTGCTGCGTTCTTGACGGCGATTTCCCTCGACTTTGCTCAGATGAGCCAATCGTCCAGATAGGACGAGACGTGGACCACCTGCAGGCGGAGGCGCGCCGCGGCCAGCACCAGGCACTTGGTGTGGATGTGAAAATAAGCATCCTCCAGGTCAAACGACGACAGGAAGTCCCCTTCCTCCAGCTGCCCCAGCACGTGCTGGAAGGTGACCAACCTGAACTTCTGGGACTTGATGCATTTGTTGAGGCAGCGGAGATCCAGGATGGGCCACCAAACCCTGGTCTCCCCTCCAATGTTCCCTCTAAGCTGTGTGCATGTGCGCTTGCCCAGCTTGCTTTTGGGTGCCGCTCAGAAGATTTTTAGCAGCGCACACAGGCAATTCTCACCTATTAAAAAAGATTTAATAAGGCACAAGCCACAGTAATTACCTGGGTGTGTCTGTCTTTTAAATTAAGCAACTAGTCTTGATATTCTGCTCATTTGCATTACACTACTATCCAAGGGTGACTAAACACCTAAAATCCCTAACAACAAAATACACGCACAAGAACTTAAAAGCAAATATGAAAACAAAAATGTTCCCTCCCCACCCATGACCCCTAAACCTGACTCTACCACACCTTTACTTTATGACTCTAACTTTGGCCCAAAACACACTAAGATACTACCAGACAACGTTGACTATTTCTCTCTTGGCTCTGCTAAAGGTTAGCAGACTTGTACCTACATCCACTTTTATGTTTGTTGTAACATGAATAACGGTCACGCGCCAACATTTCTGTAACTCATTGCGCCTTACCAAAAACGTCAGCCACACTATCTAATCGTACTACCAGCTCAAATATTGGATACTCACTGTAAGGAAGTAGGCTACTTGGATGTGTAACCTTATCTCATACTTCCTATATTATCTTTTGTACATATGTCACACAAGTGCTTTGAAGCAACACCTTTTGCAAGTTAACGGCATTATAAAACTCAAATATTAATTTGCACTCTAAAGCTTTTGAGAAGGCAAATGTGATGCTCAGCATCTCCTATTCTAGCATTACTAACGTTACCATATAAGTGGAGAGCAACATTGCAATATCATTTACTTGGCCTACAAGGGATAATGGGTATGGACTATGCCTCCGATTAGTCATCCATAGCATCAGGGCACTAGATATTCAGACAGGAGATTGCTTTTTGCACAATCTGTATCGTTTCCAAGCGTTCAGATTTCCTTTGGGCATAGGCCTTCACACATTATAGGGTAACTCGCTTCTAAAAAAAAAACTGTTTCACTGAACACTTGTGTAATCCTACACAATGATAAAAGGGCGGGGTATGTTGCAAACAATCTATCTAGTATGCATTGCAGAAGAATTGTGTACATGCACAGTAATGACCTTCTTAAAATGCACATAATATGTTGAAGCATTAAATATGCCTTGCTTGTAAAGTATTGTGGGTCTGCAAATATCCCAGTGAATGTTTACTGCTACGATCCCTCACTTTTTACAGTGCTCCATCAACTAGTATTGGATTCTAGCACAGGGGCCGGGAAGGCTATGGGTGGAAGAGTACAGGTAATCACTCCTTGCGGGTGATGAACAAACCAGCACATTTAAAAAACCAAGGCAGACGTTTCGGCAGTACACTGAAGGAAATGTGTTGCTTGTTTGCTAAAGGATAGGGAATTCTAGTACTCGTCTAGACAACAGCACCTTCTTTTTATTTCTATTCTTAGCTGCTGAGGGCTTTTAAATAGAACCATGTGTTGTGTGTATCGTCTCTAGCAGCTCCCTGCATTTTAACTGGTCACAAAGAATTACAGAAGAGGGATCCATAGTTACAGAAGAAGGCACTCAATCAGTTGTATCTGTGATAAATTGATGCTTTTAACTTAAAAGGCATATGTAATGTTCTACAGTAAGGCTCTTATTTAATTGTATCTAGGCTGTGGTGCGGAAGGGTGGGCAAAAACTATACACTTTGTGTGCCCTGCCATTTCACTTTCTATGTATGGGTACATGCAGGGCTCTAATCAGAGTGTGCTCCCTACATGCAGTCAAATAATTTTTCAGGGAGTCAAAAAGTAATTAGCTTTGCCAATAGGGATACTTTCTGATCATTAAAAGATGTCTTTTCCCCGTAAATTTCCTCTTGAGATCAGGCATTAATATTGAGTTCCTTCCTATGCCACTGCTCTACTGGTCACTGATTAAAAAAAATATCAATGGAGCTTTGTGGGTTTAAGCAATGATATGCTCATTGTTTCTCATTTTTGTTAGGCACATTTTCCTTTTTTTAGGGAGTAAAAATTGATGGTGCATATGTCTCTTAGCTGTAAGGCTGGCGGTATCGCTACCCACAGGAGAATGTAATGTGGATAGTAAGCATAGGTACAGGAATGTTTGATCTTCATATTCTGAAGGGCAGTTATTCTGGTGCAATTATCATCCTTACACAAATTATTACAAGCATGTACTTGTGCCCTTGAATTACTTCATTAAAGTGACACTTGAACTCCTATCAGCATGTTTTTGACACATTGCTTTTAATTGCCATTAATCCATCAGAAAATGTTGTATTCTTTCTGAATTTATTGACAGCCACATCAGCTATGCCAAGAGATATTTATGTTTTGTAATACAAAAGGTATTTTACAGTGTCATAAAACATGCTTTTTTCTCTGCATAGAAGTACGTTTGCAAGGTACTGTGTTAGAAGTTGAAGTTGTAAACTGGTTGAGTTTTCTCTATAATCACATATGACATATTTTATTTTAAAGTATGTGTTTGGAAAAAGTGTTGTAAGATTTGTAAAGAATTGCAGTGGCTGGGAAGAGGAAATTCCTTTCCAAACTCTCTTCTGCAATGGTAGCTCACAGTGGCTTACCTCATTAGTCAGTTGTGCACATGGTAAATAATGTGCGCACAACAGCCAACCAGTTCCGCACATAGAGAAAAATAATTAGAGGGAACATTGCTCCCCTCCCCCCCCCCCCCCCCGACTAGGTAGTGCGAGTACACAGAGCCCCGGAGCATCTTCAGGACGAGTTCTATTGCTCCCTTTCTCAGCATCGCTCGTACCTCTAGAAGCAGTTGTGGGACTTGGTTTTCTTGCCTGGCCACTGGTGGAATGTGG
This sequence comes from Ambystoma mexicanum, assembly GCF_040938575.1. Classification (NCBI taxonomy): domain Eukaryota; kingdom Metazoa; phylum Chordata; class Amphibia; order Caudata; family Ambystomatidae; genus Ambystoma; species Ambystoma mexicanum. The sequence goes on from NC_090929.1 coordinate 234,902,202, forward strand.
GGACACTTCCTTTGGAACTCCAGGGTGTGTCCGTGCGCCAGGGCGTCCAGCACCCAATGGTCAGTGGAGATGGACTTCCACACGCCGGCGAAGTTCGCCAGCCGGCCTCCCACCAGGGTGCTCGCATGGGGGCCTGTCGTTGCGGCCGGTTCAGTCGTGGATGACCCATTTTGGGGGCCTTGGCGACGATTTCCTCCGGCTTTGCTGCGGCCCCTGTAGGCTTCCTGGGCCGAGGTGCGGGATGGTTGACGGTACGAAGAGAAGTTTCCTTTGGAGGTACCGTAGTGCTTCCCTCCGGAGGTAAAGGACGGCCGTTGCTGTTGGAGTGTGCCCAAGGCACAGGCTGTCTTGGTGTCTGCCTTGATGGCTTGCAGAGATTCATCCACCATCTTACCAAACAAGTTGTCCCCATCGAAGGGCATGTCCAGTACCCTTGCCTGGACGTCTTGATGGAATTTGGTGGCCTTAAGCCAACCACGCCACCAAAGGCAAAACGCTGTTGCGATCTGGCGGAAACCGGTGTCAGCGATGTCCGTGGCTACCGTGATGGCATGGTCCGATGCCACCTCGCCTTCTTTTAGGATTTCAAGGTTCAAGGGCCTTCACCCTTTTGTCTGGAAGGAGTCCAGGGGAGAGGAGATTTTAAACCAAAGCTCCCTGTAGTAGCGGGTCACGATGGCGAGAGCCTGGCACCCTGTATTTCTTCTTGTACCGGTCTCCTTGCTGGGGCCGAGGACAGGTATTTCAGGAGGGACAGTCCTTCATCCCAGATGTCATCCAACAACGGGATCGAGGGCAGTGTCTTCCTCTTGGCTTCTCAACACTGATAAAGGAATCCATCCTTCTGTTCCTCGGGATTCAGAGGAAATAGCTCCGAGGCCCTAGAGATCATGGCCTGGAAAGAGCCGATCTAGTTGGGTGGCGAAGCCCTGGGTGCTGGCGACGGGAGATCCGTCTGGCAGGACTACCGTGCCCCCCCTTCTTGGGGAGATGATTGGCATCACCTTAACAGGGGTCTTTTAATGGGCACGAAATAGGATTCCCTCCGAGTGAGCAGGGAAACTCTTGGCTTGGGAGTCGTCTCCACTGGGGCCGCATCTGCAGTCTTCGCCAGGGACGCCACCACTCCCTCAATAGATGCCTTAGCCTGGTGAACCTGGGCCTTCACGACCCTGGGCGCATCTGGGGGCTTCATGAGGAGGGAGGGGGAGGGGGTCAATGCCTCGCTCCCCCTTGGCTTTCTCCAGAGTCGACCAGGCCTTCTCCCGAACCTTACCCAGGTGGTCAGACTTCCTTTTCTTCGCTGAGCCGGAGTGTTGGCTCATGGTTGACAGCATCGGTGATGCTGCGCCTCGGCCTGGCTGCCGTGGAGCCCGTACCAACAGAGCTCCTGGTGCCCGTAGGCTCACGGTGCTTTGGCTTATGTTGGGCCCCCATCGCCGGAGCGCCCTCAAAGGTCTTATAAGACCACTCAGATTTTCTCTTGGGACAGACATGCTGCCGGGGCACACCCTGCCGCCGGGATCTTTGTCTGCAACCACTCGGTGAGCCGTTTGCGACGGTCCTTCATGGTGCGTGGCACCATGTATTTGCAAAACACAAAGGCCTCCTCCATGTGCGAGCTGTCCGAATGTAGGCAGTAAAGGCAAAGGGAGCACCCATCGTCCAGGAAGATGTTCCGACGTGCGCATCCTGGTCAGATACTCAGAGGCATTGAGTCTCCTTTATCCTCGGCCATGTCCACGCGTGTAGGCCTCAACAATCTTCTGGAATCCTCCAAGAAGTGAACTCGACAGAAATTCGGCATTGAGGAGCGAAGAAAGTTCAGAAAAACGGGTCTCTGTTAGTTGGTCGATGGATCGATTGACCGAAAAATAGAGCAACTCTCTGAAAAAACGCAGTAAAAGCTCGAGAGCTTTAGCACAAGGACTCCCAACACTTAAACGTGCAGTAAAAATCTGAAGATGACTGCCAGGAGAGGGGCTTAGGTAGAGGGCAGTCATTGGCTGGGGACAGAGTGACCCAGAGACCAGTGATTGGCTATTAGGAGAAAGACCGTTCAGAAACTAAACTGATTTTTTCTTTACTGAGGATTCCCAGCCTAACGACTGGGAATATTCATGAGCATGTGAATCCATGCCAGACCCCATGCTGGAGAACAGAGGTTATATTGCTTCCTGAGTCCAGGAGTAGGTGCATAGGTGTTTTAGTGGGGTACAATCCCAAAAAGAAAAAGTTACAGAAGGTTTGGGTGGATGGTTTATCATCACGGAGGTGTGGTGTTTGCCAAGGTCCGGCAAGTGAATCATCTCTGCTGAAAGTCTTTCTCCAACTTCAGGTTTATTACCATGGGTAGCAGAGTCACAGATTTCAACACTTGTCGAAGCAACTTTAGGAAACATGCACCGTTTGTCCAACTGAATATTTTCCCACAAATATCTGTTAGTTACATTATGTTGTAGGTTATACATATTGGGGGTGGGGGGGTGTATTCTCTGCCATTCCTGGTTATGGGACTCTCCAGTGACTGACAGTTTTGCCTGGTTATTTCCCATACACCAAATGCTGCCTGGTCGTTGGCTGGCACACTCCCATGAATTGGGACCAAGTGTCAGGAGCCCTCCCAACACCCCCAAGGACACGTTAAAGCAAGATAAAGTGGCAGGAACCGAAGGGTCCTGTGCGATTGAGAGAGACTCTTAGGCTGCTGTTGGACTGGGGAGCCTGGTGGATCCTACATGCACCTCCTACAGGGACTACCCCTCACTCCCCCAAAGGTATCCCCAGTTCCAGCACACATCCTTCTAAATGGGACTTCATCACAGCATGCATATCACTACAGGCATTTCTACATTATATGCAGAGCAATTAACTAGTAAGGTAATAGGTGTAGAGGGCAAACTCATGCCACTAATTCAATGCGACATCCACCGACAGTATTATGCACAACCGCAGTTCTGGTACTTCTGCTTCAATTAGATCAGGGGTGCACAACTGATTTTGACAGAGGGCCGAAAGTACCTTACATGAGGGCTATAGTGGGCCGAAAAGTAAATGTGGGCGGGGCGGTAGGCGCGGCGTGGCAGGGGGCTTTTTAAACCCCCAATTTGTACTAAACACATGGAAAAAGAATGTTTTTGAGGGGTAACGATTTTTATTTGCATTTCAAACTTATATTTTGTACTACACATTTTCCATTGTTATAATTTATTTCTATTTAGTTATTGTATCTCGCCTGTTTAATTAACTTATATATATTTTATTGACCCTAGATACACTATGCCCCATGTCCCTCACCCCCAACCAAACACTATGCCCCATGGCCCCCTCACCCCCAACCAAACACTATGCCCCATGGCCCCCTCACCACCAAACACTATGCCCCATGGCCCCCTCACCCTCAACCAAACACTATGCCCCATGGCCCCCTCACCCCAACCAAACACTATGCCCCATGGCCCCCTCATCCCCAACCAAACACTATGCCCCATGTCCCTCACCCCCAACCAAACACTATGCCCCATGGCCCCCTCACCCCCAACCAAACACTATGCCCCATGTCCCCCTCACCCCCAACCAAACACTATGCCCCATGGCCCCCTCACCCCCAACCAAACACTATGCCCCATGGCCCCGTCACCCCCAACCAAACACTATGCCCCATGGCCCCCTCACCCCAACCAAACACTATGCCCCATGGCTCCTGCACCCCCAACCAAACACTATGCCCCGTGGCCTCCTCACCCCCAACCAAACACTATGCCCCATGGCCCCCTCACCCCCAACCAAACCCCCCAACTCAGCACACACACAAACATGCACCCATACAGACCAGAACCCCCCACCCCAGCACACAAACATGCACCCATACAGACCCGAACCCCCACCCCCCAAAATCAGCACACACACAAACATGCACCCATACAGACCCGAAACTTCCCCCCCAACTCCAAACCCCCACCCCCAACTCAGCACACACACACTCAAGCATGCACCCATACAGACCCGAACCCCCACCCCCCAACTCAGCACACAAAAAACATTCAAACACATCCGACACCCCCCCACATCTCAACATACACACAAAATACATTTAAATACAAATATTCACACCCCCCCCCACATCTCAACATACACACAAAATACATTCAAATACATTCATACACATCCGACACCCCCCCCCGCCCCCGCATCTCAACATGCACACAAAATACATTCAACTACAAACATTCATACACATCCGACACCCCCCCCACCCCCGCATCTCAACATACACACAAAATACATTCAAATACAAACATTCATACACATCCGACACACCCCCCCGCGACATACACACACAAACATAAAGCAAAACAAACCCGACACACAAACACAAACAGACCACTTACCGGAGACGTGCTGGAAGGCAGGCAGGTAAGCAGCAGGTAAGTTGGAATCGTACTACGGCTGGCGTGGTCCAAGGCTGAAATGCCTTCCGGCATCAAGCCTTATGGACCACGCCAGCCGTAGTGCCGGCCCTCCATTGGTGCAGCACACACGCATTATGTGGCTCGTAGGAGCGACGTGATGCGTGTGTGTGCTGAGCCAATGAGGGCCAGTGTTTTCACCGGCCCGGAAGACAACAAAGACTTTCCTAATGGAGGGCGGCCACGGGCCATTTAGGCCATTTAAAAAGACAAGACACTTCAACCTCTACATGTATGCAAAGCACTTCTTTTCTAAGCTCCAAGAAACGGGCAAACTTTTTGCCTCTTCTTTCTGCCTTACTGCCACAAGGATAACCTGCCTCTGCTTCCAGAGACACTTTCTCTCCACCTCAACAGTCTCAGCATTACACATTATTTGTTCAATCTTTTTACAAGCACCCAGCTCCCGTCCCCAGCTTTGTTCGCACCTTTCCGGTTCCAGTAGCTACCTTGAAGCTGTATTTCCACACTTCCAACTTCATATAGCAATGTCACACTTGTACCAGAAGACAATGGACCTTTAACAACTTCATCAGCTAGGTTGATGAGTTTAAATAGGCTTTTTATCACTATAGAAATTGTTCACGTCTTAGCTTCGGTAATGCTGGTTCTTGTTAATACAACTGAGTTCAGAGATTACTTGTTCTTAATGTTACAAAGTTCCATCTTCAAAAGGACAAACAGATTTAGGTACACGACTACTCCTTGAGGTAGATCTTTAACCTTAAATATCTGTAAGGGTTTGTATTCCCACGTCTTAACAGAGATACTTCACACTCTGATCAGGAATCACAATTAGTCACACATGACCTCCCTTACATGCTGTAATTGAGAAAGTCTGCGTTAGGGTTTTCGGAGCAATTTATAAAATGTTCTCCGTTTTATTATTAGAGACATGTTATCTCTCCAATAACATTAGGACTTCACAATGGAAATGAAATGTTTCTATTTGTACGTGAGCACTATACCTTTTACTAGAAGTGTGCCTGAAACATTCCCATTGAAAAGAAAAGCTTTCACAATGACAAACCATGTATACTCTCTTCTGCTCATGCGCGAACCTCTTTAGAGCTGGTAACAGTTACCAGCAAGGGTTTTTGAGTGAACTTGAATGGCAAGCCTCACTCATCGGCTCCAGGAACACTGGTTGCGGGCTGCTTCCACTGCCAGACTTCGTCTACGACTTTAGGCACACTTAAGACCCACACACCTCTGCAGCATGGGTGTCTCAGGTGTGGCCTTATCAACAGGGAGTCTCCTTCACTCCTCTGTCCCTAGGCTTGCTGCTTTACACATGCCTCGAGTTGCAGCACGACCACGGCTCTGCAACTGCAGCCACTAGGGACACCTGGGAAGACCTTTGCTTTCAGCATGTTTCTCAGTACAGCCAAGGCATGGTTTGTGAACACAGAACCCTCTCAGAACATGCAGGTGAAATCTGCTTTACTTGTGTCCCTGTGTCCCTTAAGTGAACACATTTCCCCATGGACCGCCAGCCCCGTACTCTTCTCCTTCTGCTACTACTGCCAGCCTTCCACCTCCTGCTCCAGCTTCTTCCCTAACTCCTGCTTGCTTTCCCCTCCTGCTGCAGCCTTTTATACCTCTCAGGTCGGGCAACTGGGTTCAGGTGCAGGTTCTTACTGTCAATTGCCTGACACTGTCAAAGGTTGTTACGCCCGTCTCCACTTCTACATGCCTCTTCAGCCCTGTTCTTCATCTCATTCCCCCATGGGATTCTGAGACATGTGGTTCACTTTAGTAAAACTAGGTTTTTCCACTTTCGGCATAGTGTTAAGGGTAGAATTAATGCCCTTATGTTAAGAGGGATTGTAGGCTTTATTGTCACTAGAAGAAAGAAGTGTAGAGAAGGCAACATTTCTGCCATTCCTTGTAGTATACATTTGGTATCGAGGTGGGGGTTTGTTTTTAGGGATACAAAAGATTTGTTCTTTTGGTATAATATGTTGTGGGGTTACAACCTTAGAATTTACAATCTCAGTTTTATCAGGAGGTTTGGAGATATTAAAATGACAATAAATCATGACATCTTCTGGCATAGTGGTAAGAGTATCTCTTTCAAAGGAAAAATGCTGCTTCTCATCCCACAGAATCTCCGTACTACCCTGGGCCCTGTCTCCACACCCAGGTGATCCTCCCGCAGTACACCAACGCAAGGGTTGGGATAAGGAAGCGTCTGCCCTTCACTGGCCACCTGGGCGGAGACTTTAGGCAGGGTTTATGACAGCAATTCACTGCCAGCCACACACTAAGGGTGATCAAAGGAATGATACCCCGGCCTGAAGGTCAATTTTTACACCTACAGATAGACTACGTTGATATTATCAACGTGCGTCAAGGCTACTGCTACATGATTGTGGTGGATAGAGCGGGCCCGTGTTCCCATGCTGACGCTTTAAGGGCAGCCAAATTTCTGGTTAGATATTCCCAAGGTGAGGCGTCTGCGAGGTCCTGCGGTCTGACACTGGTCCTCATGTTTATATCACCTGTTGCAAACGCCTCAATGAAAGAAAAACTGCCTGCCCCTCGCTCTGTTCGAGCTGCGGAACAAGTCTGGGTAAGATCACCACCTCACACCCCATGAGGTGGTGACCGGATGCCAAATGCAGCTCCCGTTAGCTCCAACCACAAGGGCTCTCAGGGATTGTGAAGGGACGGCTGAAATAATTGGTACAGAAATGCACGAGTATGTCAATTCACTTGTTTCTAGCACCTCTTATCTCTCAACAGATTTGACGGGCACAGGGGAAGTCGGAGAACGACATTCAAGAAACAGAGGACACTCGGGAACCCACAACTGAACTGCTTATTAAAAAGGGAGACAAGGTCCTCAAGAATTATTCAAGGAGGTGGAACCGGGCCGCATACAGTAGAGGCGGTCACGGATAGGGCAGTTAAGCTTGAAAATAGAACAGTTTGGCACCATCTCCACAACATCAAGCCCTACAAAGCATCGGCCTCACCCCAATGCACCATCGACAGGGACAACACTACAGCGACGACAGACACACAATAGTCCAATAGCAACAACTTCAAGCATAGATACATCACTGAACACAAGTGAGCGAGAGTATCAATCACCCAATGGTCAGACGCTCACAAGCACCCGATGTCCCCACGGCTACATTGATGCAAATAAATTAATAAACTGAACATTGCTGTTTACATACAGCACGCACAATCTCATTAAGATTACATTGTCTTAGCATTCTCTTTTTTATCCCCACATGCAGGGTTCTGCATTTGATAAATCTATATGAATGAATGTTAGAGATAGGTTGGAAATTTGATTTAGACGTTACCCGCCATTGAAAACCCTGAAGCATTGTCTCACCAGTATATTCATGCTATACGAAGGCCCATATACACCAGGCAGAGGGCAACATACGTGTATTATAACGAGTTCATAGAATATATAGCTGAAATGTACGCCCAACTCCACCACGTCCTGCCCACACTTGAGAACAAATCCATACGCAGAATCTGATAGTCTTTCAATACCCATGCAAACAATTCCTATTTTGTACATCGGGCTTGAAGTACACAAATACCAACATAACGTTTTTTTATTGGGATTTGCAGGTGCGCAACTTTATCACCTCATCAACGGCCAGACGGTAGTGTAAGCAATAAATATATAATTATGGCTGTAATACTAAAATTTGTACTGACAACTGTATGGCTAATGCCGTCCACTGGGTTGCTAGCTACTATCATTTGGCAGCTGTATACTGCTTTGCTCGTCTCTGCAAACACCTTTACTAACATTTCCCCTACCAAAGCTGCACATAGCACTGTGTCAGGTGGTACAGACAGCACTGCTGAGAAGGTAAGGAGAGGTAAGCGTAGTGTTGGTACTGATGTTAACGGTCAACACATATCTCACTGGCATGGCACACATAACAAACATGTGGTATAGGCACATGTCGAAAATTGGTAACACCACCACCAGGGACAGCTGCTATGTCTGCTCATTGATCCCATGTGCTAGGAGCGCCTCCAGGACCTTTGTAGCAACAGAAGTACCAGCAATGACGGCACAGTGTCTCCTGTATCTCGCACTGTTCCAGACACGAGGAAGATTCCAAGGGAAAACAGCAACACTCAGATGGAGATCGAAGGTAACGTACCAGTTACGCTCACCTGGTATCCGCAGGGACGCCACCCAGCCGGGTTACTCGCTGGTATGCTTCTCAGCTTTGCCCCAATGTGGTCTGCGGGGAAGGTTTTGCCTGAAAATACAGGAGGACTGTGTTCAAGACTGAATGAATAGGGGGGGGGATGGGTCATTTCAGTCCCTCTGGGGCGGGTTGTCTTTCATGGGCGAGTGCGGTCCAGTTACTTCACTGACGCCGGCCCGTTTGAGATTGTTCAGGTAGGTCTTCTTGCTGTTCTTTAGTTTTGTTGCTATCCTGCATGCCTTTCTTGTTTAAAATGTCTTTTTTCTCCCTTAGGTATGCGGAGCTTCAGCGCGGCAAACTGGCTTGGCTGAGCCCCGCTGGTAAATGATGGCGCATTAAAAGTGCTATGATGCGGTAAGTAAGCGCTATGTGCAGCGCTGCGAAGTCTTGCCTTTGCTAACCTCGGTTTTCCTTCGTTGTAGGTCGCGGTGTTCTTCAGCATGAGTGTAATGTCCCTAGTGGTGCCAGACGAGAGGCGACCAGCCAGGTAAGCCTTTTGAGCAGTTCGTAATTTGTAAATGTCTCTACTGCTTTCTTTAATGTTGCCTCCATCTTCCTGTTTCAGGTCGTTCTGTCCGGGAGGCGTGCAGATGCGAGGAAGCTGTTCTCAGTAGCTGCGAGTGGCTAAAGATGAAGACTGCAGGTAAAATGCTGCTGCTAATGATGTTCCTTTTGTCTCCTAGCAGGTTCAGCTTCTCCGAGGTAATAGCTGGACACGGTGAGCGTCATGTTGCAAGCTGCAAAGTAACGCAAAGCGTCTTGTCTTGCTCGGGTGTGGTTTAAATAGCCCCAACAAAATAGTCCAGGTAAAGTAGGCCCTAGGCTACCACACCCAAAACACTAGACAGCATAGCTTGGTTCTTAGGAACCAAGCTATGTGGATGCCTCCATGTTGCCTGACAATACAATAAAGTAGTTCCCAAGCACATCGTTTTCCATGGTGTATGAGCCTGGCGCCATAGGCACCAGGACTGGCCCCATGAGGGCTTTTGAAGAGGATGCCAGGCTCTAGAGGCCCGAGTCCTGACTCCACCTGGCCAATGGGTTTGCCAGAGGGGGTTTTGGGCGAGGGTCGTGGCAGTACCCGTACAAAGATAATTTCATAAAAAGACTACCCGTGTTCTGACAACTACTGGCAACATACCCAGGCACTATGGTACATAACAGACGTATAAGTAAAGGGAGAAACAAAAGGAAGTAACCTTAGACTACCTGCCGTGCAAGTGGAGCGCTAAGGAGACGGACGGAGAACCTGGCTGCTGGGAGTGACCGCAGATGCTGGTCTTTGGAAAGGTGTACACTAAAGACGGATGGGTAGAGGAGTGGTGGGGAGCAAACCATTGACGTTGGCAAAAGCTGCTTTGAACAAAGTTCAGGAAGAAAATGATTGTCTTAAGGAATGGGCCAGAAGCACAAGCCTGCTGACATGGTTGGATAAAGAAGATAGACCACTGACAATGCCCATAACAGCGCAACCATAGCGCTACCAACATGACGGGGAAATTGAAGTAGGGACGAACGAGGGGTGTAAAAGAACTGAGAAACTTGCTGAGATGGGGCCGGTACAGCAGTACTCCTGGATCATCATTTGGCCTGTTGGTCAAAAGCATACGAGAAACTACCACCGAATTGGGGAGGGATTTGTTCCCTGGCACACGTCAACATACCCTCATAGGTAGTGCCTAAGAAACATGTCAAAATAGATGATTTCCCGAAAATGGATGAAGGCAACAGAAGGAAGAGATCGTTATCAACGGCGGAACCATCATCAGGCAACATCACCACAAGGATGGGAAACTACAGAGAGTAAAACGACAAGGGAACTACTTCTGGGGCAAATCTGAAATGGCTCTCGACGAAGTACCACCATCACACAGGTTGTTCAGCAGGACAGCCATGTTCTTAGCAATAATCCATCCCAGGTTCCAAACGTACTCCAATGCCAAATGGCTACAAATTACACGTTGGGAACTAATGATGACAAACTCAACGCAATAAAAGAAGAGCTCAGGGCCATTAGACTGGTGGCCCTACAAAATAGATACCTGCTGGATCTCCTCACAGCCATGGAAGGATGAGTCTGCGCCAAAATAGGAAGTTACTGTTGCACATTTATACCAGCAAATGACAAAGACAACGGGACGTTATCAGAAGCAGTGTCACAATTGGCAAAAATGCATGCAAATATGGAAGAAGAATCCAAAGGAACAAAAAAAGGACAGAAGGTGGTTCTCGTACCTCTGGTCCTAGGATGCCGTCCTGGCTATCGGATGGCCCGATTCTGGGGATGGCCTCACTTTTTGGGATAAAAGCGTGCATGGCAAGATCCAAGATGACAGCAGAGGATCGGAATGAACTTACTCCTGCCTGCAGAGGATGACCAGCAGACGGATGACATACGTATTGAACGAGAGAGACTACGGCAACAGCTAATGGAATCAGACATGTATCCACCGTCAATGAAATGAGAAAATCCAAGGAATCTGAAAATTTATGTTGGAAAATGGGGTTACTTCAAGCCCGGAGGAGGATGTGTATATTTATTGGTCATATGAAGATCATGTAAATCACTATGGACATCTAGCTGGGATCGCAAAGGTATGGCGCCTGAGAGATGACAAACAGAGCAATCATTTTGTGGTCGACAAGTCGACCAGAGGGGGGGGGGGGGAAACTGAAGAGGAAAAACCCGAATGTCCCTTCCCTCCCGATGGGCACCCGAACCGACAGAATAACCACCGACTGTATGAGTTTGCACCCAATCCCCACCGCCCCCCAGCATCGGGACACACCACGATCGATACCCAGCCACCCAACCATATAACCCTGCGGTGGTACGAACTCCACCCAAAACAAGAGAGGATAACCAAGACCAAGCTGTAATGGTTATATGGACCGAATCAACGGAATTCCCCACAAGCCATGCTGCAGGTGGTTAGAGACGCCATGACGACATAGCTGCGTTTAGACAGGAAGCACACATGCAATCTGCACATTCAGGACACTCCACACCAACCTACACAAAGAACATATGCCTACAGTCCTATGAGATAGAGGACAGTGGCATATACATACTGTCTGCAGGTTTATTATTTTGCCACTTAGACTCGATACTGCACCGCAGAAACGCAAGTTGCCATTAGAGCTTGTGCATATGCTACACGCCATTAACCCTATGGAAGGACAGGAGCACTCAAGGGACCGGACCGACCACGGCACATCTTAACTTATGGAGAATTACGCTGAATATGAACGTAGGCCTTAGGAAAATCCAGCAAGGCAGGATCACCTCGCAGCCGCAAGATGCTGGCAGGGACTACACCCGCCATGGCCATGATGTTGCAAGTGACAGTCCTCACCGACCAAGCCAAGGTAACACAGGCTGCAGAAGGGAATATTCCAAGCAAAATACAAATTAAATTGAAGTAATTCGGCCTCACCGACGGTTGCCTCAGATGTGACTCGGCCGAACTGACAAGATGCCAAGACATGGAAGCTGGGAAGACGCAGCCATCTCACGTCTGAGACCAAACTCACGACAAAATTGCAACAATCCAACTACAGTATGCCTGGGACTGGAACGCTCATGGCATTAGCCGAAACATCCCATTGTTACACACTGTCACATAGTCGCACCTTATCGACATACAATGTACGTGACCAGGTGTCCTGCGGGCTGGGAACAACGGTAGTCACAGGCTTGGGGGCCCGCGGCCTGACTAATGAGGACACTGGGGGCTAAGGGCTGGCGGCAGGAATCCCCAGTCAATCACCGGGTTCTCTAATGTAACTTTTGAAGCAGCAATTTTTAGGGATGATCCAAGTACACCACCTGACAGTGGCCACCAACTACATTATGCACTATATGTTCCTATACTGAACCTACCGCTTAGGGTGCCAACCTGGAGTGGCGTTAGGTTCGGGGAAGGACCTTGGTAAGTGATACCAATTGTGATGCCACAGGTGCACAAAAGTGTCCTGCGAGCCCACAAACCCGGCGAGATGTGCATGGACTGGATTTTTGCTCCATGCGTAGGATCCCTGCTTGTTTGCTATAATAAAAACAGCAGTAACTCTGCTCCTTGTGTGGACCTCGACTTCTTTGGGACACTGGAAGGAGTTCGGGCCTTCCGAGAGCTGGAGGTCCGCGGACCCTAGGTAGGGCTCTGCTGACCCCAGAATTAACCATAACAATAGTAAAGCAGAGGGTATTCTTGATAGGACTGGGATGAGGAAGAAGGAGACCCGAGCCAAGCTTGATGCAAAGGAAGACTGAGACAAAGATTGAACAAGGAGGGGCATGCCCACCGCGGTACCTACACAGGCAGTACAGCTGCCCAGATGGTAAAAAGGGATGACGGACTCAATGGTCCGTCGCACCATCCTTGGAACAACATAAAACAAGACCGTCATCCTGTGGCAAGGGAACCCGAAGGCTAAGTGTTGTAAAGTGACTTGCAGGCTTATCTTGGGTTACAACTTAGGTTTATTCCAGGCACTTAAGTTACAGTTACATTAAGACAAATACATGAGAGTATGGCCTAGATCAGCACTGGCCCCATCGCCCAGGCAGGGGAGCTCAACTGCCTGCCTCAGTATGGAACCCTCAGATAAACATTCCATCATTCACACAACAACACTCACACTCACAGCATGACAGACAGCCACTACATAACACATCTCCTTCCTTTACCAGACACACACACATACAGGGACAATCACAACATAACACTTTGCCAAACCCATCTCAAAACAACGCATCACAATCCAAACCGGAGGCAAAGGTTACACAGCACTACACACAACATCAAACACCCAAAAAGACTCAGCCTATCAGGTGCAACCAATTTAGCCAATATATATGAATACTGCAGTTCGGTATGAGACACTGGCCAGACATCCCAAATCCACCTGCATACCCGGCATTTGACCACTGACGATCCGATGGCAGTATTGCAAGAGTCTCCCATGTCAAACCCCAAACTATGGAGAAGGCACAGGCTTTGGCACAACAACATATAAGATAATATCACTTATGAAGGCGCTACCTCCATTAAACGATTGTGGAAACAATCCGACGTGGCACTCACCCACTCAGACTCCTACCCTACTCAATGCTGGCGGAGGTGCTACCTCTCGCATATCACAGTGTTCCACAAATGAGAGGTGCTACCTCCCTCACATACACTTGCGTCCATGCACACCAGAGGCGCTACCTCTCTCCAATACCATTATTCGCATGAACCGGAGGCGCTATTACCCTAGCGACACACACAGAGGCGCTACCTCAGTCAAGTGCCAATTGTGTCACACCAACCGGAGGCGCTACCTCCCTCAATTACCCATTGTCACCATCTCCCTCAATCGTGACACATTCCAGAGGTGCTACCTCTCGCTAATTCTAATCGTGACTGACACACACACACACACACACACACACACACACACACACCCACCCACCCCCCCCCAGAGGCGCTACCTCTCACTACATACACATCGTCACTCACACCAAAAGCCCTACCTCTGAGTAAAGCAACAGCCTGACTCATACCACCTTGTGCATCCATTTCACAGTCAACCTTAACTCGGGCACAAAACATTTTGCATTGCACACATTCTAAATGGAATGTTAATATAAATGCAACTCAAAACTGTAGGTTTCAACATCTTTGTCCTAAAAGTCCATGGCCATTTTATGACCCTTAAAAAAAATAAAAACATAACATACCTAAAAGTCCATGCTGCTATGAAGCAACTAACATGCTGAAAATCCTCTGAAGGTTATGCTAGCCCATTCTTACATCAGCATTATCTTCATTACAACACATGCAACCCACAAACTCCTCACACATTACTTTTAGAAAAGCACATCCTACAAATCTAAAACACAGCATTTCTAAAATTCCATGGCTGGCATGCACCTTTAACCTGCAAAATCTGCCAGCACATTATATCTAACTCATAGTACTTCACATAGTATTAACCATAAGACCTCTTCAACAAAAAATAATACATTATCCGTCCTTTGTAAAGGAGGGCTATCTCCATATCTTCTCTTCTTTAACATCAACACTCGCCATGTTTTCCTGCGTTTCAAGAGGCAAGGCTTCCATTCACCTTTCATTGTTGCGTGGAAATTGTCAGAAACAATTAGCTGAGTGAGACACTTTTCCAATACAGTTGACTTGCAATCCAAGCTCACCCGTTGGCCGTTACTGGACGCCCCAGGGAATGAGGCGGAGCGGCTTGATCTCTCGTGGGCAACAAATTGAACTGATGCATCTCCAGATAGCACAAGTCCACTCCAGAAGACAGCATGACACAGCGTCACGCCACGCACCCGCAATGCTGCAAGTCCTCCACAACGCAGGAGGCACTGACTCAGATTTCCTCCAGTCGCCGCCACGAAACGCTGTGCGTCTTCCTATACGCGATACGCATCCGATTGCTTCAGGATGCCGCCTGCAATCCGCTTGCAAATTCCTTACGTAGCTGGCCTAAGCTACGCTCGCCACAATCACATACGGAACGTTGGTTTCATAGTTCCTTTTCATCACCAACTCTCACCGTAACGTGGGTGACATCACCAGTCTTATCTTGCCATGGAGCAACGCTGAGCTCCGGCTAACCAACGGTCATTAAACAATGAGACCCCATCAAGGCACCACAACACTGTAAAATCTCAATTTTCCCAAAGTTCATTGTAAACAGCACTTCAGCTTCTTTATAGAGGGAGCTTCACCTAGGGAGCTTCAGTAAATGGGATGACAGTCCCCATCTTCTCCAACTGATTTCTCACTTCAAGGGCCCCTTATCTTGCCAGTTCTCTCAGACTGCAGACTTCTTAAGGGCATAGCTCCTTTCCTGAGCTTCCCTCAATGGCCCTGCTTCATTCTTCAGCCCCCCCTAGGACCCAGCTCTCCCTCTAACTTGTGGGCAGCTGATCCCTAAAGACAAAGGGGCTTTCATGCTTTCTTCCTGCTCCCCCTTCCTTAGCCCTAGGTGATGGGCCTTACTTGTCTTATGGGGGCAGTGCTGATCACCACTTTGTCCTTCTCTCTCCTGCACCCCCCGCAGCAGGCTCCAACTTCTTTTGCGCCGATACTTTAAAGACCGACTCGTCGCCAAATGCTGTAAAGTGACTTGCAGGCTTATCTTGGGTTACAACTTAGGTTTATTCCAGGCACTTAAGTTATAGTTACATTAAGACAAATACATCAGAGTATGGACTATATCAGCACTGGCCCCATCACCCAGGCAGGGGAGCTCCAACTGCCTGCCTCAGTATGGAACCCTCAGATAAACATTCCATCATTCACATAACACTCCAAGTGACAACACAGACTCACACCATGACAGCTGGGTGATGGGGCTTCTCCTCCCTTCCTTAACCCTGGGGGATGGGTCTGGTCTTACTTGTATTTTGGGGGCAGTGCTGACCACCACTTTGTCCTCCGCTCTCCTACACCCCCCAGCAGCAGGTCCCTTCAGACTTCAGCTTCTTTACCTTGTGCGTAGGTTCTTCTTTAAATCCCATTCTCGTCGCCAATGCTATGCAGTGACTCCCAGGGTTACTTGAATTAATTATTAGGTTTATTACAGGAACTTAAGACAGTTACATAAGGATAAATAAACGAGAGAATGTAATGAATCGGCACTGGCCCCATCACCCAGGCAGGGGAGCTCTAACTGCCTGCCTCAGTATGGAACCCTCAGATAAACATTCCATCATACACACAACAACACTCCAAATGACAACACAGACTCACAGCATGACAGACAGCCACTACATAACACATCTCCTTCCCTTACCAGACCCACACACACAGAAAGTCACTACACCACACTAAGAGCCGGCATGCAACGAGTCGTGGCAACTAGAGAGGTCCAGGCGAGGTAGCCCTGGCCAGCAACTGGAAGGAAAACAGCCAGGGTGGCAAAAGCAGAGGAAGGAAGGCAGACGCGGGGCAGCCGGAGCCGTGAGGGAGAATACGGAACTGCTAGGAGAAGGAGAACACCGAGCGTGGCAACAGAAGAGAATCTCTGCCACCCAAAGACACCAGAGACCACCGAGAGGATTCCCAAAGGTAGGGAAAGGGTCGGACCGGTGGCTGGGGCATTGAGTGAGCTGGAGAAGCTGAAAACCCACTCATAAATATCATGAAGAGCACAAAGAGATATAATTGGCATTATATTTGATACCACCTTTGTGAACCACACTAACAGAGCCCGAAGAGCACAAGGGGATGAAAGCAGCATTTCACAGAGTGACAAGAACTTTGTAAAGCAGATAAACCGATCCCAAAGATCACAGGATAACAAAGAGTACTCAAGCTGGTGCCAACATTAGGAAGACACCTATGTGGGATAGGGCCTTTCAGGAGAGTATACCAGCTCTGTCCAAGTGTACACCAAGTAAACAAGGGAAGGAAATCCCACAGAAGCGGAGCAACAGGGTTTGAGACCCGCGTGGAATTGTGAAGTCAAGTCTGGCAGGTTAGTGAACCAGACCTGATAAAAGACTGGAAAGGTGCAGAAGATGCATTTTGTTTAAACTAACAGAGGAAAAGGATTCCCCCAGAAGATTTGAGGAACTGTATTAAGTTTACCAGTGGTAGCAAGATTCAAGGAAGAGATTCTTCCCAGGAGTTTGAGGAACAGTTTTTTTTTGGTTGGTCTGAACAGACGAGCAAACATTTAACCATGTATTGTTTGCACAAGAACTGTGCCTTGGGGTCTACATGCAGAGTGGGAGGGGCCTCCATCTGGGTGAATAAGACATCCGGTTTTCGTTAGTTGAAAGTGTAAATTCAAACATGCAAATAAAAATATGTAGTGTGGATTACACTGTAGCAGGGCTCAAAATGTAAAATGTACACTCGCCACTAGCCATTGGCTCGTGATAATTGACTCTTGGCGAGTAAGACATGGTGTGCTATGTGCAGAACTGAGAGGGCAAGTGATTTTTCCTTTTTGGTCTGGCTAATAGCTTGCAACTAGAAACTTTACCCTCAGATTGTATATTCAGCTAGAATTAGAATAATTCCCTCAGATAAACATTCATTTGGATCATTTGGACCTGCAAAACATGTTTGACTAGCAGAAACATACGTATTGAAATAAAAATTCAATAAGCAGGAGCTAAGGGCAGCTCTTGGGTATCTGGGTATCCAGCAATAAACAGGGCCCAGGAGCTACCTCCTGGGGACAAGGATCTAGTACATAGCATTTGGCAAATCTAACTTTCATATAAAATAGAAACTTATCATTTTGTACATTATTTTTGACTCCTTATGCTTTAAATGTTTAGATGTGTTATAAAGTTTATTTCTAGACTGTGCCAAAAGCACAGAATTAAATTCAAATAGGTGTGTTTGTTTGGCATCCGTTGGCCTGGGGGGCCAAAAGTAGCTCTTGGTTTCAAGCTAACCAGGCTCTTCTAGGCACCAAGAAGGAGATAAAAAGCTCCCAGCTACCCTCCATTTTGAACACTGGTTTTCAGATTAGATCGTCAAAAAAAGGCATTATGACTATTTGTTTTTTGTTGCAGATTTTGATTGTTTGTAAAATGCCATCTTGCATAGTCATCGGCTGTCCAAACATTACACATACCAAAAAGCAAGCACCAGACTACACTTTTTCCCCCCAAAGGTATTCCGCAAAACAGAAAATAGGTATTCAACATGGATAGAAGTCACATACTAATGATGTATTACTACACAAAATAGGCAATAATTACTGCAGATGCATCCAACAGTAGACATAATTTACAAAGGCCTACATCAGACAAGGATTACTTGCTACTGGTGTTTGAACGCTTTTCAACATAAAGAAACATAAACCAATAAATATGGTATTGATAATTGTCATAAGACATAAGTAGGAGTTTTTCATGGTTGTCCCACTTTCTCACATCAATAAACATATGCTCCGTTAACGGAGGTCAGCGTACTGCGCGTTTAGTACTTTTTGCTGCCTAGGTTCATAGCGAAATGATGGCAAATCATAAGATTTTGAAATTCACTGCAACATAAGAAATCTATTATGCAGCAGTACAGCATACCCCTAAATTGTATGGAAGATACATTAAATGCTGAAAAAGGTGTCTGCTGCACTCATGTAGGATTATGCCAATACGTCTAAGCCACCCTGCAGTCCACACGTGTGATGCCAGACACTGTTTCTATGTGTATGGCAAGCTTCAGATTTGTTATTCGCCACTAGCTATTGCCAAATGATACTTCACTCATGTGTACGGTAACTGTGTTCATATAGAGCTATTCAAACAAGTGTCTTTAATGCTGGATAGTACAAGGTGTGAAATTGCTCCGAGCCATTTATCACTATGGTTTAGCCTAGGAGTACCTGGATGGCTCAGACTACCCAAATTGCTTTTAATATTATTCACACTGTTCATTAAATAATTAGAACCCAGATGGGAGATTCCCATTATCTCTTGTGTGGGTATTTCCCCCCCCCCCACCCAATCTGATTGGATCATTCTTACTGCATTTTGCGATGTGACATTTCAGCACATTTTACTGTGAAGGGTTAGTGAGGTTGAAAAGGATTGGGGTGGAAAATATGAGTTGTGCAATGGGGTTAGGGAGGGTGATGGTTGGCAGAGCGCCCACAAAAGGTGGTAACTGCTGAGGAACGCACCAGGCAGCCAGAGGGAGGAAATACTCCTATTTGGGATTCCAGGCATGCTTAACTTTACACAGGTGCATTGGTTAATGCCAGCGATTAAACATGTCCTCCTTCCAATTTATGTATTCAAGGTTGCTGTATGCTTCTTAGGCACTAGCAAGTAGTCCAGTATCCATCTCCTCTTTCAATTAAAAAAATAAATTGCTCTCAACACAAGGTCAGATAGACACTGTCCGATTAGCCCCAAGGGTGTGCACGATTGTCTACACAAGTTGAATTTTTGGCCAGTTTAACCACCTATGCCTAATCTACAGCTCCCTTAAGGGTAAACCTTTCTTGAATTCCATACAACATTGAGGAAGGTGTGGGTCGACTGAGCAAAATAACTCCAATAACTACTAAACAAGCACATTATTTTTATCAGATTTATAAAAGTAGCTTTAGTCAAATGGAGATCACAATAAAATGTTAATGAAAAAGTTGCATCTGTTTAGAACAACGGCAACCAGTAATGAAATCCCAATCAATCATAATAACATGCCAGTGGTGTATAAATGATATTTCCCTCAAAGTACCTTTCAACAAAACCATCTGTATTAAGAATCTGACCTTACAAACTGCTATTTGTCACTGCAGTCAAGTAAAAATGCACACAGTGGCTTGCTGTTCTCATTGCGGATTACACAATAGCTATAAGGAGGAACATGTTCTTGCATTTAAGACAGACAGCAAGGATTTCAATTCAACTATGCAGCTCCAACTCTGTCATGGATGGTTCGATTAAGATTTCTCAAGAAAGACCTCCAGAATAAAAACGACTTTCTAACTAGTATTAGCATAGTAATTAGTATTAGCACACAGAGATCCTTCTTGACCTCCTCTCAACCAATCAAAACTACTGGTATTGAATGCATTCAGAACATTCTGAGGTCTGAAGCAGGCTGGTAAACAACAATGCAATTTCCAGGCAAGCCTTTTTTCAACAATAAACAACCTCTCTGGGGAGGGGGGGGGGCTTTTTTGCAGCAACATCCTATTTAACAAATGGAAGAGAAAGCTAAAACATTGGAAAATGATTTAACTTTCTTATAGAGAAACCGTTTACTTTTACACAACACCTAATGCATGCTCATATTAAACCTGCTCCAGTTCAACCAGTTATAATGCTTAACTTATGAAGACAACCAGGTTATTTAAATAGAACAAAATAAAACCACATTTAAAAAAAGGAGAGGTTCTCTCTGGAGTTTTAAATTCGACAAGGAATCTATTGTTGAGCATATGTCGATTGATTCCATTTTTTTCCCTTTTAATGAATCTTATCTTACGTTTTGAGACTTGTATATTGGCGAACCTCGCGGGTCCGAAACTTCCAACTTGAGATAATCTAATTAGTCGATGGATCACCCCAAGTTCGAAAGCCCTGATGGCAATATATCATAACATGTGCCCATATGAGCCATGTCACAACATCAGTGCATAACTTAGACAAGCGTCTTCTGTATGCAATGCATTGATGCGTCGCCATGAAATCGCAAGACAACTATGCACTCAATAAAAATCAACAAACCCTTTCTCCTTGACAACATTATAGTTTCTCCTGCCTTTGTGTCTGTCAATTTTATCTCTGGCCTTCAAGACTACTTTGTGCCCCCGTTCATCTAGTACTGTGACGCGCACAACACAAAAAGGTACTTCCAATTACTCTTCTGTATATGTTCTTCGTGTTTCCATCATGCATAATTTACAAATGAGTTTTCAAAACCAGATAAACAAAGTGCTTTTAAATTAGTACATTATTTCAAACATAAATCTAAATATTTCTTCCTTTTTCCAACAGTTTTTGAACTCCATTTACAATCCTCAGACATTATGGTCGTATTCAGGGGTCATGTATAAACCGGAATAGACGGATGAGGAAATGATTGAGAGGGAAAACCAGTAAAAACATTTTGAAATTACTGAAAGCGGAGTCGTTGAAGATCCATATCTGAGTTTAATGGAATACCTTTCCCACTTAAGAGTATATATGCCTGCAATGTCAATCGATGCCAACTGCGGTAGAAAACACATGTTGCTACAAAAACTCTGGCTGCTTGGCCTACATATCCTAAAATGAACCTCCACTACTAAGCGTAACCTAGCAAAGGGACTTCAGGGCAGCTTGCGTCATACAGAATTATGATGGTGCTTATGCACACGCATTCCATCAATCCATTTTTACTCAACAAACCTTACTCTATTACCTTATAAATTAGTTTACAATGCTAAGGTGATTCTATCACTATATTTCTATTAACAAATGTATTCTAGTTAGATTATGGTCAACAAACCAATCTTGTTTTTTAATGAGTCTTCAACTTTCTTTGTAGCAGTTACAACCTGCTACAAAAATACTCTTTCCGATTATTCAATTCCCTGGAAATATAATGTTGCACATTTTATTTTCTAACTATTTGACGCTGAACTCTCCGTCACTACATGTTTTGGATTTCCGATCGGTGCCTACTTTTTTGCCACGTTATGTGCTTTAAATACGATTTCATAAAATCCATTGAAATTCTGCACTCAAGGAATTGATAGCTAAAGACAGGCATGTGGGCATTGCTAGGGTCATGCAAGAGCAGTTCCCATACATAAAGTATCAATTTGATGTACAGCATGTGTCCCAATCAATATGCTGCGTGTCCTAATCAATATGCTGCGTGCCAACATGGACCTCTAAGTAACGAGCTGGAGCATAGAAGTGGCGGTGGCTGGGTCCTCTGCTCTCACAGACCTTCAAAAACACACTGTGCGGCAAAGTGCTCACCAAACATTTGAGGGGCCTCACTGAATTTTGCAACACCAGGGATTTGGAGGTTTTCCATAGAATGTGTCTGAAGTACAGCCCAAAAGGTAGCATTTTGGCATAGACGGTATGGAGGCCCTTACAAAGCTGGCGGTACTTGGTCACAATGAGAACATTGTTAGGCAACAATCCATGTGGTATGCTACGTTACAAAATATTCAGTTACATAAATATAATGGAATGGGTGGCTAAGCATGTATTAGAGCAGATGCACTTTGACGTCATGAAAGATCTCACTTTGACTGTATTGGCTATGGAAACGCATGGCTTGACAACTGAATACGTTGCCAGTGCACAGTCTATGCTGAAGAAAGTTGCAAAAGTAGAGCCTCCAAAGTTCAACATTGTGTCGAAACTAACAGCCAGATTCAAGTTAAGTGGTATGTTCGATAAAAATTATTCCTTTGTCTATTTTTTCATGATAGTTTTTTTTATATATTTTAAAATGGCATCTCTGCTTATTTTCCTAAAATTACAAAAATATGGTATTTGAACATATGAATTTTAAAGTTTAGATTGTCCATTCTCTGTCTCCCATATTTTCTGTCTCCCCACCATTATGAATGTGTTTGTATCCCTTTTTTCTGTTCTTTATCGTGTGCCTCTCGCCATCTAAATATCTTTTTATCATTTCACAATTTTCTCTTCTTACTGCATTTTCTCACGGTCTAAATCTATCTATATTATTCTATACTTTAATCTCTCTTCCGTCTCATTCCGTCGTCTTTCTTCCCATCACACAATGAATCTTTCTCTCCATTTGCCTATATATGTGTCCATTTTTATTCTATCAACATATCTCAACCTCTTCAACCCCCATTTCTCAAAATTCATCTCTTAAATCTTTTCTATTCATGCTTATTTTATACTCTTTCCGTATATTTGTTCATTTATCCTTATAGATGCACATCTCATAATTTCACACCCTCTCTTTATATATCTCTTTCAATGTATTTCTCCAAACCTTGTTTATATTTAACTGTATTATCTGCTATGTAATTGCTTTCATCCTTTGCTCCTTTTCTCTCATCTATTCCTTCCCATCCACCTGTTACTCATTACATACTTCTAGGTTTATGTCTGTTGATATTTATTTGTGTTTGCCTGATTTTTGCTTTTGTAGTTCCCTTTTTTCCACTCCAACGCAGACTAATGTAGTTCTATTCCTTCCTCTATCTGTGGCCTTATCTTTTTTTTCTCACTTTGTTCATGATTCGGTCTATTTTCTATCTGTTTGTTTCACTCTATCACTTTGTGTTAATCTCTCTTGCATTTTATCCATTTATCACCAATTCAAACAGGGTTTTTGTCCAATATCTTTTTTTACTCTATCTTTCTAACAGTTTGACCCTGAATCCATTTCTCTATAATTTGAATTATTTATCCCTATAGATATCGTTATCTGAAACCAATTGTATCCATTTAGCTCTGCATTACAGGGATTTTACAAACATGTGCTAATAGTCTTCTAGACGTTGGGAGGGGTAATTCATGCTTTAATGATGCTTCCCCAACTCATGACTCTGCATCGGCATGGGCCATAACTTGGTGGCGGTTCATCATCTGGCGATAAGGACTCCCTTCCTCAGTCTATAAGGCTATAATATTTACCATCAGTAAACCAAGTTAAACTAAGTAAGTACCTGAAGAAATCCAGAGCACATTCGTTGACTTTGGCCCCTTCCTTCAAGCATTTTCTCGGGTCCTTCTCCTCCCAGCGGCACAGCATGAATTCTTTGTTGGGCTTGTCACATTGTGAGCCATAATGATGGGCAGCACCTTTTAAAACAGCTGAACTGACTTTAACCTGCAAATTTAAGGGGGTGGGGGGGGGAGGAGGAAACAAGGATAGGGTTTATATGTAAGGCACTACAACATATATATATGGTCTGAAAGGTGAGTTTTACAGTGCAGCGAGGACACACTCATTGCTGTGGGACATTACCCCACTCTCAACAGCAAAAGTGAAGACATTGGGTAACATGGGGTTAACACCCTATCATCTAATGCAAAGGGATTTACAAAAGGGAGGCCTACAAGTCAGCCATGCAGATCATGAAATTCACAGAATAAAAACAAAATAAATAATGAACAGCAAACATCACAAGTGATCAACCGATCTGCCAATACCTGCTGAATGATGTTTATCTAGCAGAAACCAAGAACAAAAGGTTATATTGGTAAAGCGACAAACTCCCACCACAGAGCATGCATGTGGACAACTTTAAAATCAAATTATATGCCCCCCAACACGGATGTCATCTCTTAAAACATTACACTGGTGAAAGTGAAACCATACGGCTGAGATATTGTAAATATTGCCCTTTAATGCAAACATGGGACTTTCAATAGACTGGTCTGTATCTTCACCCATGAAGCACAAGGATAGAAGAAACAGGGTGAGAACTCCAATTTGACAAAAAACTATCCTCTGCAAACCAAGGAATTGAGCTGCTCCATATTAACACCAATATTTGGCAATGTTACATTGTAGACAAATGACGACCAGGTCAGATTAGTAGAGATGTATTTGAGGTTAGAGACATGTGCAAACGTAAGGGTTCTATATTGGTAGTCCAGGAGCCAGAGGATCCTCGGCCAGAACAAAGAAACAATATTTGCACAAGGAACACGATTTCAAGACTCAAGTGGTGAAGACTGTTTTTCACTAAGGTCTTTGGATGGAGAAGGGTCTAGACACAATGTATTTGCAGCCATTGTAGAACTATTGGACACAGGTAATCCAGGAAATATTTTAATGTTTTCTTCACTTTTGAGCTCAGCAGTGTGGAAGAAATACTCTGCTGCAAATTATGTCGAATACATTTAAAATCTATCACCTGGACCGGGATTACATGTGGATTTTTTCAATTAACCAGCCCGCCTTTTTACATACAGCACGGTCAGTGGGGAAGACTTGCATTGGATTAACCAGTCATCTAAGTGAAGGTGAATGTTGATCCATTAGGAGGGTAGAACAGCCTCATACGGGCCCAGGAGCTTTGTAAAGGCTCTTGGGCAGTCTTTAATTTAAAAAGGAGTACTTGGAGCTGGAAATGTTCCTTTTTACACAGCGAATCTCAGGAATTCTTATGTTTCTTGTGCAATGAATATGGAAGTATTCATCCCTTACATTTATTGGTACCATATACTCCTCTCTCTAAAGCATGCAGATTGTTTGAAGCAATTATATCCTGAAGTTCTGGGTTGAACAAAAAGGTTCATTTAGTTCAGATCAGCGAAATGTCAAAAAATCCAATAAAGGGGTTTTCATTACAAAAAGGATTAAATAGAATCCAACCCCGATACAGGGTTAATTGCTCCTTTCAGTAGGAGTAGTTTTGTACACCTACCAAGGCAGCCGCCTTATGCTGTTTTTGGTGAATGCAAGTATTCATTCATCAACAGTGTGGGATGGATGCAACCTATTGGTGTTCCTGGAGAAAGACCTCCATTGCTCACTGGTATTTGATCATGAAATAAGGAAGACTGAATTTTCCCTCCTAATCCGAACACTGTTTAACCTCTGTTGAGGACAAAGAGGGACGCTGGTAGTCAGGAAGGTTGATGTTTCGAAAGAGCTCTGGTGCTTAAATAAACAGTTGCCATCTACCCAAACCTTTTAGCATGCTGGCTATGGGTCCTTCAAAATATTAATTGTAGGGCATGGAAGAGGGGTGTTCTTCCAGGACTGTTTGGTAGATTGGGGCATTATAGGAAATCACAAGCTTGAATCTTCAAGCTCACTTCATTAATTCTCCAAGATCCGATGGCCCCAAAAAGGGGAGAAACTGAAGGGAAGCTTCTTTGAAGCATCTAAACAGAATCAGCTCAGTCAAAACGGTCTCCTGACAACTACGGTGGATTCAGATCCCAGGGCTGTCGCTTTCACAGAACGAGAGGTAGTGACCAACAGAATCTGATCTTGTTACTCCATCACTGCTAGTTTAAAATCAGACCAGAGGTGGCAGCCAGTCCTCTGGTGGTTTGCGCTCCGCAGACCTTCAGGAACATCGTTCCTGGCCACGTCAGCACATTCTGAAATGCAGAGTATGATCCACCTTGACAGGGTCTGTTTGATCACAGCCCTGACACCAGCATAACCAACAACAAAGCCGGTTATCTTTCCTGGTCTTTTTTGCCCGAGAAAGGTAGTAACAGCCCACACTGGGTCTAGATGATGGAATCCTTTGGCCTTGGAAGGATGAGGCGGGAGAAAAAATAACCCCCACCCCCCAAAAGAAAACAACGAAAAGAAAATGGACAAAAAAAAATAATAATAATCGTTATTTAAAAATCAGGAAGGTGGGTCTGTTCGGAGAGATTGAAATCTGAGACCACCATCGGCAGGGTTCTCTTCAAAACTGAAATGGCAGAAAAATGCCCCTTCAGATTGCCAATCGGATGGACCGTTTGTGCAAAAGAGAGCACAAAATCCATACGTATATCACATACAGGAATGATTGAGGTTTGATGACATCCTCCACCTTTTGACATTCCGGAGTGGTTACAACAAAACCATCCGTCTCCTGAATAAGGTTGCTTATATTTACTGGCTTGAATTAGGGGCCCATTGTGACGACCAAAACATATGTTGAGTTATAGCAAATAATACAACAAACAAATAGCGTCCTGCTTAACACTTACTGCAATCATCAAGAAGTTTTGAAATGTATGTAAATATATAGGTTCTAAGTGGACAAAGTACCCCAAGTGTGGAATATGGACATGTAGAGGGACAGTCTGTAAATTGCTGATAAATATATATTTTTTTACAAGATTCGGTATTGTTTAAATGTGTGTAGATGTTCTGATCTCATTTCGCCCATGTTCATTTTTTGTGGTTTCATTATATTTAGCCTGAAGGACGTGTGGCAGTAAGGCAGTCAGTATTTTGAAATACTAGTAGAATGCATCAAGCGCAAATAGGCTGGAACTCGTTCTTGCTATTGAAGGACATGGACCATCTTGGAGATTTTTGCCACTCAATCCACGGGCGAAAAAGCAGTGCTCAGCAAAAGTGTCCAACACCACTCTAATCAACTGAACTGGGACCATGAAACTGGACACTCCGGATGTTCAGGGAGAAGCCCAAGCTTTGCAACAGGCTAAAGGTGCCTATGCTTGTCCAATGTCGCCACTTAGTCCAAGCCAGTCAAACAGATAGGGAAAGACACAGATGAAGACATGGATGACTTCCCTTCTGAGGTGAGCCGCTACCACTGCCAGCAGCTTGAAGACCACAGGTGCAGAATGTCAGGACCTTCAATTGGTAGCAGCAGTGCTCCACTGTAAATCTCAGGTACTTTTGAACCGGATTGTCTCTTGTGAATGGGAACATGGAAGTAGGCGCATTGGCGATCTAAGGAGACAAGATAATCCTGCAGGTCGAGAGCTTGAAGGATCTGGGCTAGAGAGGCCATCCTGAACTTGTCTTTGTG
Source organism: Ambystoma mexicanum (assembly GCF_040938575.1). Classification (NCBI taxonomy): domain Eukaryota; kingdom Metazoa; phylum Chordata; class Amphibia; order Caudata; family Ambystomatidae; genus Ambystoma; species Ambystoma mexicanum. The sequence goes on from NC_090929.1 coordinate 234,929,812, forward strand.
CAAGTACAAGTCCAGGAGCCGTAGATCCAAGATTGGGCTAAAGCCCCTGTCCTCCTTTGGCACCAGAAAATCCATTGGGGGTTGTGGGGGGTAACAGGAAAATACATGGTGGCACCTCTGTAAGGCCCAGGCATTGGAATTGGTAAGAATCCATTACTTTACAAACTGGGAAATCCTGCCCCCCCCCACAAGAGATGGTTGGTGGAAATTGGACTCATAGGGGGTTTCACATCAGGAGCTGCTGAGGGAACAGTGAGGCTGATAACTCTCCCTTACCAACACCTCTGCCCGGCACCTGTTGGGATGGCGCTGCATTCATTTGCCAGAGGGAGCTTGACCTCTGCCCATGTGGGTGAAAGGGTACAAACTCCTGCCTCTGCCTGTGGATGGGGTGTCACAGGATGTTGTTGCTAGACTGCTAGGCCCATAGCCATCTTCTGGAGGAATTAATCAGCCTTCATCCTGAACAGATTGATGCCATCCAAATGGTAGGTCTAGCAGTTTGGCTTGGCCATCTGGGGTGAAACCAGATGTCCTTAGCCATGAAGATCTCTGCAACACCCCTCCCCTAAGCACGATTCTAGCCACACATTCGGCAAATTCCAGGCCCGATTGGATGATGTGAAGCCTACATGGCATCTTTTCCTGGGACCTCAAAGTCATCCCTTGTGTGTTCGGCTGCGTCCGAAATTAAGGACCAAAGAACAAAAGAAGAATTTGGCCAAGCCACAGAATGCACTGAGGCCTAGGCTGCTGGAGCCAAAAAGAGTCCTTCCTCAGGCAGTAAGTCTTTTGCTCTCCCAATCCCTGTACCAAGATGTGAAAGGAGTCTTCAAGTTTAAAGCCCAAGGACATTGAAGTATTCGGCAAGACATGAAAATGAGAAGCAAAGACATTCAAACGAAGCGGTGGTGCTAAAGCGAGCAGAGTGGATGAAAAATAAAGGAACCAAGGTCCTGGGGCACGAGGCAGAGCTTCTATATGTACCGACTGGCAGTCCTGAATTATGCCTGCCACGTAAAGGCGTTGGGCGGAGCAGACGCAGAGCCACGCTGCACCCCATGGAGGTACAAAAGGTTTTTGAAGAGCAGCTGCACTGGGAGATAGGCCATTAGAAATGTACTACCTGGAAAGACTTCTTTACATCATTGCTTGAATTAAACACAAACCTGCCATCATGTACACAAAGGGGTATGAATCAAACGGAAAACTGGATATTCAGGATCAACCTACTTTTTGCTCAAATATACAATTTCTTCTCATGAATCGCAAATGTCTTTTCCCACGAACCGCTTATAGACAAAAAAGAAATAGTATTTAAACTTTTTTGATCATATAAGCTAAATAAAAACGTTACCCTGCGACACTGTCGTCTTTACAACTGCTACATTGCTAGTGTATAATTGGTTAACAAATGCTACTTAATTGTTTTCGTTTGGTCACAACTCAAACTGAGGCAATTTACTGTGCTCTGGTCACCGTCTGCAGCTCATGGCATAAAGAACAAAGTGAGAGCCAGACAGGACTGTTTATACACAACGTCAAGTGCTCCTACCCTACTTTAATGTGTCCAGGAAGTAATCAATCAACTAGGTCAGACCAGTAACCCAAGCAGTTTCCAAGGATCATCTATTTTACATGAATATACAAAATAACACCCAAAAAACAAATGTCTTGTGCACATTTCTAAAACACTGGTTTGTATTTGTATGCGCAATTTCATGACGGGATTGGCTGGCTGTGTGTGTTGCATAGAAAAACAGATAAATATCTCCGGCTGCTTAAAAAGAAGGCATTACTACCCAAGACAATGGTAGCCCCTTCATTGACAAATAAAAAAACTGTATACTGCTAAACTGATAGTGATAACCCTAAATATGTCAATGCACCCGTTATTCATTTGTGATGAGAAAAAAAAAAAAAGGAGCATTAACTTCCATCTGGCTTGGAATGAAGGTAGTTTTCACTGATGTCCTAAATTCAATGGAAACATGGCAGGCGCAAGGCCAGTTCGCAGGAAGGGAACTTCAACTCTTCCATTCAGTTTGCTGAAACAATGGCAGCCGAATGAGTTAAGAAAACAAACTAATAGCTTGAATGGTTGTGCATGGAGCAAAATGTGCACTCATCGCTAGCCTAGTGATATTTGAATCTTGGCAAGTAAAAAATGGTGTACTGCTGCATGTATAGAATTGAGGTGGCAAGTGAATTTTTGTATGCCTGGCTAGTAGCTTGCAACTTTTGCCCCTGGCTGTCTTCAGCATCCAATTTAACGAGAACCCACAAAAGAACTAGATTCAGCTTCCTACTCTTTGAGTTCAAAGGCACATAACCACCACCTAAGCAACAACTCCACGGCCCCAATGCTGTTCCGAGGTTTACAAGAAGTTCTTATTGTGGAGAACTAGTAAGGAAGATGGTATGTTTCCTGGATTGTGAAACCGACATTTCCACTGCAAAATGCCAACTGTGCTAGGGAAAGGTTGGCTGAGGGGGAACAGTAAATGGGATGTGCTGGGTCAGGGAGGAAGGAGGTGTGGTGGGGGTGATTAGCAGGGGTTTGGGTTGTCCCTGAATAATGGCCAAGTCGGCCATAGGAAGGGGCGACAGTGCATGGAGGGAAGGTGGGTAGGGCAGTGAGCAAGAGAGATCCATTTTGGAACTCCCTTTGCGCAAATGGTCTATCCAAGAAGTATTGTAATGGAAAGAACTCATAACTAAAAACGATACCCCCAATTCACAACGCAAATCATCATGAATAAAGTCTCAAGTTTTGAGCGGGTTGCATGAAAAAATAAAAGAACCATTCCCGTCTTGTGGCACTACTTTTCAAATAGATTCAAATATCTATTAAGAGGCTGGGGGTAGACCCTTTGTGAGATGCTTGAAACTCACAGTGCCACTTCCCTGGAAAGCCTAGACATTCAATTTTGAAGCCACGAGGCACAGACACCAAAGTGAGTCCAACTGCAACTTCACACTTAAAGGGGGATATGGTTTTAAATGGTAGAATTCATGGTTCCCAAGTGGACATCTTGCTGAGCTGAGAAAACCATTCTCATACCAACAATAGGCAGCAAGTACGATAACTGCTGTATTTAGTGACCACCCAAAAAAAGGAGTATTCAGAGGGAAGGCAAACAGCAAGGTCTGTGGTCGAGAGAAAAAGAAAGACAGACAAGAAAGAGTACTGCCCATGTCCTTAGGTCTGGAATCAATGAGCAACAGCAGGTCAGCAATATATGTTCCAGTGTGGCGGCAAATTAATCAAGTTGGGGGTGACTGATCTTGGCAGTGATCCGTTGGAAAGTTTCCTGAATCAGAAGAAACAATACAGTTTGGAAAGACTCAGCTCAGATAATCTACTTGTTTATTACTCTTCATTGGAAGATGAGCCACCAGAACAGGCATCCAGCTGTTCTCTGCTAGCCTGCAACTCATCAGTGCCAGTGAGGCTAGGGGCCATGAAGTTGCACCTGCATGTCGAACCAGATGAGCTTTTTTAGGCCCTTTGTGCTTTCTGACCAACAACGTGTTGACTTTTTACTTGACCAGGGAAAGAATCCAAGCCATTGGACTGCCATTTATTCACTCCGATTGGAAGAGTGATTTGCTTCGACAACCATCAGATTTGGGCTGTCAGGTCATTTAATGTTGTCCCCACTCAGACACGATGGCTTTGGATGTAAGAATCATCGGCTCTGGAGGATGGAGGCTGTCCCCCTTCTGGACATATGCTGGGTTCACTTGCCACTGATATTGCCTTCCTCATGATAGGAGTTATTGGGATGTGGTAATTGTAGTCCTGCAACAATGGAGACCAATGCCTCAGGAAAACATGCAGAAGAAGCTTGATGTGAAGACTATGCCAATGTATCCATTGTGCAGGTTGCCATATGCAACCCTCCCCCCTCCCCCCGCCTTTACTGCAGACTAAGTGGGCATCTAATGTGATGGTGCGGTGATGGATTCCAAATGGTGCATATGGGCGATGTGAAACGTAGGAGAGACAGTGTGAAAGCAACCCAAGTGTCAAGAAAACCGATCGGCTGCTCGTGAGCTAAATTCACGCTACAATCAATAAAATAAAGAGAAGATACGGGCAGGAGACTGCCCAGAGCATTCCTGTGTTCTTTGGGATAATTAGGTGGCCCAGAGGATGTTGTGGCTGTAGGTACAATGAACGTCTCTGTGCATGCAATACCTCTACAACACCAGTACTTCGATCTGAAGTTGATTGTGAGGTAAACGCCAACATCTTCCTGTATACACTGGAATATAACGTGCCATCGATACACAACTAACAAACAATGGCAGTTTCAATAATAAAGAAATACACAAACACAGTAATGGTGATTTAAAACCCCTTCAGAGAGCTTTGTTTGCATTTTCAAATAAATGGGTGGCACGCGAGGCACACACTCCTATTTTCATGAATACACAAACAGTATCGGGAGGCAAGTGGCACCAATTGCGAAACTTCTAAAAACCCAAGTGTTTCAATAAATACGAGCTTGCCCACCAATTTTGAACAGACTTGGACCCACAAACAACAATAGTCAATATTCTTTAAAAAGAATAAAAATAGTAAAAAAAACAAAACAAATACCTAGACTGAAAATATGACAGCATGCATTAAATTTGCTTAACAATTTACAAAATGTTCTTTGCAGTCTCATTTCCAAGCTCCTTATCACAGAGTGGGAAAGTACTGGTAGATGTTAAACTGCAGCATTGTTTTATTTGGTCTCTCCTGCACACAAAACATGAATCCCTACACTTACAAACGCAGGATCTAATGACAGCTGCAGTCCAACAAAAAGAATAGGGGCCCACTGAAAGACCTGCCACGGGGCTTTTGGCTTGCTAGTGCAGGCTGGTGGCTATGGAAGCCATTTGGGCTGGAGAAGATTCCTCCTTCTGGATCAGCTTGCTCTCTGTTCAGATGCCGGCACTGCTGGGGTTTGACGGCTCACAGACTGGGGCGAAGGGCTTCTGGGGAAGCTCTTTTCCAGTTTCTCCCACTCTTCATTCTGACCTGTGCTAAGCTTCTTTCATGCCTTTGGGTTACTGTCTTTTAGTTCACAGGTACATGGGCAAAGACTAGTTACCACCTGGACCCCTTTGGAAGGTAGAGTCCTGGAGGTCATCCTATTTTGAGGCTGAAGAGGGTGCGCATGCAACAGCTTCTGGGGTACTGAAAGATTACAAATCCGAGACACCTTTTAAAAGAGAGACTATAAGCAAACAGGCAGGTGCTTTTCAAGTTACAGAAAAACTGAGGATCCAGATGATTCAAACCCACCAGGATGCCCAATACTATTGTGCATAGATTCAATTTTGGAACCTGTGTCTAAATGTGCTGATGTACATTTAGGAACATTTTTCCGAGCTCCACAGTCATGTGTACTGGATACGACAGAAGCAATTAGATCACTTGAAGTTCTCGATTTTGATCCCAATAATTAGCTCTTGGTTGGCCTTAACATTGTGTTGCTTTAAATTAGGATTCCACAGGCTAGCTCACTGCCCATTTTGGGAACATTATATCTAAAACGTGAAGACGTTCCACCCAATTCATGGCCCCAATTTTTTTTTTTCGTTTTCTGAATATATTGTATCGTCAAATACATGTCATGGCCATGGGAGTAATGGTAGCCTAAAGTGCGTCAAATCTTTGTGGAAAGACTGGAAGAAAACAATCTATTCCAATGAATCGGTTTAAAAAGCTAAGATCATAATATGTACATTCTATATAGATGTACAGGCAAGTTCAAAATAAGATGTAGTATGCTTCATTCACTGGTTTAATATCAAGATATAGATCTTAAGTTCACCTCTACTATAAGCGATTCACAGTGGTCTTAAACATTATTTATGTTGATGCCATAGAGAAAACATGTGTAAAAGCTTACCATAAACCCACGGACAGGAGCTCCCTTTTGACTCTGTAGTAGTTTACACTCTAAACAGATGAGCGACAACTTGCCTTTTTGAACGCTTTTATGCATGAAAATAAAATGTTCAGTGAAGCAAGCCTTTCAGGTTGAAGAAAATGTTTTATGTAATGAGCTAAATGGGAGAGGCTACCCGATTTATCTGGTAAAGAGATCTGCTTATAACATAGAGGCCTTATTAGAATAGGCACCCAAAGAAAGATTTGAATTAAGATGGTTTGTGTGAACACATACAAATTTGTCAAATCAAGTGAAAAAGAATTAAATGTGAAATTGAAACATTTTGGAACAAGGGAAAGACCAATTGAGCTTCCTTGTTTTCGTTATAAATGAAGTCAAATCTAAAGGATCGGATTATAAAGAATGGTGCAAAACTTAAGTTGCACCAATGACTGTCACAATTATGGGGCATGTTGACATTAGTAGTCCAGGTTACTTATGGCCAGTGCACTTGCTTTAAGCAGAATCAAAAATGTCAGGACATGCCTTTTGGTTTAGCGTTTCCTCCGAGACAAACTTTCTTTACCAAATGTAAATCTAGTATGGTGGTGTACGATATGGTGCCCCTGTCAGGTAATACCCACTTTTGCTGAAAGGCAAATTTCACTGAATTTATTTGTGTTGCTTTATTTTACCACAAACATGCATAAGTTGGGGTAGGGTATATAAAAAGAGGGAGTGGGGAGTCTCCCCCCCCCCCAATGTTTGTGGTAAAAAGCGGCAAACATCCAAAAAAATTCATGTATCCTATTACACATAGGAAAGACTCAAAGGAAACTAAACACATTTTTAAAAAAAAAACGAGTAATGAACATAAAAGTTGTAGAGAGACAATTGTTACAGAATTTCATTCATCATAATATGAATACATTACAAATGGAGCGTGCTATATCAAATTATTAAACTAGCGAACAAGAGGAACAGGTTGGCCCTGATAAGCAAGGAACAAGATTTAACATTTCTTATGCAGAGTCATGCAAGGGGTCTTAATGGAGTATTGAGCAGCAAAGAATTGGGCAAACCCCATTACTTTGGAATGGATAGGAGAATACATGTTCTTGAAACATTTTAATTATGTTTGTTGTATTGTAACAGGTTTTTGATCAAGGGTAATTTTGGCTAGGGAACCAATAATACTGTATGGATGTATAGAGCTGCACAGTATCTATACTTTATGAGAAATGGTTTTGAAAACGTGTTATTACAGAGACTGCAGTACGTAGTGGGGTGATCTGTAATTAAGCTATAATAAAAACACACGATTGCCAGAGATTTGAGTGGCTCCTCTGTATTCCTTGAAAGGCTGTGCTGAGAACGTGTCCAGTCCCACAAGGAAAGAACCTTGATGTGCTATGCGCGTGTAGTGATGCACAGCACAGAAGTATTAACTTAGAATCCCCAGTTCACGCAACGTGCACTTCATGGACTATGTTTTTGTGTCTAACAACAACCCTGTAGTCATTGATATGGGTATTCAATCTCGTGAGGAGAGTGATCACTTCCCTATTATTCCATTATTAGATCTGATGTTTCCCACCTATGGTGTCTGTTACACTGGGTCCACTAGGGTTAAAAGAGCTGGGACTGGATCAGCTGGAATTCTACATCTATTGAAGCTGCACTTGTCACCACCCAAAGGGTTTTTTACCCAAATGTTCCCGCCATCACACAGTGGGTTGATGTGGCGGCAGGTCTTATGGTAATTAAACAATTTGGGGGACTGATTGCTGAGTGTTCCAACAACCAATAAGGGGCTCAATCGGAGAGCAGTTGAGTCCTCTTCATCGCACAGACATTTTCATGATAAGGCCATCTGCGACAAAAACAGATCTGTGCATAAAGAATTGTGGTCACTACTTAAACAAGTGGCCGATCCTGGAGTTCTAGCGCTCCGAAGGAGGAAGCTTAAAACGTCTTACATCAAGTGGCTCTGATTTCATAAGATCACAAAAGAATGTAAAAAAATGGCATCAATTGGTACGGACTATCATTCGTAACGAAACAATACAAATCTGGGAGATAGTAAATGGACAAGGTACTTCTAACTTTGATCTCAATGGAGTACAAGAACCTGAATGGATAGCCTATCTCTCAATAACTCTGGGACATTCTATGCAGAATGTGCCTATTGTCCCTAGGGATCTGGACATTTGAGAAAAGTGTACAGGAGGTTGCAGAAGTTATTGGGAAGTATATCTTACAGAGCCCCGGGACAGATGGGCTTTGCAATCTCGTTCTAAAGGCAGATGTTGCCCTGTGGGCAAGGGTTCTGCATCAGCTTTTTAGCTGTATTGCTGTTACTCATGTGGTTCCCTGCTCCTGGCAGTATAGCATCTTGTTCCTGTGTACAAGAAGGGTGATCAAACTGATCCTCGCAATAATCTTCCGGCCGTGCTGGATGCCTCGTCCAAAGCATTTGCACGGATTCTACTGGCCAAGCTGACTGTATGGGCAGAAGAGAATAACATCATACCCTGGAATCAGACTGGCTTCAGGAAGGGATGCTCTACATCAGTTAACAGCTTAGCACTCTCCACTATAGCTGGAGGGCTGGGGGATTCCACTGGGTCTACTAACGACTGCATTGCTCCATACCAATACACGTGTCAAAATAAGGATTGAGGGAGAGGGTGGGACCTCTGCCTGGATTTCAACGGAAGTGGGTTTGAAGCAGGGCTGTCTTCTGGCCCAGATCCTTTTTAATCTCCATCTTTCTGACATGGGTCTTGCACTGGTGCACCCTAGAGCTCTCCTGCCAAAGCTAGGCGATATGGTCACAATATGGATGGGTTATGCGGACAACATTGTCGTTGTGGCCTCCAATGCTCCCTGGACAACCTCAACTCCTATTCAGTTCTGAATTCCCTATGGGTAAACATCAATAAAACTTAAGATCGTGGTTTTTGAAACATCTCACAGACATGCGGTTAGAGTGGGGTGTAATATGAATGGTGTGGCAATCGAGGTTGTGTCCCAGTAGGTTTACTTGGTTGTTGTTTTTGAAGCAAACCCCAAAGGGTTGTCTCATCTGTGTGGTCTCAAGGTCTGCACGACTTGAATTGTGGGGGCTCTATGTTCCTTTGCATCACGAGGTGGAGGCTACTCAGTGGGGATATTGCTCAAGTTTTTCTATGCCAAGGTTGTGACAATCTTGTGTTATGCAGCTGAGGTCTGGGGCTCGGGCAATCTGGAACTAATTGCTAAGCTTGAGATTTGTTAAGATTGCCCTCATTTGTTCCAGCCGAGATGATCGCCCTGGAATTTGATCTCACTATGACCCGCGAACGCATTGTGCTCAGCAGCTTGATGCTGCACAATCTCAGGTTAATACCCTGATGGGGATTCAGTTTAATGCTTTTGTTTCTAAAGCTGTTTACATGAAGAACTGAACTCTGGGTAAGATATTGAGCACGGTTGATCAATGGGTTGGGAGCAATTGGGATGCTATGCTAATTTCAAGTGCTCATCAATTGAGGGAAACTGGTCTCTCTCAAACTAAAGCAAATGGTTGTTACTCTGGGCTGCTAAATCTACCACAGCTGGCTTCTACCCGTACATACTTGAAAGACAAATGGTGCCCACCTACATCTGCAATATTCTGTGGGGAATTTAAGTGTGTGGGATTATCTCTGCATTAGATTCAATGCAGTAAGCACCTTTGAAGTTGTTGGCCGATGGTCCAAAATTTCGAGGGGGGACAGATGTTGCTGGCAAAATGGAAACCGTACAACATCTTTTGACAAATTGTGATGCATTGGTTGTGCTGCGTAGAAGGCCCCGTAGGGCGTCAGGTTTGGATCCCCATCACCCCCCCAGCTGTCCTATGGGGACTTTTTTTGGCTGGCTCCGATGAGGGACCGATTGTCTTTCTTACTATTTGTGCAGAGGTGTAAATGGTATATTTCGAATTTTAGCCAATTAAATGTGTCAATTTTATTTATTTTCTTCTTTAGTTGAGGAGGACTTGATTTAATCAGAGATGTATATTAGCTTTTTTTATGATGTCTGTGTGTTAAATAACGTTTAACTGTATGACACAAATAAAAATAAAAACTTAGATTTTCGAGCGCGTGAGAATTATTTTTTTAGATGCCAAGTGAGAACTGTTTCACTTCCTCTGCGGGTTCTTTTACTAAATGAGATTTCTGCAACCTCCATTTGCGAAATGATCTTCAGATGAATTGTGGTCCGAATCCCCTGTAGTTGGTTGGCTATGTTGTGAGTAGCAAATTGGTAGGTGAACAGTAAACTTAAAGAAATCCTCATGTGTGTGTTATTTTTGTTAATTTATTATTATAATTTTTTTTTTATTATTATTATTTTTTTTTTTTTTTTAAATACAGCTTGCCTTTGCTTAGGGACTAAATTAAGTTTTAGGTGCGTGTTTTCTAGAGTCTGGCAGCCATCTTACTGCGTGTGATCCGTCCCAGAGAAGACTTCATCAGGTGGTGGTCACAAAAAATGGGCACCAAAGGAAAACACACACATATGGGCATTTCTTTTACAGAGAAAGGAAAAAAGTCTAACTTTAAACTCAATAGGCTGCAAGAAGTATTATGCAAGAAATTCAGTCCGCCATTGTCCCATTATCTGGAAGGCCATAACAATGGGAAAACACTGACGCATACTCAAACACTACAGATGTCATCACCAGTGCAGTGCATTTATATTTTAAGCAGGGCCCAATTAGGTATCCAATGTTTTGCAAGAAATTTACAATTTGTCCAAACAGCGAGTCAAAAGAGGGGCATGGTACTAAAAAGCATTTATTTTTTCAAAAAAGGCTACACAGCTATTGAGAAATTCCGAAATGTAAGATTTAAAAACAGTTTGAGAAACAAAGGATATGCTTCATCACACCTTCGCTGAACAGTCTTAGTTTTTCACACATACTGTGGGCTTGAATTTCAACCTTCAGTGATCCCAACTACGTGTATTAGCATCATCTGGGTAGCCATATTCAAAAGTCTGCAGTTTTTCTAAAGCCCAACCAGACTTAGAATATCACCCTGCACCAGTGTGTTAGAGTTGAAAACATTATCAGAGGCTACTGCATGATTTGCAGCCGCAGGCTGTGCTAGGATCGTTTCAATCGGTCAACCAGAATTATTTAAGCCTACTTTTTTGCATACGTGGTACCAATACAGAAATATTGTCCAAGCTTTCAAGGTACTGTTTCCAATGTTATCTTAGTAGTGCCTCATGCTTGTCAGTGTCTCACTGACCTTGCATACAAAAGGGGCAAATCCAAAAATGCATTGCCACTGTTAGAATGGTGAAATTTCCCACTGGTGGCTGAGTGCAGCCGTTGCTCGTTAATGGGTACCAATAATTTGCGCTCAGAAATCCAAAGTTTGCATACGTGCTGCCTGTGTCCTTACTCATTCGGGGTTCTGAAACATTGTATCTAACAGTTGTATATGAGGGGGGGGAATAAGGCAGATCCTCTTCTGGCACAGTCGACGTGGTGCCCTTGAAAGTCCAAGGCTCAAAGTAGGCCGTACTGCGTCATAAATCCTGTATGTATGTTCAGAACAGCATTTTTCAGCTTTAGACTCTTCTTGAGCTCCATTGTTGTTATTGTGTGTTATTCGAGAAGCCACCTTTCAGTACCATCACCACCGACAGGTCCTGCATTGTGTGTCCATCTTGTGTCAAGTGTTGAGCAACAGGTGTTTCTGTTTTGACATTCCGGATGTGTATATACAGTTTAATTCTTTCACATTATTTCTTCCAACTACCTAAAATGGGCCCAATGTTCTTGATGCCCCTGGAATCCCCAAAGATTTGCTTACAAGACCCAATGATTTAGCAGGCAGAATCCTCAAAGCTGTATGCTGACCATGGAACCTCTATAGCGAAGGTCCTGTAATACAGAAGTGTCTTGAGGGTCGCGGTTACGGCAGAGAGGGTCCACAATTCGGACCTTAGGGTGCACTTTTGATTACATTGTGGGCCTGCAGCCACAAAGACATCCTCTCTTCACCACAATCTCAGTGCTTTGTGGTGGGTTAACCGCGGACTAAAGCGTTACACAAGCATGAGATGGCAAAGTAGTAACACACAAAAGCACCCTCTGCAGCAACAGTGCTCTCAGCCAACATATTACAATATATTAGCGGAATATTACACTATCCCGTCTACCTTAACTAGTCACCACAGTGTGATCATACAAGTACCGAGAAACGACCCACAAACTTAATATCCCTTTCCCTGATGGTCAACATCATTCAACTTGCTCAAAGACCACCTTGGGCTCTGTGACTTCTGTCTATAAGCTGGATGATCCCATGATAATCACTCTGTGGTCGATCAGTTTACAGTAACCCCCAATAGAAACAAGCATTGATGCATCATGGTACGCTTCATCACATCTCACTCCCATGAACTATGTTCTAATCAACTTCATCGCTTCCCTGCAAGTACGATACCCAGCAGGTCTACACTTCTTCGCAGGAACATTAAACATTTGCCCTTTTCAGATCAGTGCTAGGCTTTGATCATTCCTCATAGACTATGGGCCTCCACGCATGCAATCCATCACACACTCAATCCCTACAGGCGTACTTAAGCTTCCTCTCCCTTATCCCTTTTCCCCTCCTCTGCTGTCCTTTTCTATTCCCCTACAGACCATGGTCTGGACACCCCTGGCCAAGACACAAAACCTCACTATCGGGACAAGACTTGGCACTGTTCTGTGGAGCTTGGCACGTGCAGTTCATAAAAACAGTTAAAACTCCTGTAAAGGTGACAATTTGGTCCTCTTTCAGAGGAACAAAGCAGTCAAGTTTTGTCTTGAAGACATTATTACAGTCATTTAGGCCGATCTCTGCTTTGCTTTACTGACAACAACAACAGGGTTTAGGTCTGTGGCATCAGGAACACATACTGGAGGGCAAAGGGGATGAAAGTAGGCAGGCTCTTCCAGAGGTCATCTTACTTCTAGATGGGGAGTGGGGCACCGCACTGGGGTTGACCATTCTTGAGTGCTTGGTTTCGGTTGACTTTTCACTATAACTCCATCTACCCAGCACTTAGTTCATTGTGATTGTTCGGTAGATTGCTCACACAACTGCTAAATTCCCCTCTACCTTCGAGCCCGACAGCTCTTCTGCTCTATTTTTGGGCTTTGAACTTATCATTTTCAAAGAGCTTTACTTTTATGTTCGTGGACTATGGAGTCTCCCCCACTCCATAGGCATCATCTTTTTACTGTGCGTCACCCAGCACCTTTAGCGCAGTGACACAGGATTGTCTTTTCAGACTTTCCACTTTAAACTCCATTTTCTGGGACGGACTACTGTCTCCCAGAACATGTAAAGTTACCATTGACTTTACTAGTCTTTTAAAAATGTACAGACCCAGTACACCCCATCTTCCAACAGAGTACTAGAGGGGGGTTAATAGTTATCCCCTTTTGTCCGATTCTCATGGAACATTATTTTGTTCCCCTTTCTCTAAGATTTGGCTGGTGGCAGTGGTATCTACCATTTTTATTCTACCGCAGACTATGAAAATAGCCTCAGTACCGTTAGAGGCTATGGTGGTAGCCTTGAACGAAACCCGGTAATCCACATTTATTCTAACCTGGTTCCGGTCGAATTCTTTTGCCCTGCTCCCCCCTCAAGCCTACTTCTGCAGGAGTCCATCCTGATCAATTCTGGTTTCACCATCACCGTCTTGTGGCCAATGCTGGATTTGACTTTCATGGACTTCTTTCATTCATGGCGCGTCACCCTTTCTCAACTCTCATGCTGGACTTCCTTTGCATCTTGTACTCATGGCGGCCCTGAATCATGCTGTTCCCATCTTCATCTTGTATCGTGGCTTGAAACATTATGTGTTACTACTGACTTCTGAAATTGTATTCACTCTCCCCTCTTGCTTCTCCACTCTTGACTGCTAACTCTCTGTTCTCTCCTCCTTTCCTTTCTCCTCCCCTTACTTTCTTCTATGCACTTACTCTATCAGAATTGTCCCTGGACCTAGTATGATAACCTCGTCTGTCTCCTCCCCCATCCCCTTACTGGTTTTTTCCTCCGGCACCCCCCCCACAGCCCATCCAGCACCATCTGAAATGTCGTCAGGCCTAGTATGACAGTCGCTGGTTTTGTTCCTCCCCTACCTTTCTGCACCCCTCTCCCTCACCTCTTGTTTTTCTCCGGCTCTACCAGAAATGTCATCAGGCCTAGTACGGTAGTCGCATGTCTGTTTCCATTTCCTTCCCACTCCCCCCCCATCCGTTCCTTATCTATGTCTTAGCTCTTGCACTATCTGAAATGTCGTCAGGCCGAGTACGATAGTTAATTTCCCATTCTTACTGTTCATGGCCTGTAAGAATGTCATTGTATTTTCCCTTGTTCCCTCCCTTGCCTTGAAGCGTTTTGAAACACAATTGTGTATAGGTACTATATAAATAAACTATCATATCTTTTAGTAAAAGTCTTTCTAGTGTTTTACTCTTCGCACCAAACCAGGTTTCGTTCCCTTGTTTGCCGTCCTTTGGCAGGCTTCTGCACAGAAGCCCTCCTTAGGCGCCTGAGTGTCTGAGTGGGCAGGATGAGAGGGAGGGGTTTGAGGCCTCCTGCACAGGGTCTCCTTGGAGACCCAAGTCTCACTCTTGTTTGATTGGCTAGGTGGCTGTTCTGATAGGACAGCCACCCTGCTGTGTGATTGACAGCCAAGTTGTGTGAATGGGGGATTTGGTGCATAAAAAGCCAGTCTCTGAGACTGGAAGGCAGATCGCCACTGGAACGAGAGAACCAACGAGGAGCTGAAGGAAGACGACTGTTGCAACTACTGGACACCCGGTGAAGCCCTGCTGCAGGTCCGAATTGCCTGAAACTTTGACAACAGAGGAGATCTGCAAGGAATCTTCTTGCCTTGAGCTTGTGGGAACAACCAGCTCGCCAAACACCAGTCCTCATCCTGGTCGGATTTGCTGCGCATTGCTGCAGTAGATCGGATAGCCAGTGGAAAGAGAACCAGTTTGGGTTTTAAGGAGCGCACCTTTTATTCAACGTTTTGCTCCGCTGCTGGCTTCTTCCCTGGGCACTGCAGGACCCTCCAGCCGTTGTCCTTCTTGTCACCACAACTGAAGCTTCAGGAACCGCGAGCCTGCGGGAACAACTGCCTAAGCTACAGCGTTTTTCTTCTTTTAAAAAAGGTACTGTGCAAATCTGGTCGTTTTTTCTGTCCAACCGCGGTGAAAGTGCTTGAAATCTTTCGCCTCTCCGAAGGCTTGTCCTTCTCTTCTCCTTGAAATAACTTTTCCTCCGACCAACTTCGTTTTGAACTCTTGGCAAAGACTTAACAGTGTGAAGTGGGAGAATGGAAGACCAGGCTCCCGTCCTTCACCTCTCGAGCTTGGCCTAGAGGGTCACGGCCCAGACACCCGCCGCGAGAAGAGTTCGTCCAGTTACCAGACGACCAGGTACCATGGTACAGGAACATACGGATGTGTCCACCTGCCTGCCCAGCAGCCCGCACTGACCGTGCCGACACCTGCGGCTCGGATCAGCTAGACTAAAAACCACACGTCGTTAGAGATGCCATGACGACCTAGACAACGGGAAGCACATCTGTATAAATATACACACTTAACATTCCCACACCAATCTACACGAAGAATATACTCAGTGCTCTGACGTAGGCGACAGGCATATTCACGGACGTGCATCTTTATTATTTTTACATAGGCTTTCAGAGTACAGAAACGCAAGACGCATCATGAACTCATCTATAAACGCTTGCTCATGCTTCCCTTGAAACCCGTTACCACCGTGAGAGGTATAATGGAAACACGATATTGGTCATGGAAATATATGCCACTATAATCTAAAGCACCCATGCACGAAATGGATCACTTATGCACCAGGCCCAAGTAGGCCTCAAGCAAGAGTTCCGTGGACATTAACAAAGCAAAAGTCAGGTTGCTGATCCTGCAGAATGAGCCTGGTGGAGCACCCAGCCAAGGTCGCAATGTTGCAAACCCACATCCAAGAACAAATCATCAAAGGCACGATGTTGCAACCTTGCACTCCGCGTACCAACGTTAGAATCATATCTACAAATTAAACCAGACACACAGTGGAAAAACAATATTAATTGTGCAGAATTCTGCCTCAAACACGGTCCCGCCTCACGTGACCAAGCCGAACCTGACGAGATGCCAAAACCCAGGAGAGACAGGGCGTCTGGGTCCCGCACTACGAGACACAGGCCGGGACACTTGAAAGGCTCCATGGACACCTGCTACAGTGGGAACGGTCAGCTCCCACCTATAAATAAATCCTCACATTGTCTGCATGTACCCATATTGAAACATTGTTGCAAACACGGGTACACCGAGAGCTGGGAACAACGGTGGTCCCAGGCTGGGGAGCTCACGGATGCACCAATCAGAACATGGGGCTCTTATCTCACACGTCATTAACATCAGCCAATCCTCAGGGGTCTTCATGTAACAATTCTTATGTATCTAATTGAAGGGACAACCCAGATATACCACCTGACTACACCTTGACCACTAATATCATTCTCTATATGTGTACTATACTAACCCTACCACTCTAGCAACCAATTATGAGTGGCGGTAGGTTTTTGTTAACTTTTTGAAGTGACGCAAGTAGCGCGTCATATTACAGTAAAAAGGGCCTGCGAGCCCCACGATTGTGTGTGTGTCAGGGCGAACGCGTGCGCTCCTTGACCCATCCCTGCCGTTTGCATAATAAACAGCAGAAGTTGCCTTGCTCCTTGTGTGTGCCTCATACTCTGTCTCGATCCGAGATATACACGGGAGGAGTTGGGGCCTCCCTGCCCGGAGGTCCGCGGGCGGCCCGGCCGACCCCGGCAGAATTTCCCCCCGACAAGTTGGAGGCACTGCTGAGATCTGTTTAAGATCGACTTTTATTTTTAATTTTTCCAGGCACTCCCGTTGCGAGGAGGCCCGGCGGCGCGGCCCCCTCTGCCGTTGCCCCCTTCTGAGGACTACAGGACCATCGCGGAGCTGCGAGAGGACCGGACAGCGCAATCCGGATATTGGCCCTCGGGAGCCGGTTGAGAAGTATCCCGCCCGCGGTCGGCGAGTGTCCAGACGTGGTCCAGACGAGGGGAGGTGGCGAGCCGCTTGGAGGGGTGCACGCAGTCGAGCGGCCCTGCATCGAGAGAACTTGGTGAGCATGACACGCACAACAAGCAATGCGAAATTGTGAGGGAGGGGGAGGAAGTAAATAAGGGAGGAGGGAGGAATTGTAAAGTGGCGAGGGTTTAGTTGAGTGTTACTAATGGAATGAATGGTAGCGGAACGAGTGCGAAAGCAGGCGGCTAACGTTACGCGAAAGAGGGGGGAGGGGCACGAAAACATCACGTGCAGCAGCTCGTAAGACACTGATTGGCCTAAATCGCGACTACGTGTGAGGATGGGTGTGTGGTTTCCTACGATTTGATATTTATTATTGAATGAGTAGATGAGGTTCCCTATTGTTCGAGCAAGAAACTCGATAGGTAGATGACGTTTCCCTGTGGCCGGTGGCTAGTTACGTAGTTGCCCAAAACGGAAGATAATTGGCTGGTTAAGCCCTCCTGTTGAGGGGCGTATCACACGCGAGGCGACGCAGCGTGCGCAGTCCGGTTATAGTATTGATGAGATTACCTTGTTCCAGGAGAGACAGGAAGACAGCTGTAGGGTTAGCGGGGTAGATTACAAGTGTATTTTGAACTTAAAGAACATAACACGAATATACCAGTAGCTCGAAGAAATCGGTGACGTCACCAGTAGGGATTTAATAGGATATCGTGAGCACCAGGAACCTTGGGTTCGAGAGTGGTGGGGAGGAGAAGTATGATAAAGGAACTGATACGGAGATAAACTATAAACCAGTGGATCGGAAGAAGAAGGGGAAAGGGGCGTGGCTGTGCACGGAGAACGCCGGCCACGGCAAGTGTAAAAGGGGGAGGAGAACGGAGAAACAGGACAACTGTATAAGATCGTCGTAAGGGGTACGCAGCCGCAGGGGGCTGCGTGCGCTTCGGCCGCAGGGGGCCGTAGGGGAAGGAATATAATATAACATCACATTTATTGCTATTGCATAATTGTCAAAGGATTGTCGTAAGTCCCCACACTTGCGGGGCGAGGTAAGCAATACAAGGTTGTATATTGTAAATTGGTAGTAAGGGGAAGGGTAACAAGGGGAGTACAACCATGTCATCCGGGAGAGGGTTATCGGGGAGAGGGTCGGGAGGGTGGGGGAACACCCTCACTACCCCACTACAGCACATATGCACCACACTGCCACCACACAGGGAGAAGTTAATTAAGTACAGCATAGAGTGGACCCAGGGGACAGACAATAAAATGTTAACACCATGGCCGCCTAATGGTAGTTTCGATCCATATGCCCAACACTCACTACTGAACCATCTGCACAATACATACAAGGGGAAGAAGTTGGCAAACCACGTGGAGGTGTTTAACTTATGGAGGATGTTCCAGGGGTCTCGACCAGGACCAAATGGAATGTTCACTATGGGGGAAACACCGGAAGAAAAGGAGATTAAGAAAGAAGGAACGGGTGGGGAAAAGGAGTGCGAAAGCACAAAGAATACGGGGAACGAAAGACGGGGAGGAGAAAAGATTGATAAATTAGACGACATAAAAAAGGAACCGAGCAATGAGATACCCATAACACCGGGAGTGAAAACAGAGGGAGGAGGGTTGTACCCTTTAAGAGAATTAGGAGAAATAGAAGGACGGTTAAGGGCGGCTGAAGGATACTCAAACCCGGCATACAGCCCTCCACCATATGTAGCTCATGGGAAGATACCAATGGGGGAAGGGAGGATTAGAGAAGAGCAGACTGAAGAGATAGGAGAGGATGAGTGGGTAGCTGCACAGATATTGTTGAAATTACGAGGCTCACTAACTGGAGAAGAAAGGGAGGCGGTAAGGAGAACAAACGAGGATAGTGCAAGAGAGAGTGAAATGAGGGGAGAGGAGCTACTACGGCAGAAGGAAGAGATTTTGGAGGAAAGATTAGCAAAACTAAGGGAAGAGCAGAATGAACTGATCAAACAACTTGAGAGGGAGGAAAGAGAGAGAGTGAGGAAAAGGAAAGAAGGTAAGGACGAATTGGAAAGATTAAGGGAACGAAGCGAGGAACAAAAGAGAGAAGCTGAAAGGGTAAAAGCAGCAGCAGATAGGGTATCAAGAGTAGTGCTGAGAGAGAAGAAGAAGGAAGAAGAAGAAAAGGAAAAAGAAATGGAAATATGGAGGAGGAGGATAATATCTGAGACAGCTAAAAAATATGAAGAGGGGAAGGTAATAGAGAGTATAGTAGAAAGAGAAAGGGTGAAATGGGAAAGAAAGAGGGAGGATGAAAGGATATTGGAACAGATGAGCAACGAAGTAATGGAGGAATTAAAAAGGAAAAGAGAGGAAAATAGTAGGGAAATGGAGGAAAGAAGTGAAGAAGGAAGAGAAGGGAGGGGTAAAGAGAGTGAAAGATGGGGAGATGTATATAAAAGTAGGGAGGTAGCAACGACATCAGCACTAGGGGGGACAGTTGGTAAAAACGAAAGGGGAGAAAGAGACCTAATAGATTTAAAAACAGTAACAATAAAAGGAAAAAAGGCAGAGTGGGGGGTGGAATTTATAAATGATTTTTGCAGTGAGGAGGAAGAAGGAGTGGAGAAGGATGGAAGAAGGAGTGAAAGGGAAAGCTTAGATAAACTGTACCTCACTAGAACAAACATAGATTCGCCCTGGATAAGTAGAAGAGGGGAGGAGCTGGAGAGAAGTAAGGAGGAAACGAAAAGAATAGAGGAAACACAAACCAATGAAACCACGCCACCAACATCTCCATCACGCCGCCCTCCCACGTCACTACCTACGTGTTCAACCACCGCACGCTCTCTGCACAGAATAAAGCTCGCGCCCTTCATGAACGAACTTACACCGTATGCATGTCGGCTTAGGGACCTCCCTAGTCGCAGGCAAGACAGACAAATAAACATACCCTTATTGAACACAGGAAGTGATGAAAGAAGGGGAAAGGAAGAAGAGGGAGGTAGGGGCAGAGGTAGTAAGGAAGAATTTGAAGCAGTAAAAGAAATGGGGGAAGAGGAGGAGTGTGAAGACTCAATATCATGGAGCGTAAAGGGTGACACAAGACAGAATTTAATGCCACTGCTGGAGAGAGGAGGGGTTAGACCACAATATGTACCTTGGAAACATACGGATAAGGAAAATATAAAATGTAGGCTCCCCTCACTAAGTGGAGGTGCGGGTAAGTGGATATATGAAATGGAAAAACACACCGCAGGACAGAAACTAGCAGTAGGAGATGTGAAGGGCCTGTTAATATCAATATTAGGGGATAGAGCGGATGACATTTGGAAAAGAGCGGGATTCCATGGGGTAACAATAACAAACACATCGCATGATGGGGCACCATTTGCAAACTGCAGACATGCGCTGTGGCAGGCACTGAGAGTGCAGTACCCAGACACCTCAGACATAGGAGCCATTACTTCCCGTAAGATGGGTGAAAATGAGGATCCTGTTGATTATATCCAGGACATTCAAGAGAAGTGGCGCATGGAGACTAGAGAACAATGGGACAAGACACCAGCCATATTTTATCATATACTAGTACAGGGGCTCCCAGAAGGAGTTCAGAAACAGCTAAAGAAAGTAGTAGGAATGGAAGCAAAACCATGGCCAGAAATACAACTGACTATAGTACATCACTGCAGGACATGGCAAGGAAAGATGAAACAAAAGGAGGAGGACAGGAAAACAGAAGAGGCCAAATTAGTACAGAAAAAACTTACTAAATATACAATGGAAGGGGCACTAATAACTACACCCACACCAATGACCCAAAGCCCAACGCAAGTAGTGGCTGCACAAGATCCAGCTCAAATAGCGCCCCCACAAGGTGTAATACAGCAAGTGCCGCCTCTGCAATTACACACACCGAGCATGGGAGGAGGGTACCCAATGCAAGGAACTGGGTATTATAGTTATAACAGAGGGAGAGGAGGGTTTATGAGAGGGAGAGGATATGGGTATAATACCCAACAACAGGCTGGGGGACTCAGGAATAACTACTCCACAGGGCAACCCGTATACCAAGACAACGCAGGGAGCTTCCCATGGCAAAACAGGGAACCACCCGTGTGTTGGAGCTGCGGAATATTAGGACACATGTCACGTACATGTAGGGTCAGGCCAGGAACACCAGCATGGAATGAGCAAGCACAACCTAGGGCATCACACGAACAGCAGGGCATACAACAGCAGCAGATGTCACAACAAGGGAGTGGCCAACCACAACAACCACAACAGCAACAAACCTATTCACCGCCACAACAACAAGTAGCGTTAATACAACCACCACCACAAAATGAACGAACACAATTGGGTGGGGTGACGGTGTTGGGACACAACCCTTACACAGGGAATGGCCAATCATTGTACCCCCAATAGGACAGCCCACAGACGGCCTTGGTGTGTCCCATCCTGTCAGTAACACCTAATAGTGCGGAGGAGCCACGCATAGAGGTAACGATAGGTGACAAAAAATTATCATTCCTTGTTGACACCGGGGCGACCCGGTCTTGCATAAGGGAAGGTAAATTTAAGATGTCAGGCGAAGCCATGAACACCCAAGGATTTTCTGGGGCTAAAGGGTTGGTTCCATTTACTGATAACGTTCCGTTATCTATTGGAGATTATGATCTGTCGGTTCCACTTTTGTATTATAGTGCCTCGCCAGTAAATATACTGGGGAGGGACATAATGAACAGGTTGAACATGACCATCTCGTTTACAGAGGATGGCATAATTTGCTCTACTCCAGGGATTAACATGCTCGCAGCACGACAGATTTTGCAAGCATACTGTGGACAGACAGCGATTAGGGCGGAGCCAGTAGATGGCGAGATATTTCAATATGGCACTGACATGGCATTTGCATGGATGCCAGGGATAGAAGGGAAAATATGGAGGAGACCAGCAGCCTATCTATTCCGACCAGAAACACCAGGTAATGAATTAGAAGGGAAGGTGTTTGCAGTGGACATTGAGAGCATTATTGCAACAGCTGATTATGTTGCTGTGCACGCCCAAGATAACGAAGGGAGAGCTTGGAGGGCGGTGATAGCACTAGCAGAAGGGTGTAGGCTGACCCAGGTGTCAGACGAAGAGCTGTTCTCAGAAGAAAAGGAAGAAAATGAAATGGTGTTCATGATGAGCGTAGAAATATGGCTAAGAGTGGCTCACAAACAAGTAGCACAGAAAATTGCAATGGCACTTGAGGCACCCGCAGGCACCCCAGTCCCATTTTTTAAGGAGGATATGTCAAAGGTTCCCAAATCATTATGGACTATTAGCCCTTATGACGTAGGATGCATAAAAAGCATAGGGGGTGTAAGGATAAAGTTGAAAAAGGGTGCAATATTACCAAGAGTGAAACAGTACCCATTGTCAAAAGAGGCAGATGAGGGCATATATGAAACCATAACGGCCCTTATAAACAATGGCATATTGGTCCCCTCAGAATCACCATGTAACACAGCTGTGTA
Organism: Ambystoma mexicanum; assembly: GCF_040938575.1. Taxonomy (NCBI): domain Eukaryota; kingdom Metazoa; phylum Chordata; class Amphibia; order Caudata; family Ambystomatidae; genus Ambystoma; species Ambystoma mexicanum. The sequence continues at coordinate 234,952,356 of NC_090929.1, forward strand.
CCCGGTGCGCAAGGCTAAAGGGGGGTCTTGGCGCTTCATACAGGACCTCAGACCCTTGAACAACATAGTAGAAGCAGAGTATCCAGTAACAGCAAACCCGGCCACAATATTGTGTGGCATTCCGGCAGAAGCATCGCGTTTTACAGTGATTGACCTTAAAAATGCTTTTTTCTCAATACCATTACACCCAGACTCACAAGATTTGACAAGCTTTACTTACCGAAATACAAAGTGGAAACATACCAGATTACCACAGGGGTATTGCGAATCACCCTCAATTTTCAATAGAGTAATACAGATGGATTTGGGTAACGTTGAGGTGGAAAGCACAGTGTTACAGTATGTGGATGACATAATAATTTGTAGTACAAACGAAAGCAAATGTAGACAGGACTCCTTAAAAATGTTGACAATATTGGCTGAGAAGGGGTATAAGGTAGACATGGAAAAGATACAATACTGTCAGGAACAGGTACTTTACATTGGCCAACTGATATCTCAACATGGAAGAAGGATTGCACCACAAAGAGCACAGGCCATCTCAAGCACTCCCGTGCCACAGACTGTGAGAGAACTACAGCAATTTTTGGGGCTGTGCAACTACTGTAGAGCATGGGTATTTGATTACAGCTCATACATAGGACCCCTGCTTGAGGGTTTGAAGGAAGCAAATAAAGGGGAGAAAAAGTTGGGATGGACTATGGAAATGAGGGAGGCATTTGACGAATTAAAAGACGCAATATCAACTGCTCCAGTACTGGCATCCCCAGACTATGAGCGGCGCTTCTTTATTTTCTCACATTGCGACTCAGCAGTGATGAAAGCAGTATTGGCCCAAAAAACTAGCATGGGCTATAAACCAGTAGCATTTTACAGCGGTCACTTAGACCCTATAATGTTAGGCCAATTCTCTTGTGAACAAGGTCTCGCTGCAGCTGCTTTTGCAGTAGAAAAAGCATCAGCAATAACTATGGGGTGTCCAACTACACTATTTGTGGAACATGCACTATTTGCGATATTGAATAAACCTAAGTCCACACTAACAACACAGAGGGCATCAGGTTATGAGATTATTTTGTCCAAAGCTGAACTAGCAATTGTTAGATGTAGCACGGTTAACCCTGCAAGGTTCCTAGCAGAAGTAATTGAAGAAGGAGATTACGCCCACGACTGCACCCAAGTAACTGAACTATACTCATGTACTAGGAAAGTTGAAGAAAACGCACTAGAGGGAGGTGAGCTTTTGTTTATTGATGGGTCATCAACTATTGATCAAGGAGATGGGATTAGAAGGACTGGGGCAGCTGTAGTAAAAATGATGGAGGCGCAGGTGTGTGTGGCTATGAAGTGTGTACAATTACCACAGCATTACTCTGCTCAAGCGGCGGAACTCGTTGCACTCATATTGGCATTAAAGGAAAGTTTTAATAAAAGAATAACCATATATTCCGACAGTGCATATGTTACATCCACTGTCCACTCAGGGCTATCAAAATGGAGAAGAAGAGGGTTTAGGAGAGCTGATGGCACTCCAGTACAACATGCCCTCTTGTTGGCTGAACTAATTGAAGTAATAAACGATCCCCAAGAACTAGCCCTAGTAAAATGCACCGCACACACCAATGGAGAAGACTATGTATCAAAAGGAAATGCTGCAGCAGACGCACATGCGAAATATGCTGCATATTTTGGTGAGATATGGAACCCCACCGACTCACAGAGAGGGAGAGGGAGGGGAATAGCGAGGGAGATGTTAATAAGAGAAGGGTACACCCATCTCCCAGCCACACAGATTATGGAGCTACAAGCGGCTGCACCAATGGCCGAAAAAGAAGTATGGGTGAAAAGAGGATGCACAATGTCACCAACTGACGCACTATGGCGCCAAGGTGGCACTGGGAAAGTTGTAATACCGTTGGCACTGTTAAATACCGCCCTGAGCCAATTACATCACCCTGCCCATACAGGCAAGGAAATAATTGCAGCACGAATTAGAGAAGATTGGTTTTGTCCCGAGTTAACCTCTCATGTGTCAAATTTTATCAGCAATTGCCTCACATGTCAACAGTTTACGGCCGGCCATACTTTAAAAGTGATAAGAGGTACAATACCCCGGCCAGAAGGGCCTTTTCGGCACCTTCACATTGACTATGTTGATATGATCAACATCTGTCAAGGCAATAGGTATATGATTGTAGTAGTATGCCCATTTTCTAGGTGGATTGAAGCAGGGCCCTGTTCACACCCTGATGCGTTTAGAGCAGCTAAATTCATAGTAAGGGAGGTCTTCCCCAGATGGGGAGTGTGCGAGGTGTTAAGATCAGACAATGGGCCCCATTTCGCAAACGAAATGTTCCAGCATATCACATCCCTGCTGAACATTAAACACAAATTTGCATGTGCATACCACCCACAGGCTAATGGTGTATGTGAACGCCTAAATGGCTTATTGAAGGAGGCAATTGCTAAAATACAACAAACAACAAAGAAAAGTTGGTTGTATTGCCTCCCGTTAGCATTGTTTGAACTTAGAAACAGGCCAGGGTCCGATCACCACCTCACCCCACACGAAGTGGTTACTGGACGCCAAATGCGCCTTCCCCTAACACCAACGTCAAGGGCATTCACCGACCACGAAAGTTCAGCGAATGTGTTAGGTGATGAAATGTATCAATATGTGTCTTCTTTGATTACTAGTGTCGTGTTTGTGTCTCAACAGCTCGAGCGCATACGGGGCGGGTCCACCAGCAATCAAGAAAAAGACGAAAGTACGGAATTGGGAAAGGAGAACTCCTGCAAACTTGCCAAAGGTGACCACGTACTACTTCGCAATTTCAATAGAAGGTGGCATGAGAAGAGGTTCACTGGCCCCCATCTGGTAGAGGACGTATCAACAAGAGCAGTAAAACTAAAGGATAAGCGTGCTTGGAATCACCTACATGACGTAAAGATCTACAAACTGCAGACCCGCCCCAGCGCCAACGACAGAGCAATTGGAAGAACAGCAACCACATCCCCTACAGCGGAAGAAAGTTCAACCACAGACAACCACCAAATTGTTCCCTCGGAGACAATAACTGACGAAGAAGGGAGTGATCCCCATACTGCCCACCCCATGATCACTCGCTCAAAGAGTAAAAATACTTCCGCCATTTGAGCACAAACCCCCCCCATTGACTGCTAAGTACAGTTGTAACTAAAACTGAAGGACATGATTGCACTAATACACATGTAAACACGTGAATGTTCTCTTTTTTCTCTCGCACATACAGGAACTGCGTATTATTGTATTGTTAAGAAAACTAATTAACAAATTCAGTGTGCAGGTGTAAATGGTGCTGCCAGACGATAACTACCCAGAAGAATTGTCACACCAATTTGTATACGAAATAAAGAGGCCAACATACTTAAAAAGGAGAAGGGTACGTGTATACTACACAGCCTTCCTCCTGGCCATAGAATATCACATGCCCCACCTCCGCCCATACTTGCCAGTGATAAGAGACCCATCACTTAGAGTAGCGTGGGAGCAGCTCTTCGCCTGGGCACTGAATGACTACTTGATAGGGAGAGCTTAAAAGTAACAAAACTAACATCTAATAACCAGCACTTTTGAGAATTTTCAGGCGGGCAACTGTAACGTCGCAAGAATAAGCTGCCAGGACCGCAGCAAGGTAAGAGCAAAATGCCGGTGAAATTAGCATATGTAATAAAAATAATAGGGATTTTTATGATCACCGGGTTCTTGGCTGCTTCTGTCTGGCAGTACAGCTATGCTATTGATTTTATTGCTGCACCCAAACTTAATATACCCCCGTCCCCTGCTGCAACAGGTGATACGTCAGGTGGTAATAGTAATTTTGCACCAAAGCAAAATAGAGTTAAACGCAGCACATACTCAGACAATAAAGGTATTGATAATTATGTACAAGACTCAGCACACGTCACAAACAACATATGGTACCAACACATGACCCGCATTGGTAAACAGACAACTGAGGATAGCTGTTACGTTTGCTCATTAATACCATACGCCATGAGCGCTTCACGAACATTTGTTGCCACAGAAATAGATGAAAAAACAGCACAGTGCGTAATATATTTGGCCCTGTTCCAAACAAAAGGAAGATTTCAAGGAACAGTAGTGCACATGACATGGAAAACACGAGACTCATACCCATATGAAAACAACTTCCTCAAGACCTATCTAAGTTATCACAAGACCAGTTTACATGCTGAAGCATTCAGGTACATAACAAGTGGCCCTGCAAAAGGAGAAACAAAGAAGGTAACACTGCAGTACCTACCATGTGATTGGTACGCCACTGAAGTTCCGGGTAAACAAGGATGCTGGGAAAGGCCGCTACTGACGATAACAGGAAAGGTGTTCCTGGGCAACAGCTGGGAGATAGGAGTGATTGGCAGCAACATGGTAACAAAAGAAACTATCTCAACTATCGAGACACACAATCATCGATGTTGGACGACGTGGATCAAGTATGTACCAATGCTCACATGGGTAGAAGAAGATGAAGACCCGATAACTATACTACCATTGACTGCACCCAAAGTATGCTATCAGCATAAAGGAGAGGTGGACGTAGGATATAACACCAATTGTGCAAACGTGATGGAGTTACCTGAGGGGGGAGCGGGAACAGCAGTAATAATGGACCATTATTGGGCCTGTGGGGAAAAGGCATATCATACATTGCCTCCCCTGTGGAATGGTGTGTGCACAATGGTACACGTCAATGTACCATCACTAGTGGTACCTAAGAAGCATGTCGATGTGGCGAAATTTCCTAAAATGGATGAAGGGGATAAGAGAAGAAAGAGATCTGCACCACTCCAGAAGGAGCAAGGAAACAGGACCAACAGCAATGATACTGTACTAAACAGGAGAAAAAGACAAGGAGAGCCATTGACAGGAAATTACCTGTGGGGAAGATCGGAAACGGAACTAACATCAATACCGCCAGAACATAGACTATTCAGCAGAGCAGCAATGTTCTTCTCCTCAATAATACATCCGGGACTGCAGGCATACGCAAACGCAAAATGGCTCCAAATAACAAGGTGGGAACTAATGATGACCATCAATTCAACAGTAAATGGGTTCAACGCAATTAAAGAGGAGCTGCGAGCTGTAAGGATGGTTGCACTCCAGAACAGATATGTATTGGACCTCCTCACAGCAATGGAAGGAGGAGTTTGTGCAAAGATAGGACAATCTTGCTGCACGTTCATACCTGCCAACGATGCTGACAATGGTACGCTGACAGAAGCAGTTTCACAATTGGCCCAGATGCACTCCAAAATGATGGACGAAAGTAACGGTGTAAACAAGGATAAGAGCTGGTTTTCACTATTATGGTCATGGATGCCATCTTGGCTGTCAGATGGACTGAAAATAATAGTAGGATGTGCTATTTTGGCTGGAGCTGCCCTGATAATAATTAGGTTTTGGAAGGCCCGGAAGGCACGCACGACTGACGAGTTGCTGGAAATGGTGGGAATGCACCCCTTAATGCCAGCAGATGACGGCCAGCATACAGGTGTTATTATACAAGAAAGGGAGAAGTTGCGTACCCAAATTATCACCAATCATCTAGACCCACCATCAGTGAAGATCGAAAACCCAAGGAACCCCCGGAGCTACATAGGAAGATGGGTATACTGTACTCCTGGAGGGACATGTGAATACATGTATTGGTCATTTGAAGATCATGTAAACCATTATGGACATCTCGGCGGGATAACTAAGATATGGAGGGTAAGAGGAGATAACGAGAAGGATATGTTTGTGGTCGACAAGTCGACCAGAGGGGGGACTGAAGTGGGAGAATGGAAGACCAGGCTCCCGTCCTTCACCTCTCGAGCTTGGCCTAGAGGGTCACGGCCCAGACACCCGCCGCGAGAAGAGTTCGTCCAGTTACCAGACGACCAGGTACCATGGTACAGGAACATACGGATGTGTCCACCTGCCTGCCCAGCAGCCCGCACTGACCGTGCCGACACCTGCGGCTCGGATCAGCTAGACTAAAAACCACACGTCGTTAGAGATGCCATGACGACCTAGACAACGGGAAGCACATCTGTATAAATATACACACTTAACATTCCCACACCAATCTACACGAAGAATATACTCAGTGCTCTGACGTAGGCGACAGGCATATTCACGGACGTGCATCTTTATTATTTTTACATAGGCTTTCAGAGTACAGAAACGCAAGACGCATCATGAACTCATCTATAAACGCTTGCTCATGCTTCCCTTGAAACCCGTTACCACCGTGAGAGGTATAATGGAAACACGATATTGGTCATGGAAATATATGCCACTATAATCTAAAGCACCCATGCACGAAATGGATCACTTATGCACCAGGCCCAAGTAGGCCTCAAGCAAGAGTTCCGTGGACATTAACAAAGCAAAAGTCAGGTTGCTGATCCTGCAGAATGAGCCTGGTGGAGCACCCAGCCAAGGTCGCAATGTTGCAAACCCACATCCAAGAACAAATCATCAAAGGCACGATGTTGCAACCTTGCACTCCGCGTACCAACGTTAGAATCATATCTACAAATTAAACCAGACACACAGTGGAAAAACAATATTAATTGTGCAGAATTCTGCCTCAAACACGGTCCCGCCTCACGTGACCAAGCCGAACCTGACGAGATGCCAAAACCCAGGAGAGACAGGGCGTCTGGGTCCCGCACTACGAGACACAGGCCGGGACACTTGAAAGGCTCCATGGACACCTGCTACAGTGGGAACGGTCAGCTCCCACCTATAAATAAATCCTCACATTGTCTGCATGTACCCATATTGAAACATTGTTGCAAACACGGGTACACCGAGAGCTGGGAACAACGGTGGTCCCAGGCTGGGGAGCTCACGGATGCACCAATCAGAACATGGGGCTCTTATCTCACACGTCATTAACATCAGCCAATCCTCAGGGGTCTTCATGTAACAATTCTTATGTATCTAATTGAAGGGACAACCCAGATATACCACCTGACTACACCTTGACCACTAATATCATTCTCTATATGTGTACTATACTAACCCTACCACTCTAGCAACCAATTATGAGTGGCGGTAGGTTTTTGTTAACTTTTTGAAGTGACGCAAGTAGCGCGTCATATTACAGTAAAAAGGGCCTGCGAGCCCCACGATTGTGTGTGTGTCAGGGCGAACGCGTGCGCTCCTTGACCCATCCCTGCCGTTTGCATAATAAACAGCAGAAGTTGCCTTGCTCCTTGTGTGTGCCTCATACTCTGTCTCGATCCGAGATATACACGGGAGGAGTTGGGGCCTCCCTGCCCGGAGGTCCGCGGGCGGCCCGGCCGACCCCGGCAGAATTTCCCCCCGACAAGTGAAATACTGTGAACTGTGTGATCCTCTGCAAAGACTATGAACCATTAACATTGGCCCAGGCCTGTTGACTTGAATCCTAGTTGTAGTAGCCTTTTCTAGATTGCCAAGCCTATAACTTGTTGGTGTTGTCGATTTCAAATAACCTTGTCTTTTCTCCCTTTTAATTGCTGAAGTGCCATTTTGCTCACACTTCATTTTGAGCCTAACTTGTCCAGAATTGATTGGGTGTTATTGTAATATATTAAGACTGTGATTTTCTGCTGCTTTATAATAGTGCACTGTTTTATAAGTGATGGTGTAAATACATGTATATTCTTTTACTCAGAAACCTTGAATCAGTGTTTGTTTGAACCATTGTAATTGCTGTCCTTTGTGTAACTTCTTGTACTGCTCACTTTACTCTTGAGATAAGTCTGGCTGCTCAGCCATCGCTACCACTTTAATGTGTAGTACAGGTTTGTACCAAAAGGTGAAATTGTACTTACACTTGTAGTCTTAATCGTGTGTGCTGTTCCCAAAGAGTACTGCATATGATTCTGCCTAATAGTGATATATAAATTCTCTCAGGATTACGTTGGGCTGCATAATGTTACAAAACTGAATTATATATATATATATATATATATATATATATATATATATATATATATATATATATATATATATATAGGGATTTCAAACAAAATTGCAAGTTTGGAACATTACCTTTCAAAAGTCACACTCAGGATGGCCAGTACAATTGTCCCAGTGAAGCTAGGACGCCGGACCACTACAAGGAGAGGGAGTTCATGTAACGTGTTGAATGTGGCATTTTACAGTACGTGTTTCAAGTTTTCAGAATAAGGTGATCAAAAAATATAGGATTTATAGGCTATTCTCAATAAATGGCTTATTCCAATGATTCTGATATCAAATTAAGTTGCTGACAAGAGTAAAGAGAAAGGGAACTCAGCCTTGTGTGGCCTACTAACAGTCAGGTCTATACACAAATATCTGTAAGGGGGTGTGGGAGGGCACAGTACCAAAGAGAACAGTACGAGTCTGTTTAAAAAAATATACAAACAAATCTGACTTGTGAAGCATCTACTCGATAAATCAACCTGCGCGTTGTATTTCCAACTTTGTAGCTCACAGCTCATCAGTCAACATTTAAAGAAGTGAAAATGGGACGTAGAACCCCAAAACTGGGAAATGTTACTGCCTTACCAACGGTGTAATGCCTGTTAATTGCAACATGGTATTTTGTCGTTAGCAACTTTTAAATTTGGCTTAAAAAATTAGGGTATTGCAGAATGCACAGCCATTTCTGATGTTAACATTGATTGTATGCACACCCATTAGAAATCAATTAAAAGCTGCAGCACTTGTCAGAGAAAAGCGAGTTCCATTAAAGTTTTATATTGCTTACAAATGTCATCATTCAAACCTACTGAGTTGAAATTGTTTTAGGAGTGATTCGATGGCTTGCTGGGGCAGGGACTTATCCCGTTGAAGTCTATGGTAGAGATGGGCATTCTTGGGTAAAAAAATGAGCCCAGTGGGAAAGAAATTAGCGGTGATTGGAAACGTAAGGGGAAAAAGGACGGATGCAGGTTTGTGGAGTGAACCAAAGGGATACATTTGGCTTCTTTAGAGGAGAAATACAATTCCACTGAGATTGACACCATCTGAATAGGTGTGAGACCGATGTGCAAGATGAGAAATTAAGAAACGTTGTTAAATAACTGCACAAAGCAATTTTACATAGCGCTAGTGCATCACAGTCGCCCCTCACCTCATTCACAGTCAGCTCTTCCGCTGAGGGAACTTCTAAGGTCCCGGACATGACAGGCGGGAGGCGGCAGACCCCGCCACCGGTCTGCCACTACACCGGATTTTACAGATCTCTAAGGGACCCCGATTCTCCTTCAAGTCCCCTTCTGCAGTAAGAACGTGCAGGCCGCAGAGGTCAGAACGCTGCCGCGCCTGCGCATGCAAGACCATTCATTCTGCGAGGAAGATACTGAATCTTGAAATAGAAGAAGGACTACAATGTTAGAAAACACAACACTGTCATTTGTGCACAGCGGCCTTTGATAGCACAACAGAGCGGACATATTGGACTACCATACGTGTGTGTGTATTAGTAACAGTGATGTTCCGTAATGAAACATATTACACTCTATTATTATTGTATCTGTATGGTACTTAAATACTGCTTTACTGTTACAGGCTGTGTAGCTCTTTAGGCATTTCAAAAGTCTCCAATAGATGAAACATTTATGTTTTGTGCTTCACTATTGCTTATGGTCCCATGGGGTAATCACAATATCGGTTTGAGATCTTGATTAAACTGAATGAAAACTACTCTGACTGATCGAGTGCTGCGCTCTGTCTTCGACTTATTTGCAGAATGGGGACTTTCAACCTTCCCTCACTGAACATTACAAATAATCGACTGTACGGAAGAAGTAACCAAGCTTCAAAGCCGTGGCAAAGTTGGGCTTGATAAAGCTATGAATTTCCTCCAATTAGAGTTTGTAACCTTTACACACAACTAACATGGCCGCCACTAGGAAGCGCACTATCTTGTCAGCCTATGTGATAATATAGTCTAACAAGGCTTCACCTTTCATGGACGCACTTGTGGGAGAGCCTGCCCCTCTCATCAAGCCTCGCCTCTGATTGGTCAATGATGTTTCCATGGTTGCAGAAAAGCATCGTTTAGTTGTGCTGGAGTCAGCCTGCTGATGTCTGATCGGTGGAGTCATGGAGTTCACCGGGAGCAGTTATGAGGGAGATTATTACCATGACAGGTACAAAGGAGATACGAGATACGCATGCATAGATGCATGCATGCACTACATCGCGGGGATTCGGAAACTACAGATCTAGGGGAGGCGGCATGGCTGGTACTGTTTCGGTGGGGGTTGTTGTGTGTTGGTCTAACCACCACAGGGGTTAGGGGGCAGTGGGTTTGGTAGTCCCATCAAAGGACAGGTGCATGTCAGATGTAATTGATAGATTGTTTTCATTAAGAAGTTGATATTACCGTGTACAGGAGAGGTGGCTCTCCCATAGCACGTACAGGTGAGTATGGGAGGATAGCTCAGCGGCAACGTGTTCGCTTAGGAAGCAAAACCACACGAAACAACACAGGTTCGATCCTCCCGTCCGCGAAATACGCAAGACAAAAAAACGATTACGCAACGAAAAAAAAACCAAAAACAGTTCCTGTAACAGTGCAACGAAAAAACCCCAAAAACTATTCCTGTAACAGTGCCTCGATGCCCGCAGGCTGGGTGAACATAAAAAAAAATGCAAATGTCCCTCCACGGGGCTTCACTGTGTAGTCAGTTATAGAGTGTCCATGTTTTTTTATTTTTTCATTTGTTACACGCCCCAGACCCTGGGGTATCACAGCGTGGTTACAGACCGATTTGATAATTATCATACAATTGTACAGATATGCATAAGGATATTACAGCGAAAAGAATAATATACAGTCAGCTCAGGTCCATTGCACCATCTTGACAGGTACACCAATGTTTTTATGACTTACCAGTATTCTTTAGTTCTACACCACTAGTTCTTTTCTTCCTCGTCACAGTACTTTTATCTGTGAAGATGAAGATGACCAACAAGTACTGAAAACATTTGCCCTATGTCCCTGTTCCTCATTCCAGCACTTTGCCAGTGAAGTGTACAGAAGACTGGATCAATCTGACCAATATGTGTGTATTGAGTTTGTGAGACGCGGCACTGCCGTAGTCTCGCAATATCTCTCAGCGAAGTGGCAACCGGCATTGGGAAGGCGCCGTGACACAGAGCAGTCAGCTCCTGGCGCTCCTTTTGATTTTGGGCATTTGTTACTTTGCGCACACACTCTCTCTCATCTTGCTACTCATCTCAGTACCTAAGGGTTTATGGGAGTAGGGGTCCATGAATGTCATTGAGCTTCTGTTTCTCATATGGTTTTTCTTTGGATGTTTACAATAATGCATATTAGAAACAGAAGGTGGTATGTGTGGGTTATGGGTGCTTGGGCCAAATGTGGAGGCCTGACTAGAATGACAATAGGCCATTAGGAATTCAGGGTATCAAAGGGTCTTCCACGTGGGGGAAGGGCGGATACCACAACTTGACCAATGGAGCCAAAACATGTCCACGGTAGTATCTTCTCCCATGTGATCCTCCCTCATAAAACGGCCCCCAGGGTCAGGATCAGGTAGCAACTGCCTTCTCCAGGCAACATGGGAGTAGGTCACTGCTGGGGAATCAGTGATGACTCCATTGGATTCATTGCATACCCTTAACCTAATGTCCCTGGTTCTCTCATCACCTATAGGAAAACGGGAAAGGAAGTCCACATTACCCTGTTGCTTTCCTTTCCTGTGTTCTACTTTGAAACAATAGGACTGTAAATCCAAGAGCCCCTGCAAGGCTCTTGAATTAGTGTCTTTGCAGAGGCTCATCCATGTTAATGGGGCATGGTCGGTGACCAGTTTGAATTTTCTACCTATTAAAAAGTATTTGAGGTAGGTTATGGCCCACTTAATGGCTAAGGCCTCTAGTTCCAGAGTTGCATACTTTTTCGCTCTTGGGAACAACTTCCTAATTATATAGAGGATGGGATGCTCTATACCATCATGGCCTTGTGAACAAAGTTCACTCAGACCAATATGTGAGGCATCTGTTTGTAGGATGAACTCCAGGTTAAAATCTGCCACCTTCAACACAGGCCCACTACACAAACTGTGTTTAAGTTTGTCAAAACACAATTGATCTTCTTTGTGCCATTTAATTTTCTGGGCCTCAGCATTCTTGAGTTTATCAGAAAGCGGAGACGTTAAAGATGGGATATTAAGGATAAAATATCTGTAATATCCTACTAAACCCAAAAAGGCTCTCAGATTTTTCTTTGCTTTAGGATTGGGTGTTTCTTTAACTGGTCTGACTTTTTCTGTCTGGGGTTGAACCAGCCCATTTCCTGCGAAAAACCTGATGTATTTAGTTGTTGATCTAGCTAAATGGCATTTCGTTGGGTTTGCTGTAAGCCCTGCTTTTCCTAGGGCCCTGGGAACCAAATACAGGTGATAAACATACTCCTTCCAAGACTTACTATGAATGATAATATCATCGATGTATGCCCCACAGAAAGAGGCATAAGGTCAGAAAATGTGATCCATTAACCTTTGAAAGGTCACAGATGCCCCATGCAAGCCAAAAGGCAATACCTTTAATTGGAGAGGTAAACAGCTTACCCCAATTGATCAATAAGATCATCAGTTCTGGGCATGGCATAGCTATGAAATTGGGAGACCTTGCTTACCTTCCTGAAATAAATGCAGAACCATGACGATTTATCTGGCTTGGCGACTAACACGATTGGGGATGACCATGGACTTTGAGAGGGCTCAATAATATCAGCTCTTAACATATTTTCTAACTCCTCTTCAATGATACCTTTTCTAGTTTCAGATATTCGATATGGCTTTAGATGTAGCACTTTTCCTGGGGGGTACAGATGTAATGATACATCCCTTTTACTCTCCCAGTTTCTGTTCTAAAAACATCAGGGAACTGTTCTAAAAGGTCCATTAGGTGACCTGATTCGCCGTCTGATATCTAAAGCAAACTGTCCTGCTAAATTTAAGGACTTTATGGTATCTTCCCTATTGTACGCTGATGATCTTGTCATCATAGATCATACATATAATGGAATGAAGTCAATGTTAGAAGAACTGGTTTGTTTTGCCAAGGAATATAGCTTGACTATTAACCTAAAAAAGACACACATTATGTTGTTTGCTTATAAAAGAATCAATAAACCACAAATTAAAACTTAATGGGGGAATATTGAGTACACCGACAACTACAAATATCTGGCTGTCCAGTTTAGTAGCCGGGTGGGGTACAAACCTTTGATTACTGACAAAACTAGATGGGCGAAGCAAATTACAACTCTAACTAAAAGGTGTGTTGATAATTATGCTGGATACTCACTGAAAGGGATCCTTATGTTTTACAGGCAATGGTTTATGCCCAATGTTGCTTACAGATTGGAAGCTATAACAATGAAAAACCTTAACTGGCTGAAAAAATAGAGGTGTCTTTTTGGCGAAATGTGCCTTGCCACCGCCTTAGCTCATACAGTATATTAGAATTGAGCTGGGTCTACAATCCTTGCGATCAATAGTTTTGCAACAGCGTGGGCTACTGTACCTGAAAGCTTCTTGTCATCCTGAAAGTCAATTGCTTTACAATATAGAACTGAATGTTATCCGGCTTGATAAAAATAATCAATTGAACAACTATGATGACGCTTGTAGAACACACTTTAGAGAACTTGATTGGTCAACTGAACGTAGTCGTTTTGAAAGCATTAAAAATGCCTTCAAGCAGAAAAATAAGCTCCGTGAATTGGGAAAACAATTTTGTTAGAATGAGCGAACTACATAATTATAAATACATGGAGCGGATGGTTCATACATACTCGCGTCCCCAAATGTATTTAATTTGCTGCCCCGACCCCATAGTACGAAAATTCCGGCTATACATGCGCACCAACCAATTGCCTGTAAAAGCTATGCATGGGACAAAATTGAAATTACTTGTTGAAGATCATGGTTGTCGAATGTGTAAGTTACCGAAAAACCTGTAAACTGTGAGACATGTGTTGACAAGCTGCCCTACGTTGCAAGCTCATTATTTAATACAAGGTAAGGAAGACAGAGGGAGGACAAAACAAACGATCTTACTAGGCCTTGTGACATTCAGATCATGCAGTGCATGGGGGAGAGGGAGCGGAGAAGTGCCAGGGGGACGGAAGGGGGAAGTGCAACAGGGTAGCATTGCTCTAAGGAAGTACAGCCAGGGCAGCACAGCTCTGGGTAAGTGCAAGAAAACAGGGGACTGTAGGGTTACAGTTATAACCTCTAAGTGCCCGGTCGGCCGGGAGGAAGTGCAGGGGCTACTGGTCATGGAGGAGCATGGTGCCCATTGAGATTCTGAGGGTAGCCAGTTAGCGCAGCAGACCGGTAGGTCAGAAGGGGAGAGAGAGAGAAAGCAGAAGCGAAAAGGAAGGTCTTGGGCTGCTTCCGGAACCTCAGGTGGTTCTGAACAATTTTGAGAGGGGCAGGGAGGTTGTTCCAGAGGGAAGCACCTGCAGAGGAGAGATATCTACTACCCACTCTCTGCCTGGAGAAGCGTCTTACCCTCAGAGAGTTGCGGGTGGCTGAGTGAAGGGCTCGAGAAGTAATGTGTTTAGGAAGAGAGTTGGATGTAGTGTGGGCTCTGGCACCAAAAAGCCTTGTGGATGAGGCAGAGGGTCTTGAACTTGATCCTTGCAGCCACCGGGAGGCAGTGGAGAGATTTCAGAGCTGGAAAGATATGATCCCTGGGCTTGAGGCCAAAGACAATTCTTGCAGTCCTGTTCTGGATTTGTTGCAGAGGGCAGCGAGTAGAGGAAGGAAGATTGAGAATGAGGCTGTTGCAGTAGTGCAGCCTAGAGAGAACCAGAGCTATGGAGACAGTAAGCTTCTGGGGGGAAGTGAGAAAAGGAACAATATCTCTGAGGAGGTACAGCTGGTAGAGGGCCTTCTTAGCGCGAGGTGCGTGATGTGTGGAGAGAGTGGAGTCGAAGATGACACCAAGGTTTTTTACCTCACAGGAAGGTGCAGGAAGAGGGCACAGGAAGAGGGCCCAAGAAGGGCAATCAGAGTGAAAGAGGGACAGTGGGAACAGGGGTCCCAATGAGAAGGATCTCAGTCTAAATGGCATTAAGGTAGGGGTTGCAAGGGAGCTGCAGGGGGAATTTGGATACTGGTCCTCTGAAATAGTGAACAAATTCCCACAAAGTCTTTATATCTGCATACATTCTGGGCCAATGGAACCTGTTCAAGATAAGTGACTGTGTTTTGGTTGTCTCTAGATGGCCTCCTGTCAGGTGGGAATCTGCGATCCACAGCACAATTTTGTTATGGCTTTTGGGTACCACAACTTGTGATCTAGTGGTACCATCAGACCCCCCAGCCCCTGACACAACAGCCTAGTCTTCAAGAAAAAATGTGTTCACCTTTCTTTCTTTCCACCTCTTCTGGTAAACCCTGAAGTAAAGGTTCAGCAAGAAAGGGATCATTCCTTTGGGCAAAGGCTAAATCTGGGATAACTCCTGGCTCTTCTTCTGTTAGAGGAGGTGGAACTAACTCGGGTGTAACATGAGGTTCTATGTCTGCTTGCCCAAAACCCTTGGTTCCTCTTTCTGTTTTACTAGAGGTCTTATCTTCCTGGGGTTGAGGGAACAGAGCCTTCTCCAAAAACCCTTGTGCTATTCTTTCCCCGGCTTTGATTTGATAGGCCACTTTGCTATAGTTTTGTATAAATACCTTAATATCTCCTCTGTAGTCAGGGTCTATGACACCTGCTAATAAGTCTAGGCCGAAACCCAACTTAGAGGTATGTCTAATGTAGGTTCCAGAAGGGGGAATAAGGACTACATCTTGTAGGTACCAGCACTCTGTCCCCAGTTTGAATTAGTTCCCCTCTGCTATTGCACAAGCTAAAAGCAATAGTGTTCAGTGGCAATTGTTGCATCAGAAGCTCGGTTTCTGAGTTTCTCAAACCTAAGGGTTTACCCAGTTTAAGTCAACTGAGCCCGATGCGACTACTGACACCATATGTAAGGTGTCAGAAATGAGTCGGACACAAGGTATTCATATTCTCAAATAAAGACATTTATAAATAAAAAAAACATGGGCTGGGAAACTGCCTAACCAGCCCTATTATAAAAGGAATTTCCCTACCTAAAAATCAAAACTAAGTATCAGTCTATGCCAGGAAGTGTGTAACTGAAAAGCCATCCTTGTGTCCAAAACGTCCTATCCTGACCCTCACATTGAAAAAAAACAATTAAGGGTGCAAGGAAATGTCTTTTTCTTGCTGATAGCAAAACGTGTTCAAAACAACAATGTAATAATGACTCCAAGAACATTGTTCTACAAGGTAGAAACCCTTAGATCCAGAGGGTAGTTCCCTTCCCCTGGTTTCTTAAATGAGATGGCAAAATGTTCACTTTGATTAACAGTTCCTTTGTTTCTTCACTGGATTCACAAAGTACTTGTTTAAATTGCAAGTTTTGCAACTGTTTTTTTTCTAAGCTTTTCTTATCCTTGCAGATTGCCTGGTGTACTCCCCTGCTAGGAATTTTCATTCAATCTTAATTACCTGGTATATTCGCCTGCCAGGGATCTTTACCTAACTTCAACTGCCTTGTCTACTCACTGCTAGGCCTTCTGTTAATTGATTCACAGTTCCTCGGTTATTCCAAAACGTCCTATCACTTGAGGTACCTGGTATTTTGTTCTATGGTAACATTTGTTCAAACCTCTCCCCAACACTGGCATCTCATGCACCTGTATTGATTTGGGGGGTTTCTTTGCACATTGTCTTGTCTGCATACACACCTTCATCTTATTGGGCGTTGCACTGTCTTGACTGCATTAAAATATTCTTCTTATACTCTTTTCATCGTTAGCAACCTCAATAACGGCACCCTCAGCCCCATAGAATGGATCCGCCGATTTGCTGTTCCGCCCACTCCCTGGAACCCATGCACATTGAGATAGAAACGTGAGACACGGCTCTCGGTTCATAACCCCCAAGACTCTCGCCAAAAGACATTCCCCTCATCCCACGCTCAATCAAGCCAACACCGCCCAAATTTCGAACATCACCCAAATAGCACCCTTGAACACCTCTGAACAGCCATTGATCAAGGGCGCCCTCATCAATGCCCGCTCCATGATCGCCCATGCGCTAGATATTGCAGACCTCATCTCTGCCAACAACTTGCACTTCCGGGCTATCACTGAAACCTGGCTGCACCAAGCAGCAGGCCCAGCTCTATCCCTCGCCATCCGAGAAGGTTGTTCCATACTAAGGAAAGACCGGGACACAGGTAAAGGAGGAGGAGTAGCCTTCATCGCCAAAACATCCCTTGGCCTTAGATTAATCCCATCGCCCAGCTTCCGCTCGGCAGAACTTCTGTCAGCCAAGCTCCAACTCTCTGCTACACAAACCGTACTAGTACACCCCCTGGCCCCATCACCACATTTGAGGAAGAGATATCTGACCTTTTGACCACCAACACCAAAACAGGATCTCAAATTATCCTACTTGGCGACCTCAACCTCGGCGACCCAAACGATGCCAATGCACTCTCCCTGGAAAGCACCATCTCCCAACTAGGGTTCAAGCTCAGAATCACAGACCCTACCCACAACAAAGGCAGGACCCTGGACTGGCTAGCGGATCTCAACTGCTCTGCGACCATCACAAAAAACAAGCAAACCGCATGGTTTTACACCTTCAGCGTTCCTGCTTCGCTCCTGCCGCCGTCGCCGCCGCCGCCCATGCTCTCCAACATTAATCAACAGCACATGAGCACGGGCGGGCGGCCGTTAAGAGCCCAATCCCTAATTGCAAAGTGCCGGCAGCTGAGTACCGACAGGCCCAAGGAACTACACATTTCCCCATGCCTTCTGGGAATTGTAGTTTTTAGACATGCCGTACCTGCTTCCTCCTGCACCACAGGCCCTTATTCCTGACATTACCTCCCCTTCCAGGGCTCTTCCCAGGACCTGCCTTTTCCGGATACTTTGCATGAAACATTCTTACCAGACGAGGTGCATGCACTGCACTAGCAGGTTCCCAGGAGCAATCTTCCAGTCCATATCCAGCCCACCGGATCAAATACCATAACACTTGTCTCCTCCTTTTTGAGTCCAAGATCTGCTTTACTTCATATTCCACATGACCCTCTTCGTGGATAGCTGGAGGTCTCTGCACGCGTGTTCCAGGCGCTGCGGGTTTAAGCAGACACACATGGAATACCGGGTGGATTCTCAGAGATTTAGGCAAACACAATTTCACAGCAACTTCTGACACAATTTTTACTATTTCATAGGGTCCAATAAACTTGGGAGAACATTTTCGAGATCCAATTAGAGGCAAATTGCGTGTGGATAGCCATACCTTAGCCCCCACCTTGTACTGCATAGCCTCCCTTCTCTTTCTGTCTGCGTACAACTTATATTGAGTTTTTGCATATTCCAAATCATCTCGCGCCTTCTGTCTGATGGTTAGAAGCAATTGTTTTCTGTTTTGGAGTGTTGGAAAATTCTCAACATTTGGTAGCTGTTCTGGCAACATTTCCTGTACCTGCCCATACAAGCACTCATTGGGAGCCATTCCCAGGGAAGCATGTTCCGCGTTATTATAAGTGAATTCCGCTAACCATAAGGCTTGAACCCACAACTCCATTCCTTCATGTAAATAACAGCGCAAATATTGCTCCAGCTTCTGGTTAACTCTTTCCGTTTGTCCATCCGTCTGGGGATGGTAACTAGTAGACAGGGCACAATTGATTCCTAACATCTGACAGAAAGCGCGCCAAAACCTTGATGTAAACTGCGGTCCCCTATCAGACACAATAGTACGTGGTAGTCCGTGCAGGCGAACCACATGCTGCAAAAACAATTCTGCCAGTTCCCCTGCTCCTGGAATGCCCCTACAAGGCACAAAGTGAGCCTGTTTGGATAAGTAATCTACTACCACCCAAATCGTATCATACTGATCATCTGGTGATAAAGTCCATTGATATGTGTGTCCATATTTTGGTGGGAGTGGGCAAGGGTTTCGGTAACCCTGACTTCTTGGTGTGATCAGCTTTACTTCGTACGCATGTTTCACATTCCTGCACGTACTTGATTACCTCTTGCTTCAAATTGGGTCACCAAAAGTATCTTTCCACTAAAGTCTGTGTCTTTTTACTCCCTGAATGTCCAGCCAGAGGGGAATTATGGCACCAATGCATAGCCTTCGTTTGGAGTTCCAAAGTAGGCAAATATAATCTGCCATCATAATAAGGGAGATTCTCTTTAAATGTTTCCAAAGGGTTATTTACTCCCCAACTCTGATTCTTTTGATTCCTCATTGCCTGTTTCACCTGCTTCATCAACTTAGAGACTACGGCCCCTACCACCTTCTCTGCCGGAATTATAGATTTAGTTTCAGATCCCATGTTGTCCATGTTTTGTTGGCGTGATAAGGCATCTGCTTTTCCATTTCTTTTTCCCGGGCGGAAGGTCACCACAAAATCAAATTCGTTGAAAAATTGAGACCACCGTAGTTGTCTAGGACTCAATGTGTGAGCCGTCTTAAAGTACTGTAGGTTTTTATGGTCAGTCACTACCAACACCTGATGTTTAGCCCCCAGTAAATAATGTCTCCATTCCAAGAAAGCTGCCCTGATAGCTAACAATTCTTTATCAGTGATGGAATAATTTTGTTCACATTGAGTGAGCTTTCGTGAATAGTAGGCTACTGGATGCCAACTCCCTTCTGGATCCTTCTGAGATAATACTGCTCCTATGGCCACATTGGACGCATCAGTTTCTACTTGAAACATCCTCTCCAAATCTGGATGTCGTAATACTGGAGCTGTGGTAAATACCATTTTTAATTCTTGAAAAGCCTTTTCCGCCCCCACATCCCAACAAAAACTTGTTGCTTTTCTTAATAACCTTGTTATCGGTGCCACAATCTGAGAAAAATTAGTAATGAATCGTCTATAGAAATTGGCGAACCCCAAAAAAGATTGAATATCTTTAACACACTGGGGTTTGGGCCAGTCCAGGACTGCTTGCACCTTGCTTTTGTCCATAATTATCCCTTCCGGGGTCAAAATGAAGCCCAAAAACTCCACTCTTTTCACATGAAAGGCACATTTTTCCAATTTCACATATAACTGATGTTCTTGCAATTTCTTTAACACTGCCCTTACATGGTTCATATGCTGTTCTTGTGAATTAGAATAAATTAGAATGTCATCAATATATACAATAACAAAAATGTCCAAAAACTCACTCAAAACCTCCTGCATAAAAAATTGAAATGCCTCAGGAGCATTACATAAACCAAAAGGCATAACCAAATATTCAAATAGTCCAAACTTAGTTCTAAACGCAGTTTTCCACTCATCACCTTCTTTGACACGAATCAAATGATAAACTCCACGTAAATCAAGTTTTGTGTATACCACTGCTGTTTTCACTTGATCCAGCAGTCCAGAAATTAAAGGGAGTGGATATCTGTTTTTTACTGTCACTTTGTTCAAGGCACGATAATCAATACATGTCCTCAACGTACCTTCTTTTTTAGGCACAAAAAACAATGGAGATGAGACTGGCGATGTGGAATGTCGAATGAATCCTTTCTTTAACATATCATCCAAATACTCTCTCAGATGTTGGTTTTCGGTTTCTGTTAATGCATAGATTTTGCTACATGGCAGTTTAGCCCCGGGTTCTAACTCTATAACACAGTCATATGGTCTATGGGGAGGCAATTGTTCCGCTCCTCCTTTGTCAAACACATTTACAAACTCTTGATATTGAGCCGGAACCTGTAACCCCACACCCCCCACCACTTGCACTGCCCGTGGCTGATCTGCCAAAAACAATGCAGGACTTACCTCCTCCTCAATGTGACCAATGCATTCTGGATTCTCAAAAAAAATCTCTCTAGCTACCCAATCAATTCTTGGATTATGCTGAGTCAACCAAGGAATTCCTAAAATAAGATCAAATTGAGGAGCTGCAATTAGATCCAGTACAATGTCCTCCACATGTCCAGACTGACACCTCATTTCTATGGGTTGAGTTTGCTGACAAATGGGTCCTGAAATTAAAGGCGACCCATCCACCGACTGTACCCCTTCCACCTGAGTCTTTTCTCGCAATGGCAACCCCAGTCATTTGGCCAAATCAATGTCAATAAAGTTTCCAGTTGCCCCTGAATCTATCATGGCTGACACCATCTGTTTTGTACAAGCAAAAAATAAAGTTACCAAAATATACAAATGAGAATTACCTTTTCGTGAAGTATTTGCTACCCAAGTCGGGAACTTTTCAACCACTGAGCCTGACACCTGTGTTCCCCCTAAGGCCGGCCCAATCCTTTTACCGACTCGCTTTTGCTCTTATCTCCACCACCCATCTTCTTGGGGGTATTTGGACAAGTACGAATATAATGTCCAGGTTGACCACAGTACAAACACAAATTATTAACCTTCCTCTGCTCTTTTTCTATAGCCGATAAAGGTCCCCTCACCCCTCCAATCTGCATAGGTTCCCCTTCACCGTTTCTGTTCACCCTTCCTCTATCCAATCGTACAAAAGGTACCACCTCTGGTTTTTTCCTATCTCCTTTTTGTTCATTCATCCTATGGTCCAACCTTAATGCCAAATCAATCATAGCTGTACATGTGTTGGGCTGAGGCTCCACCTGTGCCATAGCGTCTTTTAATTCTTCTTTCAATCCCTGATAGAATAAAACTGTCTGTTTATTTTCTGGCCAATCTGTTTCAATTACCAGTCTATTGAAGTGTGTCACATAAGAAACCAAATCTCTGGTACCCTGTTTTAGTGCCAATAACTCCTTATCTTGTGCCAATGACACTTCCCTTCGGTCAAATAATCGACCAAATTCTGCCAGAAAATTATCCCAATTATACAATAATGGATCATCTTTCTGTACCAATGGCATTGCCCAAGCGGCCGCATCTCCTGTTGGATATGAAATTACAAAGGCAGTTCTTGCTTGAATAGTCTCAAAGGCCGATGGTTTACACAGGAAATGTAACCTACACTGGGTCAAGAATGTCATGTATTTTTTTGGATCCCCAGAAAATCTTTCAGGCGCAGCCAATGGCACACTACTGGGAGCTTGAACCACCACAGTGGGCGTTCTTGTTCCTGCTCTACTGGTAGAAGACCCTGCTTCCTCCAAAGGAGTCCCTTGTGCTACCAATACTTGTACTGGATTCCTGTCTGACATGTATCAATTCCACCTGAATCTCCTGAAGTGCCTTTAGCACTTCCGCTAACGAGGGAGGGTTATCCATTTGGCCTGGGTGGTTCAGTAATCCCGAAATCGGGGGATGTTGATTCTGTCACAAACTGAACTTAAGGGAGGAGGAATTCAATCCCCTCTCCCGAACCACAGAAGCCGAATGGATCGACCCCTCCCACCGTGGTTGGCACGGGCGCCTGGATGTTTGAATTACAGGTAGCCACGTGGCAGCCAATGGGGGGAAGAAGGAGTTAGGGAAAGGGGATGGACAAATAAAGGGAAGGAAGGGAAGACAACAAGACATAAAACGACAAAAAACTCCTACAATTCCTGACTAGATAGCTTAATACTCCTGTAACCTGACCTGACTCTATCTTCAGTAATTAGTTAACACATAACACGCCACCCTACACAACTCGTGAGCAAACATGGATTAGCACAACATAATGCACATAGAAAGATGCTTTTCTCCATGTGGAAAAGCGAATAACTGGTAATAATGTAAACCATAATACACTGATAATGAACAGAGAACATTGAGATGTTCATATGCCTCACAAAACATGGATTAACATAATACACTGCACATAGGAAAAACGTAATAACTGGAAATGCGGATTAGAAGAGTTGAGTTTTCCCTGGTGCTTAGACAACAATGTGCCTGCTGCCAGACTGGCGTTTATCTTGCCCAAAACCAAGGATTTATGTGCCTTCACTTAACTTTTGGTCCGGACATTTTCCTCAGACGTCCGGACATAAATACTTGAAGCTTCTGATTTACTCCATGTTAATGCCGTAAACCGGCCAAGCAAACAAACATAGAAACACTTAACTGATGGTCCGGGAGCCTACTGCGGCTGACCCGGACCTGCAGCACTGGAGCAGATTAAGGAGCGTGTGCCGCCGCACCCCGGGATATAAAGATGCCTTGCGACATGACCGGCGTGACTCCTGCACGCCACTCGCTTACACCTTCAGCGTTCCTGCTTCGCTCCTGCCGCCGTCGCCGCCGCCGCCCATGCTCTCCAACATTAATCAACAGCACATGAGCACGGGCGGGGGGCCGTTAAGAGCCCAATCCCTAATTGCAAAGTGCCGGCAGCTGAGTACCGACAGGCCCAAGGAACTACACATTTCCCCATGCCTGCTGGGAATTCTAGTTTTTAGATATGCCGTACCTGCTTCCTCCTGCACCACAGGCCCTTATTCCTGACATTCCACCAGGCCATCTCCTTCTCCATCCAAGGGAAATCACAACCAAACACGCCAACCACCATCCCCCAAACCCTCACCAGAAACAACCGCAACATCACCTTACAAAACCTCCGCCCACTTATAGACAACATCCTTACCCCCACAAACTACGTTAACCTAGATGCGGAGAAACTTGCTGACCTCTACAACAAAACGTTAGAATCAGCAGTAGACACCATCGCTCCCCTCAAACTCTCCAAAGCCAAACCGGCAGCCCACATGAACAAATGGTTCACACCGAAACTCCAAACGAGCCGCAGAAGCCACCTGGAGAAAAACACCCAACCTATCCAACAAAACACAACTCTCAATAGCAGCCTCCAACTACAAAACCGCCATCCTCAAGGTCAAAAAAGAGACATATGATAACAGAATTGAGAGTGCCAAATCCAAAACAAAAGAGCTCTTTAATATCCTCGGGGAACTCGAATCCCTCCCCCGCCCCCACACTGGCAGAAACCTGCATGAAAGATGCAGACTGGTGTGAGAGGATTCAAAAA
Organism: Ambystoma mexicanum; assembly: GCF_040938575.1. Classification (NCBI taxonomy): domain Eukaryota; kingdom Metazoa; phylum Chordata; class Amphibia; order Caudata; family Ambystomatidae; genus Ambystoma; species Ambystoma mexicanum. The sequence goes on from NC_090929.1 coordinate 234,976,392, forward strand.
GCCCTAGCAGACAAAAGCACCATGTTACAATACAAAATCGTACAGAAAAAGATTAGCCTTTCCAAAAAAACAAACCGTCCACCGTCCACCACTCCCAAAACTCCTACTTGCCCCCCTTCTCCTTCTCACCAGTATCCACTAAAGAAGTAGAAAGCATCATTAAGGGCCTCAAACCCTCTAGATGCCAAGGGGACCCATCATCCAGGAAGGCGCCAACATTCTGGCCCCCTTCATAACAGCCCTTATCAATGCATCCTTCAAATCAAGCTCAGTGCCTAGCAGCCTCAAGGAGTCCTGGCTCATGCCACTACTAAAAAAACCTAATCTACACCCCAATAACCCAACCAACTACAGGCCCATCACCACCGTTCCCTACATCCTAAAAATCTTAGACAGAGTGGCCTACCTGCAAATGCAGAAGCACCTGGAAGACAACAACCTCCTAGGTCTTAGACAATCCGGCTTCAGGCCAAGGCACGGAACAGAGCCAGCCCTACTGGACCTAAAAATCCAGGTGGACGAGGCAAAGGACAAGATTAATCTAGACATTCTCCTACTACTAGATCTATCAGCAGCCTTCGACCTTGTCGACCATCAGATCCTCACGGAACATCTGACGACCTCAGCGGCCTTCTCTAACCTGGCGACTACCTGAATCCAGTCCTTCTTAGCCAACTGAACCACCGGGTTTTCTCCCCGGGGGCCTCAGCACTCCCTGTCTCCATCACCTGCGGCATCCCTCAAGGCTCGTGCGTCTCGCCGACCCTATACAATATCTTCAGTAAGCTATTGTTTGACCGCCTAGATAACCTGGGTGTCACATACACAAACTATGCTGATGATACCCAGGTTCTCATCACCCTATCAGGGTGCTACGATGAGGACTCCACCAAAATCAACAAACTATATTTGGAGATCCAAGCCTGGATGGCAGAGCACGGTCTATGCCTCAACGACGAGAAAACTGAGCTCCTTCTTGTCAGCTCCCAACCACGGCTAAACAAACTAGACCCCCGTTACGCGTCCATCAACATAGACGGTGACCTAATCACAGTAGCCAAAGAAATTAAAACCCTTGGGGTTTATCTAGACTCTACTCTCTCGCTCAAAAGACAGGTCCATCCACAGTTTATGCAAATAATCTTATCAACGCCTGCAAACCCTTCCTATCTCCTTCCAGCTGCATTACACTAGCCAGAGCGCTAGTGATCTCAAAAATTGACTACTGTAACACACTCTTTCTCGGCACATCAGAACGCAACCTGAACAAACTACAGGTGATTCAAAATAATGCCCTCAGACCCACCCTCAGTATCCCTCGACACGCTCACATCTCCAGCTTCAGGCAAGACCCTCACTGGCTCCCTGTACGAGACAGAATCACGCACAGATCCCTCGTCATCGTCCATAAATGCTGCTCCAATGACGCACCCAAATACCTGGCAGACAAGTTCCACAATCAGACATCTACTAGACCAACTAGAACGCCATACTCGCATTGCCTCTCCATTCCCAAATTCTCCCTTTAAAAAAAAAAAGCAGGTGGCGCCAGCTTCCCGGTTCTAGCTGCCAAACTATGGAACGCTATGCCTCTAACTCTTAGAGCAGAACCCTCTTTTTGGACTTTTAGAGCCAATACTAAAACATGGCTTGCCAACAAAAATTCTGCTTAATGTACTTCATTTATGCATGTCCTTGTTGACCATCTTGTAACCTGGTCCAACACACTTTAATGTTGTTATTTCACAGTCTGTATTATATATTTTGCCATGTTGTAACTGTCTCTAAGTCTCCGGCGCCCGGTTACCCCAGGGTTCGGCGCGGTACAAATAAATAAACTAAACTCATAATGATCAAATATGGGCTAGCACACTCATCGGAATGCTGCAGGGTCCCCAGATGCTTTGAGTTCACTCACCGGTCTCTTCCTACGTGTCCCAAACTGTCCATGCCTTTGTGGAACAGTTGATTTGCTCGCTTTCCACCGTCGAGTCAGCAGAGATCTCACAAGTGTTTGGTGCGGCACCATGGTCACACACTGGCTTCCTCTCTCACTCTGGACGATGAACGCTGCTTCCATGAGCGGCCTGACACGCAGAAGCATCTGTGCAGCTGCTCCTGTCTCAAAGGCCTTTCCTGCTAATCTGTAGTGCCCCTCCTTCTGTTTCCATAACCATCTCTGTGTGCCTCTGTGAAAACAGAAACAAAATATCGAGGCTGAGTACCCCAAAAGGAAATACACCGAACACGGGTTACAAAGGAACATACAAAGTACTTTATTCTCTACTGAATTCAATTACAAAAACAGTGCAAAGTCAGATAGCTATCGGCCCTCAGTACAACACAACGAACTCCAGCGTGGTTCAGTGTGTTCAGTGAGAGACGCTGTACATTAGAATGCATTCGCCTTTTATACATTTTGTGGGCACTATGTCCAGCCCTACTTCGGGTTAATGTTCCACTTTATACATCACCAATTCTAGGGTTCGTTGCCGAATCCCAAATAACCGCATCTAACTGGTTCGTTTTTATTACATGTAACAATAAGCGTATGCATTAACTGTGTATTCTAAAGTTTCGCATTGCAGGTCTTCTTAAACATAAATACAATGTAGTAAAACAGATGTTCTTTATTCAATATGTAAATACATTATCATAATATATACTCGTGGATTGGTTTCATTGCGCGAGTAATCCTTTTACACATAGGTCAACGTAGGACGAGGTCTCAGTTCATGACCTCAACAAGTAGCCTGAAGGCAGATTACACATTAGCGATGTACAGAGGTCAAGACGGCCATGTTGTATTTTGCAATTACATCGTCCACGATTTTAGCTCACAGGGTGACTTTTCCACACAAATCCTAAAATGGCGGTTTGACCTAAAATGGCGACCTACATGGATTAAAGGTCAGGACCTTGCAACACAGATTTCTCTCGCAAGTGACTTTTGAGCAGCTTGGCATAGGCCAATATTAAATATATTTTCCACAATAGGAGGCACGATATACTTTCAATTCCGACAAACCCTCCTTTTGGCCTATGCCAAGTGCTAAAAACTCCTTGGGGTCTCCTTGCGAATAATTCCATGCATCAGTATCCATATACCCTAAATCACTATCTGAAATATCTATTGCCATTAAATCTTTTACTAATATATCTTTTAACACATATTCTTTGGAAGTCTTATTTGAGGCATACACCTTATGTCCTATCGAATCTATTGCTTGTGCGAAAAATCCCCCTAGCATCGAACACATACCAGGCAGACACTGAATACAGCAACAAAGAAACAACAGAATTCCTAAAATAGTTAATAAGACCAAAAGTACCTTCCAACCCCAAGATGGCAAGAAGTACCAGAACCAAGTGTCGAGATCCCAATTTCCCTCGGGAACATGCACTTCGGAACTAAGGACGTGCAGATTCTGTATTGCCTTGAAGATAGTTGGGGAGGAATCCGGTGCGAAAACACAGCAAGCGGACCCCACTAATTTGCATACTCCACCACGCTCAGCTAAAATGACATCTAATGCCATACGATTTTGGAGTGCTACTAATCTTACTGCTTTCTGCTCTAATGTCATATTGTAGAGTATATCCGTGGTCCGGTTGATGGTTCTCTCCAATACTCTCGCTAGTCTCCTGATATCCTCTGAATTCGCTATCTGCCCCCAAAATGGCACAATTAATTTCGCCATATCTCCCAAAATTTGTGCTGGGGTGTCAACATTGTCGTCCTGTCGTGGACGAGCTTTTGAAATTTCTACAGTACTTGCTATGAACACCCCAGGTAACAGGATCCCTAAATAACCGGTTCCCTGCCAATCCCTGGGCAACCATGGAAACGCTACATTACCGCAAACAAAATAGACAGGTTAGCCTACATACAAAGGTCTGTCTTCCCCAGTCAAATTTGCAACGTTGTCACAGCCTTTAAAAACTCCCATTGACTGAGTGCCATTCCTCTGTATGTAGAAAGAAACTGAATCGGGGCTATGGTTAACAGTGTAAGAAGGAGGCATGGCATCCGTATTGCCTATCGGAGCCATTTTAAAGGAAATCAAAGATTGAAAGGGACGAGACAGTCTATTAGAAGGCCTAATAGAAGCAACATTCGGCTTACTCCTATTTTCAAAAAGGGAGCATCCCAGAGTCAAAACATGTTTCTCAAAACTATTCAAATTGGTGCCATCAAAGTTCCCTGAGACGCTATCATTTGATCGGCCAAAGAACAGTGCTCTAAGAGAAGCATAGCAAGCAGTTGTCAACGGTAAAGGATGAATATACCAACCTAGCCCCTTATCCCCGTGTTGTGGTAAATGTGAACAGACCCAGCAATTGGACCTATTAAAAATGGCATGTGTAGCGTTCATGATAAGTAACAGTGTATTGTTATGATACCTTTGTCTGTGCTGGGAATCTCTAGGGGACAAAGTATGCAAATGCACAAAAGGTGTATGGACAGTTGGTACATTTTTAGTCGGTAGCGAAAACTCTAAAGGATAAACTTCTTCTAAATACCAGAGGCCTACAACAGTGCCTATTATAAAACCAAATATTATTACAAAAATACAGCAATACGTTTTCGGGGCCCAGGCATTTTGTCCATTGTCCCGGTTGGTCACCCCCTTATTTACAAGTCCAGTATGAGCGGCGGCGGTAGCAGGAATTGCAGTCTTCAAACGGAAACCCCGATGTTCGTTGCTGGCGACCCCCCCCCCCCCGGTCACGCGATTTCTGTGTCCTTCTAAAACCCTAGCCAACAGAATCCCCTTTCTCAAATTTGGGCAAAAGCAAGCCCTCTGACTCTTTTCCTTGCTTGAATGCACAGCAGAACCGTGCTGTATATCTATTTTCTGGGACGCAAGTGATATCTGGCTGTTCCTGGTACTGATTGATCCGGAAACAATGTGTCGTCACTTCCCGTTGGAAGCAACGTATCAGAGACAGATGAAGAGGCTGAATTTGAAACAGCCGTTTCCGGGTGCAAAATTTGTGGAGAGTGTGGAAACAAAATGGAAGCTTCCCCAAGCCTCTCGGGCTTAGAGATATTCTCTGACACACTCTCAGTGCTGCTTACTGCTTTGGGATCATCAGTTGCAGTATCAGTGAGGGGTTCTGCTTCTTCTGTAACGTGTGGCACAGGGTGAGGAAGTTTTTTTTGTTGTGTGACGTGTGGATCCAATTCTTTCGGCCAGCTACCCGCACTGCTGGCTGGGTGACCAACAGGACCTGGAATGGCCCACGTCAGCGAGGCGCGAGGCAGGAGGTGCGCTCAAATGATGAGCACCCATCTCCCCGGTCGTATGCCGTGACCCGGGCCTTCGTACCGCACAGGTAAGGCCTCTCGTACCTGGTGGTAAATCAAATACAGGTTTTTAGTCAATTGGCTACAATAATCTGAAAGTAGTACATTTTCAATATTTCTTAAATTTCGACATGTTGGCAAATTCAAGATATTGGCAGGTCTCCCCATTACCACCTCAAATGGAGAGAGCCCAGTCTTAGTTTGAGGGGTTCTACGTATAGCTAGTAACACGATCGGTAAGACGTCCGGCCATTTTAGTTTGGTGCCCGCACACGTCTTAGCGAGCTTGTTCTTGATGATACCGTTGTGTCTTTCTACTAGTCCGGCGCTCTGAGGATGTCTGGCCGAATGGAACCGTTTGTCAATTCGTAACGCTGTACATATCTGTAGGATTACAGCGGCGACAAAGTGTGGAGCATTGTCTGACCAGATAACTCTCGGCAAACCGAACCGGGGAAACTACTCCTTTAACATGGTTTTCGCAGTGGTCATGGCTGTAGCATCTTTAACAGAGAAAGCCTCAACCCACTTACTAAAGGCACAAATGACTACCAATACAGATTTTAAATTGTTGCATTGCTCCATTTCAATGAAATCAAAGTGAATTACTTCAAATGGGACAGAGGGTGGCCCAAAACATCCCCTCGGGGTTGCTGTCCCCTTTCCCACATTATGTTGTAAGCAAATCATACAATTCTGGAAGAAGTGCTGAGCAATTTTTGAAATTTTGTCGTTTACCCAAATTTGTTCTAACAATTTGGTCATATGTTGGGCACACACATGCGTAGGACCGTGTGCCATTACAACCATCATCATTACGTAAGCATCGGGAAGTAACCATTTTCCATCCACCGTGTCCACCCAACACCCATCATCATCAAGTTTTCCCAAGCCCTCAGCCCACCTCTTAGCTTCTTCTACTGTGGCATAGGCTTGGATATCCCGTACAGACCCCCAACCCTCTTCCATCACATAAGCATTTTCAGTCTCCCTAGAAACATATATCTCCGTAAAGAGATCAGTGGCAGTTTGTCTAGCTATTTGATCAGCGAACGCATTCCCTTTTCCAATGTTATCTACAATCTTGCGATGTGCTGCACATTTTACAACTGCTAACTGAGTAGGGAGCGCAAGTGCTGAGAGTAGTTGCACTATTAGGCTGCCATGTTGGATCTTGGTGCCATGCGAGGTTAGGAATCCTCTTTCCGACCAAAGTCTCCCAAAGTTGTGAACCACCCCAAAGGCATACTGACTATCAGTATATATATTTACTACAAGCCCTTCGGAAAGTTCACAAGCTCGGGTTAATGCTATAATCTCTGCGGCCTGCGCAGAGTTGTGCGTAATTCTCTTAGTTTCCACAACCGTGCTCAAGGTAGTGATTGCATAAGCGGCTGTGGATGTACCATCCGGAAGTTTAAAGCAGGAGCTGTCACAAAACAGCTCTCCTTGCGGATTATCCAAAGGGGTATCTTTCAAATCAATCCTGCACTTTGTTTGTATACGACCGAACAAGAAACAATCATGTGAGTCTTCATCGCCGCAAGTAATATCTTGCGGGAAAGGAAGGAGTTCAGCCGGATTAAGAACATAACACCTCTTAATATGAATGTGAGCGGCAAACAAGATCAATTCATATCTCGTCAACCGTGCGGAAGTGAGATGTTGCGTTTGAGTTCGGTTCAATAGAACATCTACAGAGTGAGGCACCATCAGGGTCAAATCATGGCCTAGGACCATTCCCTCACTCTGCTTTACAGACGCAGCAGCGACAGCGTGCAAACATCTTGGCAAAGCGCATGCTACAGGATCAAGGGCGGAGGAATAATAACCGCACGGCCTATTCTTCCCTCAGCCAAAGCACATCCATCACATTCATGCACAAAGAATACAAAGGCCTTTTCATAGTTTGGTGTGCCCAAAACTGGTGCAGATCATAATGCAGTCTTAAGCAAGTCAAACGTTTGCTGGTGTTCCGAGGTCCATGGCAACAGTGAAGAAATGCCCTTCTTCGTCAAGGCCAGCATCGGTTTTATCACTAGTGAAAAATTGGGGATCCACAACCTGCAATAAGAAGCCATACCTATCAAGGCCCTAACTTCCTTCTGCGTATTTCGGACAGACATGCCAGAAATGTGTTTTATCCTTTCAGGTGTCAATCTTCTTCCCTCCTTTGAGAGAAGATAGCCTAAATAGGCGACCTCCTGACAACAATATTGAAATTTCTTAAGCGAAGCTTTGTGACCATGCTTAGCTAGATGAATAAGTAGTAACACAGTGCCCTCCTTACAGGCACTCTCAGAGTCAGCAGCCAGAAGCAAAGTACAGGTAGAGGGCAATTCAAGGATATCAAATTGTTCTTTCAAAGCCCTACTATAAATACTAGGACTCTCTGTGTACCCTTAAGGTGCACGAGTAAATGTAAACGAGTGTCCCCCTAAGGTGAACGCGAACAAATATCTACTATCCTTGTGTATAGGAATACTAAAGAACGCATTCTTTAGGTCGACAACACTAAAGTAAGTAGCTGTAGCTGGAACCATGGTTAGGATTGTCGTCACATCAGGCACAATTGGAAATTGCGGTGCCACAACTTTATTAATGGCACGTAAATCAATTATAAAACGGAAAGGAATTACATTATCGCCTTTCTTGTACATGGGTAAAATCGGACTATTACACAAACTTCCTGAAATTTCTTAAATCACACCGCAGTGCACAAAATCGGAAACAATACATTTCAAAGCTCACTCGCCCTCAACCGAAATCTTATACTGGCGAATGCGTGGCAGCTCAATTCCATGTTTCAAAACTATCTTAACAGGCTCAATCTGCAAAACACTGACATCATTGTCAACAGCCCACAAGTTCTCTGGTACATCAATGAATTCTGGAGGCAAAGGTCTAGTCAGAAATTGCAAGGCAGAGGATTGCTGTGGTGAAATCGTCAAGCGCACTCCATCGGAAGAACAATAAATCACTGCATTCAAATCTTTTAACATATTCAATCCCAGCAAGTTTTCCCCGCAATCCGAGGTCAATAGAAAAGGACACTGGTCCGTAAAGGGACCCAAAGAAATAGGTACCGGCATAGAGACCGGACAAACAACTGGTGTACCGGAAAACCCTACAGAAACATTGGTTTGCCCTGACAGTGGATTGTTTGGAATCCGCGAACGATCAATGGAACACTTCTGTGCTCCAGTGTCTATCAAAAACTGATGTTTCCTATTTCCCACCATCATTTCAACGTAGGGACCTTTCTGATTGACGGGAATAGGTGTAGGTTCCAAACCCTGCTTCGGGTAATCCTAACGAAACAGAATATTATCAAAAGGAAGCTCTTCAGATAAATATGCAGCGGAAGGATGATCGAATATGTTCCTAGTGTCCGCACTCGGAGTCTGATTGTCCTGTGAAAAAGGCTGTTGAGGGTCCTGTGTAAACTGACCTCTACCAGGGCACCCTACGCCCGGGCGACCTCTGGATCGCTTCCCATATTACCAAATGTATTATTCGACCTCTGTTGAAGGACGGGGCATTGTGCTCGCCAATGACCCTCTCGACGACAATAAGCACATTGATGAATACTCACAGGACCCAAGGGCACATTCCCCTGTGGGACATACTGACCTCTACCCTGAGAGTTACCCCCTCTGGGGCCTCTAACAATTTGCTGCAATAGCACCTTTTTTTAAAATTACCTTTCCGTTTTTCAATCCTATCTTTTTCATTATTGACACGATTCTCATACTACTGAGCCATGTGCAGTACTTCTGATTGCGATTTCGCCTGCCAAGCGCTCTCAGAGGACATAATCTGTGACTGGATGTCAGGCAGCAATCCACGTACAAATTTGTCCACAAATAATATTTTCCCAGATCTGTGCCTAAGTCTTGTCCACTGAAATCTGAAAATACCTGTTCAAACCGATTAAAGAACTCGGTAGCACCCTCAGACTTTCCTTGGACACAGGCCGTAAGCTTGTCCCAAATATTTTTTTTGTGGGAATTATGGTTTTTAATTTAGCAATGATTCTATCAGGCAGAGTTAATATCACCTGTTGTGGTCTTTCGCCAGCTGGCCTTTCCCCATCGAGCCTAGTTAAATTCACCCATGTATCTCCCAACCCGGGTACATCGTCAACAGTTCTCACTTGTTTCCATAAATCTATGGGCAAGAGTACTGGAAACAATAAATCAATGTCACCTAAGGTGAACACTGAGGATTGCAAAACAGATTCCATCTCCTTATAGAACCCTGTCGGATTTTTCCTAATATCAGGAATAGACTGTCTAATGGTGTTCACTTCCTGTCGTGAAAACGGGACGTGAACAAACTGTGATACATAATGTGCGGGAATGTGCACAGCGACTATACCCCGTGCAGCATCGGCCGCAACCTCAACCTTCGGGACAAATGTCGGAGGAACCTCTCTCATAGGCAACTGAGATGTAGGCAACTCCGAACGCTTACTAAGCAACAGAGCCAAGTCGAGCGCTAAAGCAGTCGAAGAAGTGTCAAGTGAAAAAGCTCTTTTATAAGTATTGAATAACTCTGTGGGACAACTAATCTTCCTCTTTACACATTCATCCTGCAGGTACTCTACCATTACCTGTATCACTTTCCTCTGCATTTCCAACGTATATTGACTATATGTGTCATATACCTCAACTGGAGTTATCGATATGTCTGAAATCCATCTAATCGCATCTTTCTTACAAATTCGCATTTCCTCCGATATCGATTTACGACACGGAAGGTACCGTTTCTGTACATACATACTTTCCTCTTCACCATCCTCATTCCGTATCCTTTCTGACTCCTTTCTGTACTCAAATAACCTCTCGACATGCTCATTTACCTTCTCCACAGTGTCTCTGGATAGTGCTAAAATATTTAGATCCCTTAACCCTTGCCGAACGTCCGCATTATTCAATCTTCCCCACATTATACATAACTGAATCCCCAAACCTTCAATAAAAACATTTTTCTCAGGAAAATTATCCGTATTAAAAAGTGTGGAAAAAAACACTAGCTTGGTCATCCTTCTCCATACAATGCTTAGCCCATGCAATTAACTCACATTTCTTTGCGGTGGTACAGTACGGCAAGTGACAACCTTTGAACCTGCACCATGGTCGATTACAAGCAGCCCAAGACCACTTGTGCGATAAAAAGAGGCGGAGGAGCAGGTGGAGGGACAAAAGCCAGAGGAGTAGGAACAACAGGTTGAGCAGGAAGAGCAGGAATAACAACAGGAAAAGGTACAGCAGCAGGAAGAGGAACATACGGAGGTGGCGCAGGGGCACCAGGCCTTCGTTCATTTAATATTTTCTCAAAAAACTCATCAGAATCATAAAGATCTTTGGAAGGGTAGATTTTCTGAATACCAAGTGAGAAAGCCCTTTCCATATTTTTAGCCGATTCAGACTGTTTATCCTGGTCATGTGATAACGCTTTTTCAGCAATCGTTTTATGATGGCGCGCATGTTTCTCTCTACACTTAAGCTGTTGTAACGCTTCTTTTTTCCAATTCTGCAAAACATCAAATGCTGCAGGTCTAGCCTTTTTCTTTAACAATGCTGACTCCAAATATTCAATGCGAGGGATCTCAAGACTACCATTGATTGGCCACTGAAGTTCGGAGGCATGTCTGGTTTGTCTGTGCCAAATATCATTAAATACTATACTTCCAATGCCATGCTTACAGTACATAGTACATGCCGGCGACCCCTCCTGTGGTGTGGGACGGCTAAATTCCAAAGATTGTCTATCACTGCGAAATAATGCCCTAAAGCAGGTAGACAATTTCCCAGGCATATCTCAAATTCTTGGTGTTACCTGGTCAATAATTGTGTCTGCAGATACAATGCGCCAAAATTCAAATTGCCAGGGTTAAACTAAGAATCGGGTCACGACTCACCTGGCCAAACCTAAGGAGGACCGATTGGTACTTCTAAGAATCTTACCTAACTATTCTTACCTCGTGTATGGTGATTTCGGCAAATCTGCCCGCCTCGATAAGTGGACCCTCGTCAAGATGCCATCTCAGACCACAGGCTAGTCGTCCAGGGATTGGATTGTGCAGCGCTGCTGAAGTGTCGCGTCTCATCCAGGGGCCCCTTCCGTTTTGTCACACCATCTGATCCCGGTGCGATAGCGTGTGTCAACCTTCAACAATCTGGCATCAATCTTGAGGGTCCTTATTCAGGCGCCAACTGTGAAAACAGAAACAAAATATCGAGGCTGAGTACCCCAAAAGTAAATACACCGAACACGGGTTACAAAGGAACATAAAAAGTACTTTATTCTCTACTGAATTCAATTACAAAAACAGTGCAAAGTCAGATAGCTATTGGCCCAAAGTACAACACAACGAACTCCAGCGTGGTTCAGTGAGAGACGCTGTACATTAGAATGCATTTGCCTTTTATACATTTTGTGGGCACTATGTCCAGCCCTACTTCGGGTTAATGTTCCACTTTATACATCACCAATTCTAGGGTTCGTTGCCGAATCCCAAATAACCGCATCTAGCTGGTTTGTTTTTATTACATGTAACAATAAGAGTATGCATTAACTGTGTATTCTAAAGTTTCGCATTGCAGGTCTTATTAAACATAAATAAAATGTAGTAAAACAGATGTTCTTTTTTCAATATGTAAATACATTGGGCCTCATTACGACTCAGGCGGTAAGTGATTGAAATTACCGCCATGGTGTAATGAGCGTTAACGCCATGGTCCGATGGCGATAAGAGCGCCACATTACGACCCATCGCGCACGAGCATTACGCCATGGCGGTAACGTAAACTACGCCATGCCGTAAACAGCCCTTACCGCCCTCGTTAACAGCGCAGGGTGACCTACCGCCACCCATCATTGCGCCGACCGTAGTCAGCGGTCACCGTAATTAGCGGTGACCGCAATTAGGCGGAACCGGAAATAGCGTAATCGCGGCGGAACGGGAAACAGCACAGCGGCCATCTTAAAAAACACAATCCATTGCCATCCTACCCAACCACACCACAACCAACCCTCAAACCCTGACATTCCCATAACCCACCCATTTCCACAGCCAACCATGCCTAAAGTTGTCAAGAAGGCATGTGACAGGCAGCGGCAGGAGCGCTTCAGTCGAGAGGAACTGCAAATGCTTGCAGACACGCTCCAGGAGAAGGCTGATGTTGTCTTCTCCAATGAGATGACCCGAACAGCCATAGGCCGCAAAAAGGAGGTGTGGGAACTTGTGGCACAACGTGTCAGTGCTGTTGGAACCACCCCACGCACCTCCAAACAGTGCCGCAAGAGATGGGACGACCTGCGGATCAGGGTCCGGGGCATTATGTCTGCCAACCGTAACCTGGCCCTGGGAACTGGCGGGGGAGCAGACTCCCCACTGAAGATGCAGCCATGGGAGGAGACATGTGCCTCTCTGATTGCCATTGAGTGCATCGAAGGTGTCGGCGAGATGGAGAGAGGGGCCCCGAGATCTGGAGACACAGGTAGGTGCCTCATATCCAGCCTTGCAAGACACCCTGATACACTTGCACGTGACAATCACAATGTGGCAGACGCAACACATCAGCAGATGAGCCACACCCTGCGCACATGCAGCATGTACACTGTACAGTAGGCAGACACACACCTGCATGCAAAACCGAACCTAAAGGGAGGCAACCTGTATGTCACGGGCTACTTACTCCACCATCTATCCATTTCACTCTTCACAATGCCTGCTCAATGTCCGCTGAACCATCAATAACAGTGACCCTCCTCTGCTCCACCACAGGCTCGCAATCGGACACTGGCAGGGACGACAGCACCAGCACCCCAGCCAAGAAGGCCAGGAAAGTGGGAGAGGGGAACCATGCATCCACCTCTGCTGGACCCAGGCAGAATCCACGCCAGGCTGAAGAGCCCAGGGCAGCAAAGTCCCCCGAGGAAGGGGTCGTGACAGCACCTGCAGCCCAACCACACCCACTGTTGCCCACTGAGGGCAATGCGTCAGCAGGGAGCAGTACTGTTGGGGAGACTGCAGACATCGCTGCCTGCTCCGACAGTGATGTGGAGGATGACACCGGACTTGACCACAACACACAACTGCACTCACCACACCTATCCCCAATCAGCCATCATGGAGATGACACCCAGGGCCCATCGCCAGCTAATTCATGGCCAGCAACTCCAAGCCCAGTGGGAGTTGTGGAAGATGGGAGTAGTCCCATTGGTCCCCCATTGGCACCCCCCATTGGGCCAGAATTCCAGCTGTCGCTGGAGCAGATTGCCAACAGGCAGGAAGCACTGGGCACACTCCTCACGCAGCATGTAGCAGAATGTGTAAGTACCAGTGCAGCCATGGAGAGGAGTGCTGATGGCATCAGGGCTGCCATCCAAACTGCCAGCAGGGACATTTGCACCGAACTTGCTGCAGGGCGGCAGATGATGAGCCAGCTCATCCAGACAATTCTGGACACATGCCGTACTGAGCAGCCCGGTACATCCTCGGCTGCAAGTTCAGCACAAGCCTCTCCCGTCCGCAGGTCATCCAGGACCCTGAGGAGCACAGGCAGGGGGGCCCCAGGTTCCGGGAGAGGGGCCAGTCAATAGTGTGCTGAACTATACTCACTTCACCACGGGCACTGTCACATGTTTGCAGGGTGTTCAGGGGGGAGGGGGAGGGGGGTATTGGGTGTGTTGGAGTGTTCAGGGGGGAGGGGGAGGGGGGTATTGGGTGTGTTGGAGTGTGCAGGGGGGAGGGGGAGGGGTACTGTTATACCTATTCAGTAGTACAATACACTTTTTCTTTTCTCACAAACTAAATGTGTGGACATTGCTCATTGCGTATGTGTGCTTTATTGTTACAGTCCACAGTGTTGACATACCAGACACACACAGTGCCCCAAGTGCCATCCATATGTCACACACTCGCTGTGTGTGCTAGAAGTATCGGTCAATGACATTCTGACGCATTATATGGCCCTCCTGTGCATCGCTGCCTCCCTGAGGTGCTGCCCCATCCCCATCATCATCATCCCCATCATCAGGTGGTTGTGGTTCTGCGTCAGGGGGCAGAGGCACGTTTCGTCTGATGCACATATTGTGTAGCATGACACATGCCATGACGATCTTTGCAACCTTCTCATGGCGGTACAGGAGTGCCCCGCCAGACCTGCTGAGGCAGCGGAAACGTGCCTTCAGTAGGCCAAAAGCATGCTCTATCACCACACGGGTACGTGCATGGTTATGGTTGTAGTCCTCCTCATGCTGGTTCGATGGGTTCCGGACTGGTGTGAGGAGCCACCTCTTCAGGGGATAGCCCGCATCACCTGTAAAATGTGAGAAAAGAATGTGTCAGGAACGAGATTGAAATGTGAACATGACGCACAACCATGCCTTGATTCCGACTTTACTGTGCACCAATTGGAGTTGTGGTTATGGATTTACACTGTGCAACCAGTATGTGTTCATGGCTCTCATGTACTGTTTTGCATGCTAAAACACAATGCAAGGGGGGACGATTGCCTTGTGAGTGGCCATCCACTGTGTCCGTTCAGGACGTCATTCATGTGACCTTGCACGTGTCCTGTGAGCTTGAAGCTCACATGATAGCAACATCGATGTCTGGCTCATTATGACCCCAGTGAGCATTACTGGTGTCAATGGGGACAGTTTGTGGGTCTTGTAGTGGTGCATTGATGTCCCTGTCTGTCATGTGCCTCCTTTGTGCGCAGTTGTGGGGGACAGGCCTTTCAGTAGTTGGTGCATGGTGACGTGCATGTTGGTGTTATTCTTTAGGGTCAATGCGGCCACAATTTGCACAATGCACTTGCAAATGGTTGTGTCGTTTTTGGGATGCACTTTCATTCACATGTTGGGATGATTAGGTCAGGCATGATGTGTACACTTCTCTGTTGACGTCAGTGCTGCCACAGGGAATGATCTGGCTACTGCTAGTTGCACCCACCCCCCTGTATCTGCCAGATGTAATATGCATTGGTACGTCATTCAACACCCACTTAGCATTTCCATGCTCATGTCATTAGACTCACCGAGTAGGTAGGATCTTGGGCCTGCATGTCGCTCCATGTAGCGTGGTATTGTTGAGTTCCGAAGGATCATAGAATCATGGGTTGATCCGGGCAATCTGGCACAACAATGTGTGATGATCCTGTTGGAGTCACAGACCATTTGCACGTTGATTGAGTGGAAATGTTTACGGTTGCGGTACGGTACCTCCATGGCATGTGGGACCACCAATTCAACATGGGTGCAGTCAATGGCACCAATGCAACCAGGTATGCCGGCCAGTGCATGGAAACCCACTTTGGTGTTGGCAATCTCCTGGGCAGACCGTGGTAATGAGATGTGGTCATCTGTGTGCTTGAGGAGGGCATCGAGCACTTGCATCAGTGTACGCGAGAATAATGGTTGTGATATGCCATGCAAGTGCCCCACTGTGTGCTGGTAGGTGCCTGTGGCCAGGAAGTGGAGCACGGACACTACCTTCAGTAGGGGGGGGGTGGCAGTGGGTGTATCAATCATGCTGACGATGTCGTTGTGTATCATGTCCACAATGGTGGTGATGGTGTCCCGGTCCAGTCGGTACAGGGTGTGGATCTGCTCAGCGGTGAGGTTGAATGGGCTGGGTCTGATGCGTGGGATTGGGGGCTGCCTGCGTGGTGGCACTGGCTGTGCTGGTGGGGCTTGCTGGGCCTGCCTTGCCCTCCTTCTCCTCCTGCGTCTCCTCTGTGCAGCCTGTTGTTGTTGTTGTTGTTGTAGTTGTAGTTGTTGTAGTTGCTGTTGTAGCACTCGCATTGCTATCAGGTCCTCCAGCCCCAACATTGCTAGTCCTATTGGTATCATTGTGGAGTGTGACTGGGTGTGGGAAGGGGTGGGGTGTGCTCTTTTTGTACTTCCTGTGTCTGTATTGCCTTCACCTGTGCTGTTTCTGTGCACCTGTGGCAGCTGCATTCACTTTACATGGGCCTTTACGGTTGGTTCGCGATGGCATAATTTGCACCATGGCGGTAAGGTACTTAACGGCCTGGGGGATGGCGTTAGGGGCATGTCCGCTTGGGTCGGCATTCCGGCACCTTTCCGCCATGGCGCTAAGTACGGTGTGGATGTTCGCGTGCGCGCACCCTTGGCGCAGTCAGCGGCAGCGTTAGCTACGATGCCACTAGTGACATCGTAGTTTACGGTCACGGGTCGTAATCGGCCCGAGCGGAAGACGATGGCGGTAATCGTTTACCGCCATCGTTTTTCGCTTTGCGCCTGAGTCGTAATGAGGCCCATTATCATAATATATACTCGTGGATTGGTTTCATTGCGCGAGTAATCCTTTTACACATAGGTCAACGTAGGACGAAGTCTCAGTTCATGACCTCAACAAGTAGCCTGCAGGCAGATTACACATTAGCGATGTACAGAGGTCAAGGCGGCCATGTTGTATTTTGCAATGACATCGTCCACCATTTTAGCTCACAGGGTGACTTTTCCACACAAATCCTAAAATGGCAGTTTGACCTAAAATGGCGACCTACATGGATTAAAGGTCAGGAACTTGCAGGACAGATTTCTCTCGCAAGCGACTTTCGAGCAGCTTGGCGTGGGCCAATATTAAATATATTTTCCACAATAGGAGGCACGATATACTTTCTGTTCCGACACCTCGCACTAGCGAGCCTCCACTTGGAGTTCAGCGTCCTCTCCTGCACTGCTCGAATTCGGAGTGCAGTCACCATCTTTAAATGTCCAGCGTAATGTAGGCTTTGAATAACAACTAGCTTGCACATTGTTCTTTGGGCATTTCTTACTTTGCACACACTCTCATCCTCCTCCTCGTCTCAGTGCCTGAGGAATTATGAGAGTTGGAGTCCATGAATGTCATTGAGCTTTTATTTCGCAAATGTTTCATCTATGGTCTGATAAGTTTTCTACGAAAACTTGAAGTGTTGTTGACAGATTGAAATTGTATGGAAAACAGTAAAGGCGAGAAGTAGGAGGGCTTTCGTTACAGACTCTCAATAAGGAAAACTACTGCTCGATCTAAACTTCTGAAGATCGTGCATAATCGAAAGAACCTTGTGGACATGATAGTGATGTGGCGTTGTAATGGGTGGGGTGGGGGCCTTCCCCGCTTCGCTGATCTCCATTTGTTTTTTTGAGCATTTGTTTCTGTAACCCACGGACTCTTACTTCTTCTTCTCTCTTTGTTTTTTTTCCCTTTTATTCTTGTTTTTCCTTTTAAAAAGTTTGTATAAAATAAATGAAATAAAAACAAAACAAAAACAAATGTTTTTTCTTTGGATGTTTACAATAATGCATATTAGAAACAGAAGGTGATATGTCCAAATTATAGGTGTTTGAGCCAAAGGTGGAGGCCTGACTAGAATGACAATAGACCATTAGGAATTCAGGTATCAAAGGGCTTTCCTTATGTGAAAGGGTGCAGGGGAATACCTTGTCTTAACCAATGAAGCCAAACATCTCCCCAGTGGTTGTCTCCTCCCATGTGATCCTCCCTCTTAAAACGTCCCCCAGGGTCAGGATCAGGTAGTGGCTGCCTTCCGCAGGTTACAAGGGAAGAGGTCACCACTGGAGAATCAGTGATTACCTCATTGGATTCATCACAAGGGATAGGGAGGTATTTTCCCACTCTTATTATTTATCAATAAAAGTCTTTAGCCAAACCATGTCTAACTTGTGTCCGGCTTTCATTCCTGACTCCTCACATATGGTGTCAATAGTGGGATTGGGCTCAGTTGACACACACTGGGGGGGTGGGTGGGACCCTCAAGTTTGAAAAACCTAGCAACTGAGCTTCCGATCCAACAATAGTGACAGAGCATTCCATCGGGTTTGATTTTTACAATAGTAGGGGGGAATTTATACAACCCGCGGACTGAGTATTGATACCAATGACTTGTTACAAATACCCCCACCAGGAACTTGCATCAGACTTGCCTCTAAATTAGGTCTCGCTTGGCACTATCGCCGTGATGTCATAGCAGGCATCATACATCCTGATTATAGGAGCGACATAAAGATACTATTTCAAAACCGTGTGAAGGTGGCATATCAGGTAAAGACAGGAGAAAAGCTAGCTATGGGGATCCTTGAAAGAGTCCTGCTTCCCAAACCACAAGAAATTAAACCTTCTGATAAAACTGAGAGGGGAAGCGAAGGCTTTGGTGAGGCAGACCTAGAAACCCAAAGACCATCCAAGAAACTACCTCCTAAAACCCATGAGGAAGAAGCCAAAGTCATTCCTTATCTGGCATTCATTCAGAGGAATGATCCCTTACTAGCATAGCCTTTCCTTCAGGTGTTACCCAAGGAGGAGGGCAGAGAAAAAGGATGGCAATTCTTTTTCCTAAAAACTGCACCACTATATAGAGGAGATATTGGTCGTGATGGTACTCCCCAGTCTCAATAATGGTGCCTAAATGCCACAAGAGAATGGTTTTGGCGATCGCTACTTCTCATTTGACAGGGGGTCACTTATGAACAGTTAAAACCCAGGCTAAAATTTCAACTCAGTTCTACTGGCCAGGGATCTGCGGCGATGTAAACACTTTTGTGCTTACTTGTGCCCTGTGCCAGAAGACCAGTTTTCAGAGGCCCCTCCAGCTCCATTACAAGTGTTCTCAATCATTGATGTGCCCTTTGACACGGGTAGTATAGCTCAGTGCCAACTCGCTCGTCTTGGAAACAAGATGATGCAGAGCAACACAAGTTTGAATCCCGGGTCTACGCTTAGGAACCTCTTCGGTATTCTGCATGTTATAAATCACCAATAATATTTATAGGCGTCGACATAGTTGGGCCCCTTGAACCTTCGAAGTTAGGGAATCGTTACATATTGGTAATAGTGGATTATGCAACTCATTACCCTGAAGCATTTCCACTATGTAATAATGCAACCCCACAGATTCTTAAACAGTTGATCCCATTTTGGTCACAAGTTGGGTTCCTGTAGGACATCTTAATGGACCAGGGAACTATCCTTGTTTGCCGGCTAATGTCTGAAGTGAAGATATTTTTACATATAAAAACTCTCAGAACTTCCCTATATCTTCCACAAACGGCTTAGTGGAACATTTCAATAAGACACATCCTAAAGAAATGAGTTGAGGCTGACAGCAAAGATTGGGATGTCCTAACACCTTGGGCCCTTTTTGCCGTCTGTAAAACCTCACAGTCCTCAACAGGGCTCTCCCCCTTTGAGCTATTATATGGTAGCTAGCCACCCACGGGATGTCCTTGATATGTTATGGGAAACCTGGGAAGAGCAGAAAAAAGCCATCGTGCCCCTCTTCCAAATGGCCCAACAATTAAAAGAGTACATGGCCACAGTTGGAACCATAGTCCAAACCACATGGTCAAGGCCTAGAAAAATCTGAAAATTGCCATGGTAGGAAAGCCTTGCTCAGATCCTTCTCCATTGGACAAAAGGTCCTTGTTCTCCTTCCGTCATCTGAGAATTATATGCTGTCCAAATGGCATGGTCCTATGAGATAATAGAGCAGACAGGGCCGTGCGACTATCGGGTATCCCAACCTGACCGAAGATTTAAAACACACACCACATAAATCTCCTCAAGAAGTTGATAATACTACAGTAGTATTAACCAGATTATTAGCTGAAGAATCGGATCTAATGCCTTATGGCCTACCACAGAATCAGAGAGATGACCTATTGGATTTGTTAGGGCAATTCCCTGATGTTTTCAGGGATGAGCCAGGGAGGATTAAGGGAGTGTTTTGTTACATCTGTACATCCCCAGGAAAGGTGGTCCCATTTAAAACCCTACTGGATACCTGAATCCAGAAAGGAGATAATCATCACGCAGGCGGAGAATATGCTGAAATCTGATATACAGGACCTTCTCTAAGCCCTCTTCTTCTCTGATAGTACTTATTGCAAGCCGGATCAGTCGTGCAAGTTCTGCATTGACTTCAGGAAGGTAAACACTGTCTCCCAATTCAACAGTTATCCAATATCTCGGATAGATGACCTAATTAATCGTTTGGGAGACGCCGTTTTCCTCTCCACGATTGTTCTGATAAAGGGATACTGGCAAGTTCCCTTTAATCCAGAGGACACAGAAAAAAACGCGTTCTCCATCCCTATTAGACTGTTTCAGTTCAAGGTATTACCTTTTGGATTGCATGGGGACCAGCCACCTTTCAAAGGTGAATGGACTGAGCTTTCAGACCTTGCACCTGATTATGTGGGGCCTATATTGATGGTGTCATCATTCACAGTAGGACATGAAAAAAACATCTAGGACATGGAAAGAACATCTACACTATAGTGAGTCACCAAAACCTTCAGAAAAGCCAGGCTCACATTGAATCCAAAGAAATGCCACCTTGCCCAATTGGTAGGCAAATATCTTGGATTCTTTGTTGGCAATGCGCTGGTGCAACCCCAGACTGTAAAGGTAAACACCGTCCAAGAAACTCCCATTCCCATTTCCATGACCAAGAAAGATCTAAGAGCCTTTTTAGGTGTAGTGGGGTATTATAGGCGATTCATCCCTAGTTACTCATCCATCACATCATGCCTCACAGATAAACTTAAAACGCTGAGCCTCAAAAGATAAAGTGGAGGGAGGACCAACTAGGTTTTGATAAAACTTAAAAACATTCTGTGCAGTGAACCTGTGTTGAAGGTGGCAGATTTCAACAAGGATGCTTCAAATGTTGTGTTAGGAGCAGTTTTCTCACAAGAGCACGATGGAATAGAACACCCCATTGTGTACATTAGCAGAAAACCGTTTCCCAGAGAAAAGAACTATACCATTATTAACCTGATCCTGACCCTGGGGGGGGTTATATGAGGGAGGATCATATGGTGGGGTGACAACCTCCAGGAGAGGGTGGTGGTATCATCTGGTGAAACATGGTATCCCCCTTTCCTTTCAGAAGATGCATATCCAACTCCCCATGCCCTAATAGTCTACTGCAATACCTCCCCTCTTCCACCTATGGAGAGTAGTGTGAGAGAGGCATGGTATCAAGAAAGACACAGACTCAAAAGAAAACCTTTATTATCGAACTTTGTGGGGTTGGTGTAATTCCTACCTAGTCCTAACACTAAGGGGATTGTTCCCTCACTGATGCTTCTAAGGGCCGGCTGATGTCCGTAAGTCTAAACCCATAGTTTGCCTGTGTCCATACCTATGCTCACCCTCACTCTTAAACCAAATGTGATCAGGGGTCTTCTTAAAGGAAAATTTGTGGTTAAAAAGGAAATGTAAACCACAGCTAGGTTCAGGTAGTCTTACCAATAGGTGTAGTTTTGCCAGTTCAAAATAGTTCAACCCAAAAGGGTTGCCCTTGGAACCTTCCACGTAGGACTCTTGCTGTAAGTCAATGTTCACACTGTCTCTGGGTCTCTTGTGGTTCCCTTCCCCAAGCTCGGACCGCTGTGGCTTACAAACAAAAAAAAGCCACAGTTCGTTCCAGGCCTCTGAGGGTTCCCTTCCCCCGGTCTAGGCCTCTCCTGTAAAGTTGACAATGTCCTTGTGGGCCTCTCAGGGTTCCCTTCCTCAAGCATCAACCCCTTTTATCCTCAAACAAAGTTCTCCTGTCAGGCTGCACCTTTCGCAGAACCGTTATTGTTAGGCCTCTCAGGGTTCCCTTCCCCCCACTGCGGTTTTGGGACCTGCTGCAAGTCGATGACTAGGCTCCAGGACCACCTGTCTGCATCGCAGGCTCACAGACTCCAAGCACTGTGCCAGAACGATACAGTGCACGGCCTGTATGCAAGTCGCGACAGGGCTCCACAGAACTTCTGGATGTTACTGGGCAGA